>NC_052477.1:28089587-28206391 GCF_009730915.1 Dioscorea cayenensis subsp. rotundata
AAAGTTATAAAGGTAATTTAAATTTGCAATATGTAATTTTGTATCTTTTTTATTATTTTTCTTTATTATTAAAATTATTTTTTTACTTATTTTTTAATATTTTTCAAATTTTTAAATATTTATTTATTTGAAAAAATTTTCAAATCCGGTTATTAAAACATTTGGAAAAACAAGTCCAAATCTTTGAACTAGTTCCATGAATTCCTCTCACTCTCGCTAATGGAAGCCCTGCTCTGCATGCGAAGCTCCGGAGATCCCGGTGGTGCCGATCACCTCGCCGGCGTCGCCGATCACCTCGCAGAAGACCACCCTATCACTTCCCTCACCTCGCCGACCTCCGTCCGTGTCCGAGGTCCATGCGACGAGCTTGAACTATCATGCAAACTACCTCCAGATACTTGGGAGGTACCAGGAGAAGCCCCCGCTTCCTTTCATCCCTGGCTCAGGATTATTCTGGTGTTGTTGAAGCCGTCGGAGAAGCGGTCTCGCGATTCAAGGTCGAGTGATCGTGCCCTCTCCGTCGCCGGTCTCGGATCGTTCGCTGAGTTTATTGTTGATGATGAGAAGGATCTGTGAGTATATTTGGTTTGATTTCCTGTTCATTTTGGTTGTTCAATTTATGAATTTATGCTGATTTACTGTGGAATTTTAATAGGATTTTTGGTTCAATAAATGTGGATTTTTTAATATTAAATTTAGGGTTTTGGCTTTAGCTAGCAATTCTAATTTCTTGTTTTTATTGAATTGACTGAAGAACGCGGTCTGGCAGGACTGTATTAATTATGAAATTAGTGAATCAGAGGCACTGTTCATGGTAGGATATTTTTGTTGCTGAATAATGCTACTAGGAAATGTTAAGAATCCCTAAAGCCTAACAAAGGAACGAGTGTTACTAGCTAATACCAGTAAACCAAGCTGTACATGGAGAAAATGCAGAGAGAGTCAGAGTAAGAAAGCTAGCAAGTTGGGCAGGATTGTGATGTGCTCTTTCAATGGTGAAGGCTTAATAGATAATGCAAGTAAATCTAATTTTTTGAAGAGAAGAAAAATATAGGAGTCATTAATGTAGTCCTTGCTCACAACTGAACATGCATAGTGCCGGGTGTTTGGACACATGTCAAAAGAACATTGAGAAGTCAAAATACAGCCAAAAAATGACAAAAAGATATAAAGTCATCATACTTGTTATTTGCAGTCATCACACAAGCAAAGCCATCGGCCTACTAGATCTTCAGAGGTGGGGTACCCACATTCAGAAATGTCAATGATGTTTTTGGTCCCTATCCACCATGGTACTATAAAGTTCCCTAGTAGAAGTGTGCTCTTTTCAAAATCTAAAATGAAAATTTTCTCCCGAGTTGGCTACATTAAAAGAAAGACACTTGCTCCTCTTCAAATGTTTATTATTTGAAAAGGCAAATTAAAAGATTAAGTTATAAACAAGTCCTTTATGTTTTTATAACTATCAAGGGAATTGAGATGGGAGTCGTTTTCCTACCCTGCTCCATCCCTGAGTGATCCTCTCATGTCTCTGCTAAAAACTTGAGAGATTGAATTTTTGAATTTGGGTTAGGCTAGGCCTGCAGGTTCGGTTGGCTTGCTATCCTTATTCTTCAGTGAGTTAAATGAAATGTGGAGGAGTTTATCTCTTCACGGATCATCATTCGTTGAAGTACATTGGGCAGCAAACTAGGATGAGCTTCATGCAGGATGGATGAAGTGCAACAATTCATCTCAGTGGTAGAAAATTAAGTGCTTGATGCCTTGGGTTGTAGGTAACATTTAAATCATACTATTACCACTAACATGACATTTATGAGAATGTTAAAGAGTTATATTTTTACTAATCGAGACTTCAACAGCATTCAAAGAAGTATACAGTGGAACAACACAATCTATAAGTGATCTTGTGCAGGATAGATTTCTTTTTGTCAGAAATTTATTATTTATCCCTTTATTTTTTACTTTGGCAGCGTGTGATAAAAGGGTTGCAATCCTTTTAGGTACTTTGGGATGTTCTTAACCAAGGCTATATTAATTGCTCACAACTCAATTTTTAATGAACTGACAAACATATAGAAAGTATCTGCATCTTGATAAAGCATCAGCTAACATTTTTAACAGGGGCATTATCTCTACGCTCAGATTTTTCTAAAATGATGCTCATATGCTAAGGTTATCCATATGCTCAGATTTGGTTGTAAATCATTGAAGACACATGCATTGACGACTATATTTAATTTCTTTTAGAGCAAACTATGACGCCCATTCCATCAAGAGTTTGGCGAGGGATGCTAGAATATTATTATTAGAGATGAGCCATCCGAATCAGATGATTCGATCCGGTATATGATTTTTGAGCTCGAATTTTGTGAGTACTGATCCGAATTTTTAAAGATAAAAACCGAAATCAGAATCGATCCCGATTTTCAGTTTATTCTTATATATATATAGATACATATTAATAAATTTTACAGTTTTGTAGGGGCGATAAGTCAAATCAGAAAAAGATTCAATTCCCTAATAAAAATTATATTCTTTTTATTTTAATTCCTTTTCTTATAGTTCTTATCCCCCATGTCTTCTTTTTAGTCTTCATTTATTGATGAGACATTTGATGTTTAGGTTGTTTGAGTTTCTTAGGATTTTGATAAAACTTTTATTATTTTTGTTATGATTTTTGTTGTATAAAAATATAAGATTTTAATGATCTTTGTAAGATATCGCTTGTCATATCTATTTTTATGTAATGTTATTATATAACAAAGTTCCATAAGATAGATAAAACGTAATTTTAATCGGATATTCGAGTTTTTCCCTATTAATGTCAATTTCTCATACTAGAAATGAAACCACTGCCGCCGTGTATAATTTGGATAAAACATTGCTCTACACTTTATCCCCATTTCGAGAAACAAAAGTAATTTGATAAAATATTGCTCTACACTTGATCACCATTTCTGGAGAAACAAAAGTACCGTAGTCTATTTCTTATATTCGATTGTTAGCATCACACTTTTATACTGTTTCTTACAGATAATCGTGCTCGAGAATGGAAAGGTGGTAGAACTCAGGGTCCGCGTGAAACTCCTCAATGTCAAGGGCAGGAGAAGATATCGAGAGGCTTTTGAATCAACAGACCAACATAATGATGCGGTAATACAGTTTCAGTAGTACTTAAGCAGTGGGCTCATCAGGACCCAACAAATGATGCGATGCTATGGTGCTACCAATTTAATTTCGCTGCGCATAAAGTTCAATTGCTAAAGTTCAATGCCTACAAAAGACAACTTTCGCCTCAAATTTTCTTCTCTTGTATACATATGTATGTACACACACAGATGAAAAAGTAGGTGTATACAATGTGTTCAAAGAGTTATTTTTCCTGTCGTTGGAATGTGTGGAACAGTAAGCTTCAGTACACTATACAAGTTGCATGTACGAGATTTGTAACATACACATTGCTTGCTTATTGTATGGACAGACTTTGTGATGTGCCTGTGAGAACTAGTTACCCTAAACAAGTTTTGCGCGCTGAATTTTGATACACATTCCATCTGTATATACTTACTTGTACCTTTCTTTGCGCAAATGAAATGTCTTATGCTGCATCAATTTAGTTTCAGAGAGTATGTTGTAATTAACATCCAGTCTTGTTCTCATTCAATTATGTGTTGGGTTGATATTGATGTTCAGGTCTCTGACCATTGTTAACCACCAAAATAGTTCAACCTGCTAATGCGCATACATATATAAAGATCAGAAATTGTTCTCCAGTTTAATCCCAACAAAAATTCAATTCTTTTTATTGCATTAGTGAATAACCTTGAGTTTTTCAACCTTTGAACATATATCTTACTAAATTAGTAATAAAACAACATGATTCATAGGTGGTAGCCAAACTGAATGCCCATCGATGTGGCTTATCAAACATACAAAATATTGATCGCAATGATTAAATCATCTGTTAATATAAAAGCTTCTCTGGTTACAAAAAAGAAAAACCAACACTAGATTATTTTTAGCTACCAGACTTGAACGATCTCCTGAATTGAAAAATCTTTTGTGAAATCATTTCACATTCTTGATGCCTGAAATCATTTCACATTCCTTTGTGAAATCATTAGGTCTTTGTAAAAGATAAAATGGAATATGATCATTGCCTGAAAAATTAAGAATCTTGATGCAATCAAAACATAAAGGAGATCCCTAAACTTCAATTTTCAACAAATAATAAGAAAACCAAATTTCTAATGGTTTCACAATTTCCTGAATTGAAAAATCTTTTGTGAAATCATTTCACATTCTTATGCAAAACTCAAAAAATACATCCCAAATTATCAGATCTAGTTTGCCATCAGCCGGGCGTGATTCTTTAGAGAATTTCTAATATGCAATATTTATTTAATTACAAGGTAAAATCAAATAGCTAAGAAGTATAACAAAAATGTCATGCACATTATTTATCATGCTTATAAAATATTATGATATTGCATTCCTTTCTATTTTCATCATCACTGCAAGAATTTCACCAGGACCATCATATTGAAATGAAGATCACAAAAACAACCATTCAACAAAAAGCTTAGGCTGAGGATCAAAAACTGAGCTCATGAAGTTTTTAAATTCACACTCGCAATGCAGTCTCCCTTATGTGCACGACCACAAGGATGACAAATTTCTCTCCTTAAACCTGCAACATTAATACATCAAGACAATGTAAATTAGTCAGTGTATCGATACAGCTCTTGTTCTCTAAAAATTAAAATTTTTCGGGAAAAAAAATTGGGGGCAAAACTGACTTCTAGCATCAAAACCAAATTTCTAATCATCTAACAATTTCCCAAATTGAAAAAACTTCTGCGAGATCATTTCACATTCTCATACATAACTCAAAAAATACATCCCAAATTATCACATCTAGTTTGTCATAAGCTGATCCCCCATATTTACTTAAGCACAAGGTAAATCCTAATAGCCAAGAAGTAAAAGAAAAATAACATGCACATTATTGAATTGCGCTTATAAAATACTATGAGAATTTAACACTACAAGAATTTCACACTTGTTATTTTGATGTAGCCCCTCATATTGAAATGAAGATCACAAAAAACAACCAATCAACTAAAAACTTAGGTTGAGGATCAAAAACTGGGCTTTCATTAAAACAAACACATGGAGTTTCAAAACTCACACTCTCAATGCAATCCCTGTAAAGTGCATGAACAATGAGGATGAAAAATTCTCTTCTCATACCCGCAATATTAATACATCAAGAAAATTTTGATTAGTCAGTGCGTCTATATGGCTCTTGTTCTCTAAAAATTAAGGCATGCCAGAAGACAAAAAAGCAAAAAAGACTTCTAGCATCACAATGGCCAATGACACCAAAATCACAAACACAACTAACAAAAAGTGTGAGAAGAATTGGAATTGATTTCTTAATTATTGGAGTACAATGGGCAGCACATATATACACACATTAACCCTAAATTAATCCCACAATTTATGGGATCCAAACAAATCAGAAAATTATTCCAACAAATCAGAAAAATCATCCTAATTTTGAGTAACTACCAAAAAAACTTCTAGCATCACAATGGCTAATGACGCCAAAATCACAAACACAGCTATATGTAAAAATGAAAAATACCTACAAAGCACCAAAAAAAGTATCTTCCTGAGATAAAATTAATACCCAATTCAAAGCAGTTTTACCAGACTTGCAAATTAATCATTCACATAATCAAATTGGTAACTGAAAAGGAAACAAGATTTGTAAAACTCTAAATGAGGGATGGCCAAGGTGATGATGATAAAGCCAAATTTTTCCTTTGTTAGAGGAAGAACGGTTGGTTATTAGAGAATAAGGTAGACTGCCGCCCCAGTTAATGTTCGATCGGGATGATATGCCAAGGTAGTAGAGGCCGTCCTTTCTTTAGCAAGTCCAATCATCCTCCCCGAATCCTCATCCTAAAATACACAACAATCATGATGAAAAATCACATTACATCTTGAATCTTTGGTAAATTTTTGGATAGAGATAAGATTGGTAGACAAAGTTGGAACATGAAGAACATTTTTTAAGGCGAGTGATGAATTTATTCTAATATCTCCTACACCAGCCACGGTTATTAAGGAACCATTGCTGTGGCAATTTTTCCATTACTTGGACATGGGGTGTAATTTAGGAAGAAACTAGGTGAGTTGGTCATATGGTCAGTTGCACCTGAGTCCATGACCCAAGAGTTGATAAAGGTGTTTTCCAAGACATTCAACCCAATAGAAAAAGGAGACTCACCTGAAGACACCAAGGAACAAGTACCCGAGGATTTTTCCAGGCTATTGATGAGAGTCTTCAATCTTTCAATGTCTTCTTGGTTGAATCCACTAGATTCTTATGGAAATGTTGTTGTTTCTTGAATTGCAGCAACATTTGCATTTCTAGCCTTTGTTTGTTCCTCTCTTGGTGCCCATTCACGACTTGGTGGCTTGCCATGGAGTTTCCAACACCTATCCCTGGTATGCCATTACTTTTTACAATAACTGCACCACAAGTTATCATGGTTTTGAGGTCGTCCTTGTCCTGACTCCCCATTTTCTGAATTTTTGTTCTTCATTGCTTCTCTGGTGAGATTGCTATCACCATCTGCCACCATGACCGAGACATCATTACTCGGGGAATCAAGCATTAGTCCCCTTCTACTTTCCTCACTCCGGATTATTGCAACAACTTCATTAAAGCAGGGAATTTCTGGTTTTCCAAGAATTTGAATCCTAACTTGATCAAACTCATGATTGAGTCCTACAAGAAAATCTTAGATCCGGTCTTGTTCAATGAATTCTTTGAGAATTGCAGCATCATCTGGACATTTAGTTTTAATCACCCTATAGTGATCGAGCTCCTGCCAAAGAAACTTCAATTGATTTGTATATTCTGTAACATTCTTGTTCCCTTGCTTTGCAGCCATTGTTTTCACCTTCACATCATAAACTTGGGCAGCATCCTTTGCCTTGGAGTAGGTTTGTTGAATTGCATCCCAAATCTTTTGCGGTTGACAAAAACATGCACGTATCGCTGATTTATGGGATTGAGTTCCATAGCCACGCCATAATCATTGAGTCTTCATCCCATGCTTCAAAAAGTGGATCATTCCTATCCGGTCCAAGCCCTATGATGTGGCTGATTTTTCCTCTGCCTTTGAGAATGGTTTAAACCAATTAAGACCACTTCAGATAATTCCTTCAATTAAGTCGATATGCTGCCTGAATACTCTGAAGTTCTCCTTAGTGCTGTGACCGAACAGATTCTTCCAATTGATTCAAAACATAAGATTCAGACGTCTCTGATATTGCCATGAATTCAATTAGAATTTGGAAAACAAAAAACAAGTCTGTGATGAAGGACTTGTTAGAAGAGAAACTGCAGCAATGAAGACTGCTCGAAGAAGAAAAAAGAATCCAAAGAAAAAAGAGAAACCGCAACAATGAAGGCTGCTCGAAGAAGAAAAAAGAATCCCAAGAAAGAAGAGAAGAACCTAAAGCTCTGATACCATAACAAAAAATGATACCATAACAAAAAGTGTGAGAAGAATTGGAATTGATTTCTTAATTTTTGGAGTACAATGGGCAGCACATATATACACACATTAACCCTAAATTAATCCCACAATTTATGGGATCCAAACAAATCAGAAAATTATTCTAACAAATCAGAAAAATCATCCTAATTTTGAGCAACTACCAAAAAAACTTCTAGCATCACAATGGCTAATGACGCCAAAATCACAAACACAGCTATATGTAAAAATGAAAAAAATACCTACAAAGCACCAAAAAAAGTATCTTCCCGAGATAAAAATTAATACCCAATTCAAAGCGGTTTTACCGGACTTTGCAAATTAACCATTCACATAATCAAATTGGTAGCTGAAAAAGGTCGACAATGAAAAAAATAATTTGAAGCACTTTCAAACGAAAATAGAATTTGATTTCAAGAGCCTCACTTTCACTGAGAATGCCATAAATATTTTTCGAACTAACATCTTCTATTAAGTCGAGTAATTTATTCTTGCCTTTTTCTTCTTGTCGATTTTAACAACACGCTCCCACGCAGTAATAGTGACGATGAACTTGGTGAGTGCTTTCTATTTTGAGAGCTGCCATTTTCATCCTTACTTGTTAAATCCGCAAAGACGATAACCTTGGCCTAGACGGCGCAAAAGCCAATAACTTGGTTCAGAGAGACTCGCTCCGTTCAGGATCCCTTTCTGAAACGCGCTCCGTTCAGGATCCCTTTCTGAAATGCGGATACTGATTCCAAGGTATGATCTGCTCTTCTTTCACCAAGCAAAGAATTATTTAAATTTTTTCTAAATCTCCTTCTCTTTCTTTCAGATGCCTTATCAAATCGATGTGCTTAACATCGCATAAGCAAGATCCCAATTGCTAAAGCACTTTCATATTCCATTTGCGACTGAAAAAGCATTTGATTCGATTATGTTGTCGTAGAAAGGGTTTCTTGCTACATAGATCAGGACTATCTGTTGATCCATCTTTCTCGTTTTCCGATTTGGTTCAAATCTTAGGTATTGTTTTAGGGGAAAAACAGTTATGCTGTTTTTATGATCACTTGACAAAAAAAATCATAATATTGAAGCATGTGAATCTACTATTATTTTCGCAGTAAACAAGCTCTGATCTTCTTTTCTAATTTCTTGTTTGCCAATTTCTCATGGTAAATTTATTTGTTGAGCAGCATTCTTTTCAAATGTTTGATTCAAACATCCCCCAAGGCTAATAAACTAACAGATCTGCAGAATAGTTCAATTGTTTAGGCTGCCAATGTCTAAACTTTTATAGAGGGAAATGATGCATGCTAAATCTAACACTACTTATTATGATTTCATACAGTTATCCTTCTTTAAAAAGTGAAGGTTGCTTAAGTTTCAATAGTTGTCCTACAACAATCATTTTTTTTCGTTGAAAGGAAAAGGAAATTAGGGATGGCTGCAAGGGATAAGCGGAAAAACATCTGCCTAATGGACACAGAGAGAACTGATACGAAAGGAAGAAGAAATTTGATCAACCAATGGATACCAATCCTGAATTAAAAGCATCGAGAAGCAAACAAGCCAAAAGCGTGGCAGAAAGAAGAATATCAAACAAATCTATAAGGTGAAAAGTTAATCTAGTGATCCATTTTTGCACTAAAATGATCACAACTCTCACTTGCCAACTGGATTAGACAATGGTTTGTGTAAATTCAGTAGTAATTCATGATTTTTTAGCAAAGATTTCTAAACATTTTTTCTCTATGCAATTTGATTTGGTTGTCATAGCACATTCGACAGTTGAATCAGGTTGCATGCAATAGTCTAGAATGGTTTCCGTGCCCAAGTTTCATTTCTGCTTCTCTCTTTCATATCCATGTTGACTCCATATAATTCCTGATTGTGCGCAACCAGTTGCATAAATTTAGTTAGCATAGTAGGTTGGCTTATGCAAGCATGAACCAAATTGGGGCTGGAGCAATACAAGCAAACATTAGCGGGGTGTCTTTTGGACACATAATAGGTTTTTCTTTTCATGTTTATCTTCTTTCCCTCAACATGTGCCAATGGTTTGAGAAAGTTACATGCTTCTTGCAATGGCCATATGTTTAACTTTATTCAAAACAATTGCTTAAATATTTCAGTTAAGAAGTATGCCTCTATACATGGCCAGAATAACCAATAATCTAGTATTATTCACCTTGAACATTTCAGAACATTTAGCCATACATGCCAGTTATGGAGACCTAAGGGCCAGCTTTCTTCAAATAAGGTGATGCTTATATAACGCATGCATGGACCCTAGTGTTGAAATGTTTTCCTTAACATGTGTGGAAATAAAACAGGATTCAAGCAAACATGGAAATGCACAACTAATTTCTTAGTCAGAGACCTTCAAGGTTGCATATGTTATGGCAGAGAAAGCATGTAATGAAATCACTGTCTTTGCCGTATGTATCAGGAAGGGTCAAATTATAATCAAGTTCACGATAAAGCAGGAACGAGCAAAGACACTCGAGATGAAGTGGAAGAAAACAATGCAGCACCAGATGGAGTTGGACCAAACAGTGAAGGACCAGAAGGAGCTGAACCAAATAACAAGGAACCAGATAGCGGTAGAATGCCCAATCAAGAAGAAATTGGAGCTAGGCCAACAAATGAAGGTGATATCTGATTATAGGATTCAATAAATTGACATTATATCTGGCATTGTTCCATTCTAGTTAACTACGAAGGAGTAAAATAACTTTCCCTTCCCCAGATAAATCATCAATATACACACCCTTGATTTCCCAGAACCCAACTGAGAGGTTAATCACATACATTCTCGATGTTTTAGAAATGTAAGTATATACTCACAGTGATGGCCCTTATGAATTTTCTATCTAAATAGTTGAGCATGAGAAGATCATGATTGCTCTTAAACAGTTTTAAGGTCCTGAAAATAGTATGCAAATATTTCAAAGATAATTCATGGTTTTTACTGGTTGCAGAAAAGATGAGCATGAACTGTTCTCAATGCCAGAAAACCTCGAGGTCGGTTGTCAGACAATACTTACGCAATTCAATACAAATGTCAACACTCCAAGCACTGCTAACGCGCTATCACTTCTTTCCTATTTAGGCTTATGATTTGGGGAAAAGCATAGATGTACCAGGAGACTTGGCAACCCTCAGGCAAAAGCATAGAGATGGAATGTACCAGTCTCTGGAGGAATTCAAGGTTCGTTCGCCTTTCTATTGGTTCTGATCTTCCTCTTTGAAATTGTATGATTTCATACCTAAAACAGAAATAAAAATTTAAATTCTTATTCTTGAATCCATGAATGCAGAAAGATGTTTTGAATGTGTTCAACAAGGCATTAGAATCCAACGCCCCAGACACCATCCCTTACCAAGAGGTGAGATCAACCTGAAATAGGGGTTCCTCATCTTGTTGATGCAAAGGTTTGCAAACTAACTGTTCAATCCCTTAACATCAGAGATTGACTGCTTGCTCTTGCAGGCGAAATCTCTTCAAGATCAGAGCCAATCAGATCTTCAGATATCTGAGATCCAACCCGCTCTATGCAGAGAAGGAACTTGCAAACTGGCATCAAAAGTATTTCAAGTATAAGAAGAAGCCAGCGAAATTTGAAAAAAGTCCAGGAATTTTTTTAAAGTTGAAATTTTTAGAATCTAGGTTGCGCCCCAGAGCTGCCAGCAACATGAAGCAGAAAAACGCTGTCAATGATGATGCATCAAACAGAAGAGCACAATCATCGAGGACCAAAAAGAATCCCAAGCAAAGGGTTGGTAGTTCCAAGACCTATGGTAAAAAAACTGGCGTGATTTTTTATGGTAAGAAGGAAGTATCCCACAGGAAACCATACCATTCATGAGTATTTCCAATATAATTTCACAAGCTGAAAGGAAAAAATTAAAGGCATTATATATCATATATCATTTCTGTCGAGCATTCTTTGTTGAACAATTGTTTATTCTGTTCTTTTCATCTTTAAAATCTGTAAGCACATTATAGGGCCTGTTTCCAAGTTTTGAAAAAGGCATATCTACCAAAAAAAAGTTTCAAGAAGGTATTTTATTCGGTTTTCATAGAACATATGCTTTTTATATTCCTGTTAGTACTATCTCATTCAAATTCACAGTAGCTAAAACATAACTTTTGGAAGTGTTCCTATTATTCAGACGATGAATTTAGAAGACCAAATATTTTCCATTATTCGCAGATCCTCAAGATTTTGAGCAGTCCAACTCTCCAATAGAAGACAGAAGAAACACATATAAGCCTGAGAACAATTCATTTGATGAAATAGCTTCAATGGCCTTTCAACCCATGAAACTCGTTCGTGTAAGTTGTATTTGTCACATCTATATTGCTCTTACCACCATTCCAATTTCCAGTGTTACTCTTCAAATTGTTTGTAATAGATTGTCAGGTATGTATCATGCTGCTCTCTATGTATTCAGTTGCAACTATAAAACATGTCTCAAGCTTAATGAAACCAACCACTCAATAGTAAAGCCTATTACATTTATAAGTTATCTGCAGCAAGATGACACAACAGTACCAAATTACCAATGTCTTGTACGAACTTTAAATTCTCACTGAATCTAATTTTTTAAATTCCATCACTTTCTCATATCACGCATGATTAACTGAATACCTGCTTCTAATTGTTGGTGTTTAAGATATGCATCACTCTAAATCACTGACAACAGTCATTCTTTCTTCAGCAAAATTGCTCTCATAGCTATGAGGAGAGCCTGAGGAAATTTGTCAAGGATGCAGGTCCTGTGGCTAAGTTGTTGGTGGAGAAAAAAATTCAGGAACTTGCAGAACAAACCCAGGCTTATCAAGCATCTAAATATGAAGAATTCTCCAAACCTCAAATGATTTCCCAAATGCCTCAAATCGGTGACTGGTCCAAGAGCAACAAATTAAATGCTGATCCAACCAACATTTCACTGCTGACAGAATCATACCTCCAAGGAAACAGTGCTTCTCCACTGCAAAGCAATAGCTATGCTGCAATGTTTGATTCAACCCTTTCCGTTGCATCTGCAACAAACTATTTCAACATGTGCAGCTCAGAATATCCCCCTCCTGATAATAGCTTTGCTGAAAATTTAAATTCTGTTCAAGGAGCCAGCTGTGAACCGCACACTGATGATCTGGTTAATTGGTTCTCTAAGATTGGAACACCTGAATTCTTACAAGGCAGCATTTCCAACATGGAAACAAGTTCAATGGGAGCTTCTGAAAGTGCTTTAGGAGTGAATTCTCAGCTGCTTTATGGAGAAGGTAGCCAAGCTGTGTATCCAAACTTTGCTAGCTCAGTTACCGCAGGTTTAATGACACATACAAATAGGAGTTCTGAGCTGAAACAACCTGAATTCTCGCAAAACGCCATGTTCAACATGGCACCAAGTTCACAAGGACATCTCGAGACTGATCTTGGACTAAATTTACAACTGTTTTCTGGTGAAAGGGTGCAGGGTCGATACCCAGGTTATGCTAGCTCAGTTACCGCAGGTTTAATGACACATACAAATAGGAGCTCTGAGCTGAAACAACCTGAATTCTCGCAAAACGCCACATTCAACATGGCACCAAGTTCACAAGGACATCTCGAGACTGATCTTGGACTAAATTTACAACTGTTTTCAGGTGAAAGGGTGCAGGGTCGATACCCAGGTTATTCTAGCTCAGTTACTGCAGGTTTAATGACACATACAAATATGAGCTCTGATCTGAAACAACCTGAATTCTTGCAAAACACCATGTTCAACATGGCACCAAGTTCACAAGGACATCTCGACACTGATCTTGGACTAAATTTACAACTGTTTTCTGGTGAAAGGGTGCAGGGTCGACATCCAGGTTATGCTAGCTCAGTTGCTGCTGATTCAATGACACAGATAAATAGAAGCTCTGATCTGAAACTACCTGAATACTCATCAAGCAGCATTTTCAGCGTGGCACCAAGTTCAAGGGAAGCTCTTTTAGGAGGCAATGCACAACTACTTTATGGCAAAGGGAAACAAGTTGCATATCCAAGCAATGACACCACAACTAATGCCGGTTTCATGGCACAGAATGACAGTAGCTTTGATATGACACAACTTGAATATTGGCTTGGCAACATTTTCAATAGGGCACAGAGTTCGACGGGAACTCTTGAGAGTATTTTCGGAGGTAATTCACAACTGCTTTCTGGCAAAGGGAATCAAGCTGTATATCGAAGCAATGCAAGCTCAAGTACTGCTCATGCAATGACACAGACAATTAGTAGCTCTGAGCCGAAAGAACCTGCACCACAAACAGCCTTCAACTTGCCATATCTGCAAGCACAGCTTGGCCAGTGGAACCCGCCAGGACAACAGCCATTTTCTGGCTTTGAAGGAAGTCGGCCATCAAGTCCAGTGGGGGAATTTTCAGGCGTGGCAAGCTTCGACGAACATGCAAACCCAAGTTACCTGCCTGGACCAACCAAGGATGCTTGAGACCTGCTAGGTCCACACTGGAGGCCTAGCAATGGGTAGGTTTATCTATTAATAAAGTTTTATATTCCGTATATCAGTTAATCATAAACAAGGAGTTCAACCTATGTTTACATAACTAGAGAGACTATGAAGCTTCTCATCAGCATGTAATTATTAAGGATTGAGGCATTGCCTGTAAGCTATGTTTACATGTCTAGAGAGACTATGAAGCTTCTCCTTAGTATGTAATCTAAATGGTCTGAAACATTCCATGCAACTTGGTTTTACATGGCTAGAGAGACTATGAAGCTTCTCCTCTGCATGCATTTGTCAAGTTTAAAATATTCTGTGCAAACTATATTTACATGACTAGAGAAACTATGAAGCTTCTTCTCATCATGTAATTTGTAAGATTTGAATTATTTTGCGCAACCAATGTTTACATGACCAGAGAGGCTATGAATTTTCAGCATATGATTTTTCAGGTTTGAAATGTTGTGTGCAACCTATGTTTGCATTGTCGGAGAAACTGTGAAGCTTCTCCTCAACACATGGTTTGTCAGGTCTGAAACATTGTGCTCAAACATTGTGATCAAACCAATGGTGGCATGATTAGAGAGGTTACTCAGCATGTGATTTTTCAGGTTTGAAATATTGTGTGCAACCTATGTTTGCATGCCTAGAGAGACTATGTAGTTTCTCCTCAGCATGTGGTTTGTCAGGTTTGAAACATTGTGTGCAAACCTATCTTTGCATGACTGGAAGGACTATGCAGTTTCTCCTCAGCATGTGATTTGTCAGGTTTGAAACATTGTGTGCAAAACCTATCTTCGCATGACTAGAAAGAGTAAGTTTCTCCTCAGCACACAGTTTGTCAGGTTTGAAACATTGTGTGCAACCCATCTTTGCATGACTAGAGAGGCTACGAAGCTTCTTCTTCTCAGAATGTGTTTGTCTGGTCTGAAATATTGTGTGAAACCCATGTTTATATAATTGGAGAGGCTATTTAGTTTCTCTCAACATGTTATTTTTCAGGTTTGAAATATAATGTGCAACTATTTTTGCATGACTAGAAAGACATGTAGTTTCTCCTCAACATGGTGTTTGTCAAGTTTGAAACATTGCATGCAACCTATCTTTGCATGACAAGAGGGGGTGAAGCTTCTTCTCAGCATGCTATTTGTCAGGTTTGAAATATTGCCAGCAGCCTATGTTTACATGATTAGAGAGGCTATCAACCTTCTCCCACCACATGGTTTGTCAGGTTTGAAATATTGTGTACAGCCTATCTTTAAAAGCTAGAGGCACAACAAAGCTTCTACTCAGAAGGTAATTTATAAGTTCGAAACATTGTGCATTCTATGTTTACATGAGCAAAGAGGCAATGAAGCTTCCCCTAAGCATGTAATATATAGTCTCCCATAAAAGCTTCTAAACAAAGAATCCACTCCTATGACAATCAAATGCATCACAAATGAATGAACCAACAAAAGAACAAACTTTCCACTCACTCTAACAACAGAACACACACCTGAGAGTAGACACACAAAAGCCCTGCCAAACACTGGGAGTTCACCATGATAGTCACATCATCGCTTTCTCGGAAAAGTTTCCTCTAATCTCTCCTCCATAGCAACTTAATCAAATGCTTGGCCTATAAATTGTGCACATCCTGTTCTGTAAAGATGGGAATTTGGAATAAAAAACAAACAGCTCAAGTATTTAGGCTATAAATTGTGGGCATTCTATTCAGCAGCAACTGGATAAGATTTTGTGATCATCAATAACAACACGCTAAAAAAATCAAAAGAAAAGGAAACATTCTTCCAAACTAATCCTTACAGAACTAGGACAGTATCTAGTTTCTCTAACTGGTCTTCACAGAAATAGGATGCCCTGAATACATTAAATGTTAGCTAATCAATAAGATGAAAATTTCCTAAGTTCTCAAAATCAACCTGATTCCAAATTGAACGAAGGAAAGAGGGACTTCGAAGGAAAGTAAGTTGATCAAGTGTTTGGCATGTAAATTGTGTGCAAGCTATTGTGCAGCAACTGGATAAGATTTCATGGTTGTCGACAACAACAATCACAAAATCAAAAGAAAGGAAAAATTCTTTGAACTAATGCTTGCAAAACTAAGATTATATCTAGCTTCTCCGGCCAGACTAAATGATAGTTAATCAATAAAGGGGAAACTTTTGTCTGTTCCCAAAAATGAACCCAATCCAAACTTCACAAAAAGAAGATAGCGAACTCTCTCTCTCTCTCTCTCTCGAACAACAACAATAGACTTAAAACAGAGGAGGAGAGAGGGGGCTTGAGGACAAGAAGCAGCTTTGTCTCCCTCCTAACAAAACACAGCCATAGAAAACCCATGATTTCAGCCCCAACTAAGAGCAATCATAAAAATCTCATCCAATTATCCACAAAATGACATCCTATGATGTGGAACAAGGAGATATGCTTGTTCACCTCAAACCCAACCCAAAATTCCAACTTTCTTAGGCTTCATGAAACCTTTCCCGCATGAATACAACTAAATCTACATCTAACAATTCCTACGCCAGTAGAAAGACAAAATCACAGCATAAGACAAAATTCTTCATAAAAACCAAAACTTTATCATCTAAACAACCAATCCAACATCAAATCCACGCGAAAAAGATCATAAATGTTCATCCACTGATTATTCTATGAATCACACCAAGAGAAACGAGATAAAGAAGAAGTACCAGCTCATGGATGGATCATAAATGTAGTGAAGGAGAGGTATTGAACTGCTGGATCTTGATAGAAAGACAAGGTACAAGATAGAAACAAATGAATGAAGGCCTTTCACTCATTCTCTTGCCCATTCTCTTATTTAGTATATTACAAAACCTTCCCTTTATTATTATTATTATTATTATTATTATTATTATTAGTTTAAAAATAATAAGCAACCACTAAACTAATGAGATAAGAAGGCCTCCTCTGAACGAAATGCATTATAAAATTATAAACTATATATATATATATATGTATATATTGGGGAGTTTCCAGAAATCATGGCTGTAGGCCACTTGCATGTATAATTTTATAAATTAATTTTTTAAATTTTAAATATTTATTTAAAAAATAAATAGAAGACAAGATGCATGAATCATATTAAATATTTTTAAAATATTGTATGTGTGCGTGTATATATTGGGGAGTTTCCAGAAATCATGGCTGTAGGCCACTTGCCTGGATAATTTTATAAATTAATTTTTAATTTTTAAATATTTATTTAAAAAATAAATAGAAGACAAGATGCATGAATCATATTAAATATTTTTAAAATATTGTATGTGTGCGTGTATATATTGGGGAGTCTCCAGAAATCATGGTTGTAGGCCACTTGCATGTATAATTTTATAAATTAATTTTTAAAAAAATTAAATATTTATTAAAAAAATAAATAGAAGATAAGATGCATGTGTAAGTGCAACTCCAACCCATCTGTATATATGGCGTTTTTAAGCAAATTTGGCGCAGAATTTGGTCCAATCCAGCGCCAAATTCTGCGCCAAATTTGCAGAAGCGCACCACTGTAGCAGCGCTATTTTTTTATTTTATTATTTTTTCTGTTTTCATTTTGAATTTTTTTTTCAGTTTTATTTTTTGTTTTTTTTATTTTTCAGTTTTATTTTTTTGTTAATTATTTTTTATTTTTTTAGATTATTATTTATCTTTTTTTATCCTTTTTGATTTTTTTGTTTTTAATTTTTCAGTTTATAATTTTTTTCAGTTTATTATTTATTTATTTTTATTATTTTATAATTTTTAGTTTTAATTTTTCAGTTTATATCTTTTTTATTTATTTTTTTATTTTTATAAAAATTTATATTTATAATTTATATTTCAATTTAATTAAATAATTTATAATTTAAGTTTGTATTTTTTTCAATTAATAAAAAAATAAAAATTAACAAAAATAATACATGAAATATAACTTCATTAAAAATAACAAAAATTACACGAACAATAAAATAAAAAAACATAAAAAATAGTCATAACATAGATTATCGTCGATAGCAATAATGTGTTATTTTCACTGATGGTGCTTGTTTGTATGTTATGTTTTTATTAAGTAATTAATGTAATGTAATGTTTGTATTTATATTTGTAGTTTATCAATCAAATTTTATATTTAATAAATATTTATAAAAAATTATAAAAATAAAATTTATATTTTAAAATAATATAATATTTAAATTCAATGGTTAAAAGTGAAAAAATTAAAGATGATTAAATTTATTACTAGTATGAATATAAAAGTGTGAAGTAAGAAGAATATTCTTAGAATATTCTATTTTAGAGTTAAAAATAGAGATGATGGTTGGAGAATTTTTTACTGTAGCAGCTGTATTTTTGTGTATTGAAGCGCCAAATATAGAGTTTTGGGTTGGAGATGGCCTAAGGAAATGTGAGAGCACGTTATAATTCTCATTAGAATAACAACCCAATAAATAAATACATGAATATGTAAGAGTATGTATATATGAGCAAGAAGATATAAGGTATATACATATGCATTATACATAAAGGTATATTACTCTAACACACCCCTTCAAACTCACAGTAGATCATAAACCGAGAATTTGTCAACTATGAATTGAAATCGAGCGACATTATGTGCTTTAGTGAAAAAATCAGTAAGCTACTGTGTAGAAGCAACATACGGAAGAAGAATACTGCCAGCATGATAATGATGGCGAACAGAGTGCAGAGAGACCTCAATATGCTTTGTGCACTCATGAAACACAAGATTTGTAGCAATTTTGATGGTACTTTGATTATTACAATAGATAGGAGTGGTGGCAGATGTGATGATACCAAAATCTATTAAAATCTGACACAATCAAAGAACTTCCTTAGCAGTGGAGGGCATAACATCATCCTCAGCCTCAACAGTGGAAGAGCAACAGTGGATTGATTCTTGCTTTTCCAAGAGATAAGTGAATCTCCAAGGAAAATGTATAAACTAGTGGTAGATCTCTAATCAGTAGCATCACATATCCAATCAGCATAATAGTATGCTACCAACTCAAGAGAGGACGTGGCAGAAAAAAGTAGAGATTGAGTGATAGTGTCACGGAGGTATCAAAGAACTTGTAGAAGTATAGCATAATAAGTAGATTAGGGAGCACTGACAAACTGGCTAAGAAAACAAATAACATACACAATATCTAGCCAAGTGATGGTCAAATAAACAAGAGCCCACAAGTGCTCGATAGCGGGTATGATCAGTCAACAGCTCACCGTCAGAAGAGGAGAGATGATGATGCAACTCAATATGTGTGGAGGCAGTGCGGAGATCGGTAATGCCAGCTTGTCAAAAAATATTAAAAATGTACTTTTGTTGAGACACCAAGTAACATAAACGAGAATAAGCGACCTCAAGACCTAGAATATAACGAATGGGTCCAAGGTCTTTCATCTGAAACTCAGTGTGTAACCGCTGTTTCAGAGTAAGAATAGTATTAGCATTAGTACCAGAAATGACCATATCGTCAACATAAAAAGAAAACGAATAGTAAGGCCTTAAGGAGTCTGCCGAGTAAAGAGAGCATAATCATGAGAGCTCTCGGTGAAACCAAGAGCATGAACCACACTGTGAAAAAGCTCAAACCAGGCACGAGAAGCCTGTTTGAGTCCATAAATAGGCCGACAAAGATGACAAAAATGTTGGGAAGGATGAGAGAAACCAGGAGAAGGAGTCATATAAACATCCTCAGAAAAATCTCCATGTAAGAAGGCATTGGTTACATCTAACTGATGAAGTAGCCATTGACGAGTCACTGCAATAGTGAAAAAAAGACGCACAGTAGTCAACTTGGCCATAGGAGTAAATGTCTCCTCATAGTCAATGCCATACTCCTAAGTAAAACCATAAGCAACAAGACGTGCCTTGTGGCGCTCAATACTACCATTAGCTCAAGTCTTGACCCAATAGACCCATCGACAACTAATAGGAGTAACACTAGAAGGAAGTGAAACAAGCTCCCATGTATGCATGCGCTGAAAGGCATCGAGTTCCTTTGTCATAGTCTACTGCCAATAAGGTGACTCATAGCCTCATGATAAGACTGCGGCTCAGAATGGTGGTGAATAGTAGTAAAGAAGGCCTAGAACTCTTGGGAGTAAGTAGAGGAAAGAGAAATTACATACCAAGTAGGAGGATGGCGAATACAGTTTGGGTAACAAAGGGAGACATCAGGAGCATCTTTCGGAAAGGATGAGCCGGTGGGGAGAGGAGGCAAATCACCAAAATCATCAATGCACCCAGAGGATGGAGGAACAGAAGAGGTTTCAGTTGAGACTGTGGGAGGGGGCACTAAATTAGCAGTGATGGTGAAATTTGAAATGATTACAAAAGGTAGGGAAGGGGGCGCACTAAAGGAAGACTGAAGAAAAGAAAGATTTGAAGGAGATGAAGAAAAGTAGGGTGTATCTTTAAGAAAGGTTAGATGATGGGAAATATGAAGACGATGAGATAAAGGATCATAGCAGTGATAGTGTGATGTTAGTATGAAACTAAGTGGCTGTCTCTACTAATTGATGTCGGCCAATGGGATGTTACTATAAAGCCAAGTGGTTGTCTCCACTAATTGATGTTGGCAAATTTGATTGAAGTAAAACCAACCAATGGGATCACACCGGACGTTGTCCCATTGGTATCACCAACAGGAAGTAAGAGCTCAATCAGCTCAAAAGGGGAGAATGCAAGGATGTGCAATATAGTTGAAGGAATTTCATGCAATGATGTATAATGGCTTGAGTTATGATGCTTGTGTTAAGCTGATTGCACAGTACTCTTTAACAGTGTTGTAGGAAGGTTGGAGGGGGAAAGGGGGGCTGATACTTGTCGGTTGAGGCGCTGGTGCGGCTCGGAAGCTATGAAGGAGGACATGAGTGGTGGTATGCGAAGGTTAACAAGTTTTTTTTATTTAAGAGAAAAAATGGGTTTGGATGTTGTTGGCGAGGTAGTCATGGGGGCAAAGCAGAAGCTTCAGATCCAGCAAAGAAATGATGACACCGATGAAAGAGGGATAGTTCTAGCAAAGATGTGACAACTCCGGCGAAAGAGAGACGAAACCGGCGAAGTAGCCATAAATCCGACGAAAGATGGACAGATTTGACAAGAGGCCAGATAGCCGGAGTTTTATCGAAAAATCGCCGAAAATTACCTTCTCTGATACCATGAAAGAAAATGTGAGAGAAGAAGTTATAATTCTTAATGGAGTAACAACTAGCCGTGGATATGGGCCAGGCTGAGTCGGGTCTGGGTTGGGCTAGACTCAAAAATACAACACATATATCCGAGTTGGGCTGGGCTGGGCCATGTTCAGGCCAAATTGTTTTGGTCCAAACCCGGCCCATTTGATTGTCATTAGGCCCAAGCCCAGCCCAACCCAACCCAAGAAATAATTGTTTGAATGTCAGTCCTCAAACAGAAAAACAAATACAAAATTAGATGAAAACATGCACACATTCCTATACATTTTATATATTAAAAAAATCAAAATCAGAGGCTAAAAAGTTGCCTAATTTTGACTATTTTCAAACCTATTATATATATATATATATATATATATATATATTATAAATAATATATTATATATATTATTTATTTATTCGGGTCGGGTCAGACTAAAATTCATTTGACCCAAATTCAGCCCGAAATTTAATCGGGCTAAAACATTTGAGCCCAACCCGGTTCTTTGGGCCAACTTTCCAAACCCAGACCCTGTATTTTTTGTGCTGGGCTCGGGCCAGCCCATGGGTCACCCGGCCCATATCCACCCCTAGTAACAACCAAATAAATAGATACATGAGTATGTAAGAGTATGTATAAACATTAAAAATATAAGATATATACATATACGTTATACATAAAGGTATATTACTCCAACTAGGGGTGAGCAAAACCGGATACCCGATTTGGTTTTTAAAATCGGATCGGATATCCGATTTTTTAGATCGGCAAAAACTCGACCCGTATCTGGCCGGTGTAAACCAATACTAAAATTCGGGTACCCGATTTAAACGGATATCGAATATCCGGATCCAAATTTAAGTTTTATCTATCCCATGAATTTATTTTATATAATAAAATTACATAAAAAAACAAATATGAAAAACTTATAACTTATAAAGAGCATTAAATTCTTATATTGTTTTCCCCACAATAAAAGTCATAACAAAAAATAATAAATAGTTTTATCAATCTTAGTCATTACACAAAAAAAAACATTCAAATAATTTCTGAAGCATTAATAATGATCACTGGTTGCTAGAGAGAACAGATTTGGATTGAAACTAGAGAAAAAAGGTTGAGGGGGTGATGGCTATTGGGGACTGAGAGACAGAAATTTGGATTTTTTTTTTCTTTTTATTTTTAACCCGGTATAATTGAAATTTATTAATATATATAACTATATAACTATATAACTATATTACTCTTTAAGTTATTAGATTAGACATTTGGATATTTTTTTTGAAACCCTCATAAAATTTAAATTTATTAATATATATATATATAAATATATAAATAGTTTAGATGAGGGATTTGAATTTTTTTTTATTTTTTTAGACCATATAATATTATTTTATATCTAAAAAATTCGGATTGGTACCCGATCGATATCCAAAAAATTCGGATAAAAAAAGAATCAGATACCGAATCATCGGACAAATCGGATCATCGGATCCAGATTTTTTCTCACCCCTACCTCTAACAGCATGAATCATATTAAATATTTAAACAATATTAAAAAAATAAATGGAATATATATAAATAGAATATATATATATATATATATACATCATCTCGCGGACGTCCCTCGAGATGATGTCTGACTAATTTTAATAGGGTTGAGCAGCATGATTGATTCGATTATTGTCTTTGAGATTGATTGGATGATTCGATTAAATCATCGCAGTATCTCATTTTTTCTTGTGTTTATAAATAATGCAGCGATATTCGTTTCATAGAACGATGTCGCAGCATTGGATTGAAATCGCCCATATCAAAGATTACAAATCTGTGAACGTGGGCAGACGATGCATCCTCTATATATATATATATATATATATATATATATATCAGGGGAAAATTTTGGAAATTTCGATTACGTTGACTTTTCTTGGCTGGGAAAAACAAGTCCAAATCTTTGAACTAGTTCCATGAATTCCTCTCACTCTCGCTAATGGAAGCCCTGCTCTGCGAGAAGCTCGGAGATCCGGTGGTGCCGATCACCTCGCCGGCGTCGCCGATCACCTTGGCGAAGACCCACCCTATCCCTTCCCTCACCTCGCCGACCTCCGTCCGTGTCCGAGTCCATGCGACAAGCTTGAACTATGCAAACTACCTCCAGATACTTGGGAAGTACCAGGAGAAGCCCCCGCTTCCTTTCATCCCTGGCTCGGATTATTCTGGTGTTGTTGAAACCGTCGGAGAAGCGGTCTCGCGATTCAAGGTCGGTGATCGTGTCTGCTCCGTCGCCGGTCTCGGATCGTTCGCTGAGTTTATTGTTGATGATGAGAAGGATCTGTGAGTATATTTGGTTTGATTTCCTGTTCATTTGGTTGTTCAATTTATGAATTTATGCTGATTTACTGTGGAATTTTATAGGATTTTTGGTTCAATAAATGTGGATTTTTTTTAAAAAAATATTAAATTTAGGGTTTAGCTTTAGCTAGCAATTCCAATTGCTTGTTTTATTGAATTGACTGAAGAACGCGGTCTGGCAGGACTGTATTAATTATGAAATTAGTGAATCAGAGGCTCTGTTCATGGGAGGACGTTTATGTTGCTGAATAATGCTACTAGGAAATGTTACGAATCCCTAAAGCCTAACAAAGGAACGAGTGTTACTTGCTAATACCAGTAAACCAAGCTGTACATGGAGAAAATGCAGAGAGAGTCAGAGTAAGAAAGCTAGCAAGTTGGGCAGGATTGTGATGAGCTCTTTCAATGGTGAAGGCTTAATAGATAATGCAAGTAAATCTAATTTTTTTGAAGAGAAGAAAAATATAGGAGTCATTAATGTATAGTCCTTGCTCACAACTGAACATGCATAGTGCCGGTTGTTTGGACACATGTCAAAGAACATTGAAAGTCAAATAAAACCAAAATGACAAAAAGATATAAGTCATATGCTTGTTATTTGCAGTCAACACACAAGCAAGCCATCGGCCTGCCAAGATCTTAGAGGTGGGGTACCCACATTCGAAATGTTAAATGATGTTTTGGTCCCTATCCAGCATGGTACTATAAGTTCCCCTAGTAGAAGTGTGCTCTTTCAAAATCCAAATGAAAATTTTCTCCCGAGTAGGCTACATTAAAAGAAAGACACTTGCTCCTCTTCAAATGTTTATTATTTCCCCCAATATATAATGCAAATGTAGGCAAGATCAGATCCTCGTAAAGAGCAGATATACCAAGGATATTTTCATCTGATTTTGAATTCAATGAATACAGAACTTGCTAGTTTTTTTGCCTTGTTGAACTTATAGATTAGAAAGGTTGTGTTGGATCAACCTATGGAGACTTTTCTTTTCCTTTTTTTTGGTAAGATAATGTTTGTTAGGAAAATAAAGAAATTATAGCACCAGTATTGGTCTACATGCATGAAATATAGGTCATCGGCCAATCACTTGTGAATTGGATTGTTTAAATTTGGTAGGTTTCTCAACCGATTTGGTCACATGATCTGTGATTGTTGTCATAAGGTTTATGGATGATGAAACCTGTTATATCATAATTTGATCCTGAGCAGGCAAATTTCACTTAATTGTACTAGTAGTTGTGTTCCATGAGAGAAAGTGATTAAGAAATATCCCTCGGAGGCTCAAACCACCCTTCTTTGTAGTTTTCGTGATTCATCTTTTTGTGTAAGTGGAAGAAATTTATGATATATTTCACTAAACTGATGTACATTGTGTTCTGCATGCTAAAATATGGACACTTATTTCATTAGAATTTAGTATATGGCTCTATTTTGACCTGGTAATTTTTGTCTTCTTGATGCTTGGAAAAAGACTTCTAGTGCCTGAAGGATGTGATTTGCTTGCTGCTGGTGCACTTCCTGTTGCATTTGGTACTTCTCATGTAGCCCTTGTTCATAGAGCGCAACTCAAAGTTGGTCAGGTATTAACCCATGTTTCTTTTGTATTTTCCTGTATCAAAAATTGATATGTTCGGTAATGCTGTTTGACTTTCCTTTTAACTATATTCCTCTATTAAACAATGAGGCATAACTTATTAGCTTTCCAAATGCAGACAATTATAACATTCCTTTGTTACTATTGCCACTTAGTAACTGTTATTATAAACTTTTAATTGCTTTATTTTGTTATTTAACATATAAAGCTCAGGGTTGGAAGAAAAAAGGAATTAGCCTGGTTGAAAGTGTGAATTGTAGGCTTTGTGGAAAGCCCTGAACTTATTCATACATATGGCATTTGCTTTTAATGACTAACCTTAATGTTTTTAATGGATTGGTATTTGTTATTAAAACAAAATTGCAGGTTTTGCTTGTTCTTGGTGCAGCAGGAGGTGTCGGTCTCTCAGCTGTGCAGATAGGAAAAGTTTGCGGAGCAGTGGTCATAGCTGCTGCTAGGTTTCTATCTAGAGCGCCAAACTTCTAGTTGTTATACGTTTGTTTTAACTGTGTGTATTTATTTGTAGAATAAACCCCTTGGCTGTATTCTGAATTTCAGGGGAGCTGAGAAAGTGCAGCTTCTGGAGTCATTAGGAGTTGATCATGTTGTTGATTTGAGCAAGGGAAATGTCATAGAAAGTGTAAAGAAATTCCTGAAGATGAGAAATCTCAAAGGAGTAGATGTCCTATATGATCCAGTAGGCGGGAAGCTCACAAAAGAAAGTCTCAAGCTTCTCAATTGGGGAGCAAGTATTCTAGTCATCGGGTTTGCAAGTGGTGAAGTTCCAGTGATCCCGGCAAATATTGCCCTTGTCAAGGTACTGCAGAAAGGATTTTGTTTCCCCATTGGATGCACATGATCTCTTTTCTTTGATCTCATACATTTTTATTCTATACCTGTATATAAATATAGGGTACTACTGTAATCTAGCTTATTCAGGTAATATTTTCTTATCTCCTCTCCAGATCCATTTAGGGGCCTTTCAACTGACAAGAAAGCCTTGTTCTTGCAAAACCTTGCCCTTCCCTGTCTTTGATCTTTGAATGGCAAAAACACAATCATCCTCCAGTAGTGAACATAACCCAACCACAGTTGCTTCAGTTCCTGTGTCTTTCTGGATTTCATTAATTTGGTTAGATATCATTTATACATATTTTACTTTGTTTCGCACTTGTATCTGCAGAGTATTTTACAGGTATAGTTTGTATTGACCTCTTCTTTTATGTTAAAACATATTTCAGAATTGGACTATTCATGGACTGTATTGGGGTAGTCACAAAATCCATCAGCCTCATGTTCTGGAGGATTCTCTTAAAGAGCTGCTCTCTTGGCTATCGAAAGGCTTGATTAAAGTTCACATATCTCATAAGTATAGTCTTCATGAGGTCAGTAACTTTTCCCAATACAAATTCATGGCTTCCACTAAGTTCTACTAAAGCTTTCGACGCACATTCATTAGCTTTCACTGAGCATCACCAAGTTGAGTGTTTCATATAAGGCATGTGCATTCTCTTGTTCATTGCAAAAAATACAGTTGCATGTCTTAGGGCTTTCTCAGCCTTGTCTATTTCTGTGCGTTGCATTACTAAGTTACTGTTTAAATTTCAAATGATGACGTCTCTCCTTATAACATATGTTATCTTGAGGAGGAAAGTAATGAGTGCATCGATACGCCTTGTATTTTCTTGTTTTCTGTCAAAAATACATTTTTCACCTTTGTCTATTTCCACGCATTACTTTTCTATTTAAATATTTGTCTCTTTTTCCAAACTTTTGTTGGAGATAGCATGTAACAAAATGAAAAGTAAAAACGCATGGGATTTGTTCTTCGTTTAATGCTCTTGATGTCGTATTTTATGCAAACTCAGCTTGTGACCAGAAGAGATGAATCTATCTAGCTAAAACTTATAAAGATAATGACTAATTAGCATTCCATGCATTAAAGTGTAATCCTGAACGAACATTTACTATGTTTTGATCATCTTATATAACAGGCGAATCTTGCTTTTACCGCAATTAAAGAAAGGAAAGCAATAGGAAAAGTTATGATTGTCGTCGAGAAATCCTCTGGAGCAAGAGCAAAACTCTAATCTCTGAATCTTGAATAAGTGGCAGTTATTCCTCAAGTGTTCTCTTGTAATATTAATATATTATGAAACACTGAAATAGTTGAAATAAGATATCTGTTCTAATTATCTGACAATGCTGCCATTCTTCTTAATTTAACTTTGTCTTTTGTTTTAAATGCTTCAATATATATTTTGGTCTAGCATTGCCATTATGTCTTCAAAAAACAAGAAGAATGCATGTTCTTATCAAGTAGTATTTTCCCAGAGAACTGAACTTCAGCCTTGTGTGTGTACATATGTATTATGCCCTTCCCTTGTGAAAAAAAACACACACACACACACATACACAAAGGAAAGCAACAAGTTCATTAGTAATTTGATGAATTAATGATAGTATTTTCATGCAAGTTATTATTATTAAAATTTGCATTAGTTTAGAGGTACCTTTCATCCTGAGTAATGTTATTGTTATTGACTTGCTTTTTTTCTCAATTGATTTGCATCTGTTTGTCTAATTGAAATAAAATCATGAGTTTAAAATAAATTATTACATTTGACAATTTCACTAACATTGAAATAAAGAAAATAAAAGATAGATAAGCCACAAAGAATGCAGACAAACCAATAAAGAAAAAAAATTATAATAAAAGAAATTTAACAAAACCTTTCTTACATCTTGTCCGCATTCTTGGTGGTTTATCTATTTCTTCCTTTGGTTTTATAGATCTATTTTAATGTTGCTGGGTAATCTAAAATTTATAAAAATTATATTATATTTTAAAATTATAGTTATTTAAAATATGATTTAATAAAATGTATAGTTGCTTAATTTATTAGAAGTTGTAAAAATACATAAAATATAGAAAAATAAATTAAAAAAATAATATTTAATGTTTCATAAGTCTTTTAAATGATGAAGTAAAAAAAAAACCTCTAAAATAGAATAAAACGAGTATATATATATATATATATATATATATATATTATTTATTTATAATAATGTCACAAGCACTCACCAGTCTCACCTCAACCACCACCTCTCACTGAAGAAAGAAACTCTCACTCAAGGAAAGAAAAGAGTTGATTATCATCCTCCTATTGCAAAAGTGGTTTTTTTTTTTTCAATATTCCAATGTTTTCTCCCCTTTTTCTAATTTTTTTAATGAACTCCATTATCCACTTTATTTATAAGAAAAATCTTTCTATACAGTTTCTTCCATGCCCATCTTTTACTTCAACATATTAAAAAGTGACAAAAAAAAACCCCAAAGAAATTCTCCTCAGTGAGTGTGCCAGCCTGTTGACATAAAGGTTTCAACAGATGTACTCTAACCCAGGCAAATGCAAGAAGAAACACACCTTTTGAAATGGTTGGAACTTTTTTTTTTATTCTTCTTTTTAATTTACTTCTTCTTCATGTTTTCTGTAGAAAAAAACATTGGCAAGCTCTCCTTTTCTTGGTACTGTTCCTTAACCTTGTGAAGTGTGATTTTGAATGCATTACTTGATGTTTCAAAGTGAGTTGCATTTTCTCAACTAATGACTTGAACAGTGATAATTAAATTGTTATTTTTTTTTCATAACATTGTTGGATTCCCACCATCTGATAATGACAGTGCTAAAGATGATGTTAATTACAGTTATTTTATATTAACTAGAAAAAATAAAGAAAATATTAACAGAATATTAATGTTTAGAAAGATATACTTTATGATATATATGTTGGAGAATAATTAAAAGTTGTTAGTCAATATCTTTGTTTGTTATTCGTTCAATAAATTGTGGAATCCTATCAGTTTGTTTTAGCCTATATATCTAGTGATGTTTTGATATTTATGCAAGGACATTCATATAAATAAAAATTATTCTTCTTTATTATTATTTTTTTTTCTCAAAATTCCAACAATATATTGGTACTCATTTTAGTGTAGTCATTTACCTTGCATCATCAGAGTGCAAGGAGGAAGCAACAACTTCATATATATATATATATATATATATATATATGATAGAGATGAAGTGGCCAACTAGTTAAAACGTCATATTGTTACATTATGAAAAGCTCTTTTTCTCCCCTCAATATATAGTTCAATTAGATTGACTCAACAACCTTCCTTCAATTACCTTGTATCACATGGAGTGAAACTGTGGACCATTTACTCATGAATTACCAATAAGCTTCTATAATTTGGGTGCAATTCTCCATGTCCTTCAGTACTCCCAATATTCCTTTCAATCTTACAGATTTGGTTCTACCGAGCTAGCACTTCAAGTTTAGATGGTCTTAGGGTCTCCTTCATCCATATAATTTTTCGGAATATTTAGCTCAAAAGAAACAACCGAATTTTCACTTGCACATCCCTTTCTTACATTTTAAAAATCTGCAAAATTAATCATTTGCTAATCTCCTGGATTCATTCAGTTTTTGGTGGCCAAAAAAGTCAAGATTGGAGAAGTTCTTCTATTGATATGAAGAAGTCTCAGCTTTGCTAGCCCACTAGCTAGCAGCTGGAGCACAGTAATTCTTGAAGTGTTCTTAGAGCTCATTGGTTGTGTCTATTATTATGTTTTGTTTTTTCATACTTTTCCTCTTCCCTCTTTTTTAATTATAGTTTAGTTTTTGTTCGCTTCCAAGTATGTGCGACTTGTTGTATAAGTCTTTCTCTTTTTTAATAAATTGTGATTTATCTAAAAACCTACCTTGTACTTGTGAATCACCAGACAATGCAACCAATTACAAAAGCAAGATATTTATATATAAATATTATATATATATATATACACACACATGTTCTAGCTATTGGTTATTGGTTAAGTTTTCTTTTGCTTTAATTATTGAATTATTATTCTTTGCTTATAGTATAGCCCATTGCATGCAACAAACACATAAAATGAATAAACCTTCTCTAAATAGCAAAGCCTTCACTCATCAAAGAATCCATAATTGGCAAGCAAATGTTACTCACTTTGAAACCCCCTGAACCAAATCCAAGATATTTTTACTGTCCTTTAAAACTAATTACCACTGTATATAACATGACAATATATTGAACATGCATGGCATTAGGGGTGGCAAAAATTCGGGTCCGGACAAAACCGGGTCCGGACAACTACTAATATAAATAGAAAAACTTGTGTCCGGACTCGTCCTAGTTTTAATCCGGACAACTTAGTATGTCTAAACCCGGGTTTATTTTAAAAACCGGGTTGTCCGGATGTCCAAATTTGTCCGAATTTATAAGTTATTTTTAAGTCAGCTCAAATATTAAATTATACAAAAATAATTTAATTCACATTAAATCGAAAAAACATTAATAATCCAAAAACTCAACTCAAAATTATAGAAAAATCTAAGTCTTTAATAAAAAAACAATATATGTTTAAAGTTTTTATAAGAATGAGCTTTAAAACAAATGGGCATCAAGGTCGGGATTTTTAAAGTTTTAGGGGTTAAACAGCGCGCTTGTCCGAATTTACTAGTCCGGACCCGGATTTAAACCGACAACTAGCCACGTCCGGGACCTACCCGATTTACAAACCTTACGTCCAAACCTTTTTATTCCGGGTCGGATAAAATCGGATCGGGTATCGGACAGATTGATATGCCACCCCTACATGGCATGGATTAATAATATTGGTGTAAGGGTGGCCATTTCCCAAAGCTAATGCTCCCACTTAGGGATACACACAAGCACACATGAGCACAGTGTTTAAATAATTAATATGAATACTGTGTACTTTGTGATGAAGAGATCAAGAGGGAACCTCTCATGCACCGCCAACTGCACCTCAGTGCAAGCAATAAAAAGCTGACAAAAATGTACTTTATATTTTTAGTGTTTGGATGAACATGTGTACTTTCATTATGGATTAACTCAAACTGCTTAGCCTTTTTTTTTAAAAAAAGCTTTTGAGATCTTTTTACTGTAGAAAATGAAATGATGATCTTAACTTTTAACAAGATCTAAGTTAACTTTAATCCATGGAAAGACTAGCTAGGTTTAGGGTTTCTCCTATCTATATTTAATTATATGTAACTTTCATTATATTAAGGAAACTCTATATAGATTAACTCAACTTGCATTGTAGTGTGTATTTATACACACGAGGGAGCGTTCTAGATTTAAAATCTAGCTAAAAGCATTTTACAGTAGTTCTTAGATTTGTATTTAATGATTACTATCAATTCAAAATATTATTTAATAGTACCGAAACATTAAACATACATAGTAGAATAATAGTATCTTTGCATAATTTTCTATATAAAATAGCCGTTAGATGATGATTAATTGGCTATCATCAAACATCTTTAAATTATAATAATAACTCTAAAAACGTACATATATGACAGTTTTTCTTATATATATATACCAATCCATCAATTTACTTAGTATTAAAAAAGCTAGATAAGTTTTGATGCGCAACGATTCTCATTTATATTTTGTTTGATAAACAGAGTTACAAGCAATTAAAGGGGGAAAACCTAAATAAACTCAATCCTAAAGCTGGAGGTAAAACACAGACAAATTCATTCCCATGTGAGTATCAAGATTAAGCAAGTCTTTATATATATATATATATATATATACAAGAATAATCTCTTTCAAAACTCTAAACTCTCTCACATACACATGATTGTTTCAACTTTGAAACTGAAAAGACACAACAAGTAGTGGGAATACACTGTTCATATGTACATATTTTAATCTCAACTGGCACAAAGTTTATTATTTAATTTTAGCCTGCTAACATATATATAGGAGAAGCACTTTCCCACCCAAAGCCAAATAGAAAGGCTAGCACTGTCTAAGGTCAATTCAATACCACCTATATATCATATATATCTTTATGCATTAATTACTTGAAGAAAATATGACTACAAGTTCCAAGAGCCCATTATATATAATTATAAGTTTCTAGAGGTACGGACTTGTAATATATATATATATAAGGTCACTATCAAGTATCAACAAGAAAGAGAAGAAGTGTTTGTAGTGAGTTAACTTTTATCATGAACATGGTTCCAATTATGGGAGAATAGTATCATAAGTTTCATTGTTTATATGTCTTCATCTTTCAAAATATATGAAAACATGAACAGATGTATGCATATCTGACAGTTACAAAAATTTAAATTACTAGTGTGTGAGTTTGATCTTTCAGGAAGTGAAAACTTGTACAAATATGACACTGATGGAAGTCATGTATCATAAGCTTTTCCTTGATCTTAGAAGTGAGAAACATGGACATATATAAAACTAATGAATGTATATATATATATATGTGTGTGTGTGTGCTCTATTAATTTATGTCTAAGAAGTGAGAACCTGGACAAATATTAGTATCATAATTAGTTGCAGTTATACATATGTATGTTTACCTTATTTAACTTAATTAAGTGAAAACAAGAGAACATATATACATACATACATATATATATATATATATCTTCACAACACTAAAATGAGTGGTATCATAAGTTTCACTTGTGTGTATATATGTTTACCATAATTTTAAGAAGTGAAAACATGAGAGCAAATATTACACTGACAGTAGTATGATAATATCATAAATATATTACCACATAGTTTACCTTGCTTTTAAGAAGTGAAAGCTTTAACATATAGAAGAATAATGCCAGTAGTATTAAAAGCTTCATTTATATCTGTATATACATTTACCTTTCGAGAAATGAGAACATGTATATATATACATATGTATATGACACTAATGGCTGAAAATATGAACATGCATATAATAGTAGATTACTAAATGCATTTTTACCTTTTTAAGAAGTGAAACTAGAATTTTTATTTTTTTTACTATTAACATGATCAAGCCACAATTGAACCCACAACTTCTAATTAGGAACGAAATGAAATACTAACTCTCTTATCGCATAGATAGTTGTATTAATTAGTATGTTTTTCTCTTAAGATCAACATGAATAACAAGTAAAAAAACTAATATATTGGATTGACATGACATAAGCTTGATTAGTATACACATTTTTTAATTAATTATAACAAGCTGTGAGAGCATGAGAACAAATACAACTAATGGCTGCTCTGCATATATGTTTAGTTTAATTTTAAGAAGTAACAGTAGCAGGACAACCATCATTATTCACATTTACCACTAATGGGATTAGAATCATAAGCTTCATTAATTAGTATGTTTTCCTTTTCAGAGTTGAAAAGAACATACACAACACTAATCTATTGAAGTAATTAATATATAACATAATTAAGCTTCATTAATGTACATGTTAATCACCATAATTATAACAAGAGAAAGCATAAAAACAAATACAACTAATGGCTACTACATAGATTTAATTTAATTTTAATAAGTGAAAACATGAACATGCATATATAGCAGTAGGACTGATCATAATTCACATTTACCACTAATTGGAGTAGAATCATAAGTTTCATTAGAATGTTTTCGATCCTATTAAGAATTGAAAACAAAAGAACAAGCGCAATACTAATCTATTAGAGTAATATATAACATTAATGAAACAAGAGAAATATGAAAACAAATATAACAGCAACTAATGTTACTAGTAAATATTGTAGTATTTACATGTTCATCTAAACTTTATATTAACAAGTGATCAGTAAGGAAGTAGCATATCCATATATTGATCATGAGTGAAAATTAAGAGAATTAATTAAATATTAATTAGAGCAATTAATTAAGGAGAGAAAGAGGGAGCCCCCTTCAGTCCAAGCATGAAAAGAAGAAGAATGAATTATCTCCCGCATCATTCTTTCATTCACACAGTGCCTTTCACTTCAAACTTCATCTTTCAAAATTAATTAGTTAACTTCTTCTTCTTCTTCTTCTTCTTCTTCAATGAATGATGATCTTCAATGGTCACTGAGTGTTTGAATGAATGATTCGGCAGGCAATTCAAACCTCAAAACTATCCATGAGTGGACTGAAGCAGGCTCACTCACTCCATCCTTTATTTTCTCTTCTTTTTTTTTCACTCAGTTAAACATCATGCATATGTTACATCAACCCTTTTTCTTGTTTTCAATGAAGTCATGTCTTTTTGTTTAATCCATGAAGTGTTAACTAAAAGCTTGCCTAAACAGATCCTAATACTTGATCTATTGGATAGAAAAAATAATAATAATAATTAATATAATATGGGATTTACATATATCAATGAAGTTCTCTATCAAGTTTAAAGACAAGTATCATCTCAAAAAAAGAAACTATCATCAAATCAAGACATCATAAAACATAAATATAACAAAGTATATATATAACTTGTTCATCTCTTCATATGTATATATCAAACAAACCCTAGCCAGGAAAATGAATATCTAGTGATTCAAATAAAGAAAGAAAGGATCCATAGAGAAGGTATATTATTACCACATGCTTTTTGATGATAAACAAAGATAAAAAAAAAGAGAGAGATCAAGAAAGAAAGAAAGAGTTTTACCTTCCTGATCTATTCATGTTCATGTTGCATAAACCTCAACTGCTTCCTTTTTCTCTCAACATGATCAAGATCATGTTCTTGAAAAACATAAAAAAGGAAAAACAAAAAACAAAAAACAAAAACTCAAATCATACACCATTAAATATGCTTCATCAAACTCCACAAAACTTCTGAACATGCCAAGTGATCTCATGATCAAAATAAACACACATGTCGGAGAGATGGAATCAAAGAACTCAAGAAAATTAAACAAGATCTATGACGAAAGAGAAGCAGATGCTCTTGGCTTATGAGGAGAGAGAGAGAGAGAGAGAGAGAGAGAGAGAGAGAGAGAGAGTCAAAACTAAAAAGAGTGATTCTTGTTTCATAGGAGTTAGAACAAAGGTCACATGGCACCAAAAGAAGGAGTTATATATATATCTGAATGTGAAGCTAATTAAGCATTATTTCAGGAGACAAGAATGAATGGGGCATGTTAAAGAATAGTATAATTATATATCATTTGTTACTTTCTTTGTGAGTAATGTTTAAGTTGATTGCACTAAGGCTAGGCTACCAACCTAACACTGTGTTGATAGTTCTATAAGTCAAGGCTTTGGACCTATAGATTTGATTTATTAGAATGCTATGTATACTTGGTCTTAAGCTTATCCTTAATTATCTACTTAAACGTTTAGATCATTGGAAACTATACATATATATATATGTGTGTGTGTGTGTGTGTGTGTGTGTGTGTATAAGGACTTCATTATAGTGACCAAATTAATTAACACATATGTTATAATTTCAATGAAGGTGGGCTTGCAGCATTATGTAGATCACTTGTTACTTTCTTTGTGAGAAATGTTTTTGAGTTGATTGAACTAGCTAAGCTACTGTACCTAACTAAGACTGTTGATAGTTCCATATGTCAAGGCTGTGGACCTAGCTAGATTAGGTTAATTAGAATGTTATGTAAGTTTAGGCCTTAAGCTTATCCTTATCCACTTAAAAGTTCATTGAAACTAATTGTATATATATATATATAGTAAAGGACTTCATTATAGTGACCAAATTATTAGAGAGATGTTATAATTACAAAGAAGTTTATAATGTGTGTGTATATATAATATATGGAAATATGCATCGAGTTAAACAATTGGCAGAGATTTGGTAAGGGGTTTACTCTTTAAATGAAAAGGATTATTGACCGATAAAAAAATGGTTGATCAATATATATATATTGTTCTTCTTTGGAAATGAAAAGGAAAGCAAATCTAAAATAATTATTTAATAATGATAAAGTAAAACAAATAAGGTATTTGTATTACATGAGAATAGCTCTGGATGCATAGATGCATATATATGACATTGCTTTTTTTTAACTTCATCATTCTATGATTAACATTTAAGCAAAGATTGAGTTAAGAATTAATTGATATTTTGAGGGACTGATAATGGTTGAGAATTTTAAGAATTCTTTCTCTATACAAAGATGATCACACTCGTAAAATACATATTTAGATTTTTTTTTTTATAAAATATAGATAATCCATGTCAAGGACTTGTAAAGCCCTGAAAAAAAATAGCTCAGTACATTAGTGTACTCTCTTTGTGTGAGTTAAAATTTAAACCCATCTTTCAGTAAAGACATTAATACCACATAAATCGATTATAATTAAAAATATATATATATATATAATTTATAAAGTTTTTAAAAATTTCCATTTAGGTCTACCTCAGTAAATGGACCTTCATTATACAAATAAAAAATAAATTCCAAATACTCCAAGTTGCAATGAATTGATAAATAGTTAGCAAGATATGTTATTTTTAGAGTGTAAACTAAAGTTCAATTCTCATAGATGAATAAAAACCGGTGATCCACGTCTCCCAAAAAAAAAAACAAATAAACATAAAACAACTCAATAAATCATAAATTAAAACAAATCCATAAGCTATCTTTAGCAGATGAGAACTAGTAGATGCATTCAAAGATATTCTCAAATTTTTCAGCGTACTATTTGAGTATTTAAGCAAAAATCAAGAAAGTGATCTTGATTGAGCAACAATGATCACAAACTCTAATATTTATTTTTAGAAGGATCACCACTCTAGCAGACATAGCTAGGAGATAAATAATAATTAATCTTGTAGATTTTTATTAAGAAAGCATTCAACTTTAATATCTTGAGGAATTCATCTTTAAAAAATCAAAGTACTAAACAAAATGAGAAATAAATTGAGAAAAAAAGGATAGACAACGTGATCTAGAAAAGTAATGAATTAAGCTTATGAACACACTTGATCTATGAATATTTGTAGAACTTTGACTTGCAGAACTTTCAATCCATAGATTTGCTAATTAAATTTGTTAATTAAAGGATATAAATCCGTATAAATTTTAGGTGGTGTAGATCTACCATTCATAATTTTTTTAAAAAAAAAAACACCGAAAGAAAGGAAGAAAGGACAACACGGGGATTAATAATATCTCTAGAAATCGATCTTTAAAAGAAACTAAAATACTAAAAACGATGAGTAATAAATTGAGAAAGAGAAACAATTAATACTCTAGAAAATTAATGAAGTTTTCGAACATCCTTGATATATATAAATATGCAAAACTACCGATCCATAAATTTTAAAAAAAAACATTGATAATTAAAAATAGAAAATCAATTTAAATTTTTAGTGATAAAGAACTACCATCCGTAAATTTGGAAAATAAAAAACCAAATATATATATATATATATATTCCAAAGAAAGCATTTTAAGGATTCTTTTTTTAATCGTTTCTATATAATTAATCAACTTCACATCATGCCAAAAAATTACAAGCTAAAAAATCATCAACAATTCATTATTAAGTAATATTATTTTATACAAGCATATCTGTATCCCTAAACCATACCATTATATTCATTAATTTAAGTCAATATCAATCTCAAATAATGTACCTTCACTAAATTAAAATAAGGTAAATTAAGTATCAAAAGAAGACTTGATCAATTCCACAACTACAAGTTCACAAATGATTAAATTAATCTCGGCATTTTGTATGAGTAGCATATTAATCATGTGATATTATTTATCATGTTTATCATGTCAAGTTGAAGTAAAAGTACAATCAAGAAGTAGAAGTCCCAGTGAGGCAAGCAAACTTCTTTGATGCCTTTGTCTTGTTGTCATAGTTTTCATGTTTATCAGTGTTTTGAGAGTGCCAAGTGCCCAACTGCTGCTTCTCAGCCAGTTAAAATTCATGCAGAGTCTGTGTAGGTGTCTTTCAGTAGTGCACTCTCTGGTAGGTAGTGTACTTTTAAGTTTTAAGTGCACAAGATATATATATATATATATATATATATAACAATATTCTTGCATTTATTTTGTCTTCATGTGAATCATGTCTACTTTAAGTTTATATTTAATGTATATCAAAAGTTTCTAAAAGGATAAATGAAATAGAAATCTTTTTTAAAAAAAAATTATTAACTGTTGGGTATTTTTAAAAGGACCTGATTACCTTAATCACATATATATGTTTATCAGATTTATGTAAATGATATGCATCAGGGTTTTGTGAGAAACTGTTTGTGTGTATGTTTTGTTTTTTTTTTAAAAAAAAAACTAATAAAGAAGATAAATATTTTTTTTGGTTTCTTTTGATGATTTTCTTTTATGTGTGTTTAGAGATTTTTGTGATTTTTAAAGTTTTAATTATTATTAGTTTTAATTTATAAAAATAAATAAATATCTATTATGAACATAAAACATAAGAATTTCTATCCTTTGGCTCTCTGTTCAATATGATAATTGATATCAAGCAACATGTTACTTATTGTAAAAGTCTTTATTCAACAAAAGGGTAAAATAAATAAATTTATATAGTTCATAAATTTTATCAAAAATAATAAAGATATGAATTTTATACTTAAGATATATCCATATCCTAATATACCCATTTTTAACAAAAACAAGTGGGTCATAATGTCATATAAAAATATTATATAGAACTATATATTAAAAAAAAAATTGACTGACAAAAAATCATGTTATTTTATTAATGGAGAAAAATTGAACCCTTTTATATTTGGGAGGAAGCGAAGCGAAATTGCATAGGTGATAGAGAGGTAATGTTATAAAACTATGAAAATCAAATCATAAAACTATCTAATATTTTATTTTGTGTTGTTGAAAAACATAAAAACAATTTTACAAGAATATAAAATAAACATTATTGTAAATATTCGCCTATCCATTCTTTAAAAATCAAAACAATTTAATATATATATATATATACATTTTTTCAATCCTAACTCCGATAATATTAAGAAAAAGACTCATTTTCAAATCTTTAACATGATGTTGAAGATTCTCGCTTAGTTTCAAATATGACAAATTTTTTAATAAACTCGTGATTTATCTATTTTTATTAAAAAAAAAAAAAAGCAAATTCTTTACACCTAATCATATCAACTCAATTATATGCCCAACAAAATAAAATAAAGTAAGAGGGAAGTCCAAACCTGCCGGACTTTTGTGATGCTCTCCACGGCAAAAGCAGCCCTGAGAACATAAAATTTGATAATAAAATGAACAATATTTAAGCATAAATTTATTTAAAAAGAAAAAAGAAAAAAAAAAGGAAGACAGAATGAAAGAAAAGCGCCAAACATTTACACTGCCAGTTGAAGATATCTTCATTGAGAAACAACACAGTGACAAAACAATTCTATACATTTCTCAATTCAGCAAACAACATGCCGTGAATTCATATAATTTTTGCCCTTCTATGTTATATATACCACCAGCAACCGCTTCTCTTTCTCTCATTGAAAATACAACCTTCATAAGGAGAAAGAAACCCGCCAATGAATACTATGAAATACTAGTGGGGGAATCAAATCCAAGAGATGTGTTGATGAAATAAACTTCAGCTGCATGATAAACATCAGGGGAAATTTTCATCCCATACCACACTGCTTTCCCTATCAGAGTGTCACTGTGTTCGGGTTTGAAAGTGTGATTCAGAAATTAGAACAGCTGGAAAAACAGACTTGTTGAGCCGTCACCAAATGATCGAAGGTCTGCGGGTTTTACCAACGCCCGACATAGTGGACAGGTGCGCTCTCGCTCAAACCTGATTAAGAATGAGAAATGTGATGGGCATTGTTATGTCTGTTTGTCAAACAAATGAAACTATTCTTGCATGTCTCTAAAACAAGAGCCTTAAAAAGAAGTAGGTTTGTATTTTGTATTGTGGGAAATCCTGGTCAAAGTTAAGCAACTGGAAATTAAGTGACTATGAGAAAATTGAGTATGAGATGCACTACCATTCAGAAACACAGTCTTCACAGAATATATGCTTGCAACGAAGAAGAATAGGAACGTGCATTTTCTCTTGGCAGATAGCACACAGATCCCCAGCCGCAATAACCTGCATCAGAGACCATAACAATGAGTGCATGACAGTATCTGATTTAAAAGTTCAAGTCCAAGGAACAACTGTGAAAGCTATTATATTAAAGTATGATAAACATTTATTCTCCATAAAGTTCCTTCTATTTTGAAAGGGACAGGATGAAAACTGTTATGGCAAAATGATAGTTAAAAGTACTAATAGCAGCCTTGAAAAGTTAACTGGTAATAATATTCCTGCAAGTTTGCCTCTGAAAGACGCCATTACACAATTAAAAAGCTAATGTAATGCTGACTGCATTGGCATAAGCTGGAAAACTGAAGTGCATTAGTTCTCTCATCCCAATCTCTCCTCACCCCTAAGAAAATTTACTTAGCTCAGAATGTAGTGTGAACTCTTCTACTATCTGCTTTGCAGCAGCTCTACCAGTGGCAGCTCAATTCCTTAAAGTTCACATCTACGTTTCTTGCAAATCTACTGTTTGTTTCAGGAGCAACATAGTCCATGTTGCATCTTAGATTTAAGCCACATAATCATTCTACAGGTTGTATCACCAGAGAAAATAATCAGATGGCAATACAATCCTATACCTTACAAACCAATGGTGAGGATTGGACTTCAGACGAGCATGGTGCATCGAGTTAATGACATAATAGAGGACCTCACATTCATAAAAGCAAAACATATAAAGTCAAGTCAAACATAGAGCAAGCTACAGAAACAGATACAGTCCAAAGAGGTCACACGGAACATAAAGAACTTTCACGTATGAGTTGGGAATAGTTGTGTTGACAGAGGACTTAATGGTGGATCGGGAAAATGGAGAAATAAGAATTCCACATAAAAGACAAAGTCGTGTGTGTGAACATGCCACAGAATCATAGAAATTAAAGCAATTTCTCATATTAGTTGGGAAAAAATTCCAAGTAAACAGAAAAAAATCCATTTGGGTAAAGAAATTCCGCATATTAGTTGGGAAATTTAGCTAGGAAAAGTTGCCTTGACTGACGCCTTAGCATTGGATGGAAAATATGCAGAAAAAAAAATCCTGGTTAACAAAAAGCATTAGATGGAACATACACAGAAAAAAAACACCTGGTGAACACAGAAAAATTATGCGTGCAAGTGTGATGGAACTTCTAATGCATATACTGCCTTTACCTGCTCTGCGGTTGCATAAGATCCATAATGCACATCTTTACGTGACAATGCCTTCAATGCGGTTATAAATGATTGAACCTGTAACACATGTTCAGAAAAAAAAAAACTTCAGTAAATATATTTACCATGGTTTCATTATGACAATAAACAGTATTCATCATGGTCCTCAATAGTAGGTATTTACATGAAAGGCAACAATAAATTAAATATATCAACAAAAATATTCATACCTTTTCAACAACTGATGTAAGTTTAAAGGTTAGGTACAATCCAGTAGTCAAAGAGGAAAAGAGGCTCCCATACTCTTTGTTGAGGAAGAATCGGTACCAAACAGGCGTTGGTAACAATGCACGATAGAGAAGAAGAAGATATTCCACAAGCGTCAGCATTTGCCCCTGAATATAAATTGGATAAAATTTTTAAATTTTCAAATATCAAAATCTGGTGGGTGAACGCCTGGCGAAGTTCTATCTAACAGGCATGCATTCAAATCAGAGAATCAATAATCATGTGCTGAGAATTACAGTTAAATGTCATAATGTAAAAGATAAACCCATCATGGTGCAACACCCCTTTACATCCTATAAAAAAAAGGACATTTTCATCAAGAAATGCTAACAAATAGTGCATTTCATTCATATTCTCATAGTAGAAGGAATTCACATAAGCATGGTTAGCTGAATATCGATTTATTTAAGAAAATGTTTTTCATAATACACCATGATATTTTCAGTATACTGGAGAGAAATCCATAATTTCTTAGTAATTAGTAATTACATGTAACTTCCTAAAAGCTTTATTGTTAACTACCTCCCCACCATAAGTTTAGAACTCCCAATCCATACTTTAAGTATGGTTTAGCTTTAACTAGAGACATGACAATTCAATATTGCGCCAAGGTGATGATTTAAAGCAGCGAAAATAACTTAAATCTAAGAAGCCAAAGGAAAAGGCTTGATTCCAAGGGAAGAAGTAAAAAGTGGGTACATTCATCTGAGGCAGGAAGCAAAAGGAGTAACTTTGATTTTAAGGGAAAAAGCAAAAGGAGGAATTTTTCATCTAAGTGTAGAAGATTGGCATTGAAGGGCAGGTTGTTAATTTAAATCAAAAAGGCCTTTTTGGAGGGGAAGAACTAATAGTATTGGTCAGCATATCCACAAATATTTCATATTTTTCATCGTAATTCAGGAAGTTACCCACACGTATGGTGAAAATTCCAGGGAGTTATATACAATTATATATATATAATCTAAGGGTTATATGAAATTACAAAGAAATAATGAACTCCTCAACATATACAAAATAAATAAATAAATAAATAAACAAGAAATAAAAATTCAGAGAGTTATACACAAAAAAATGCCCTTAAGGGTGTATATTACATGGCAACAAGGAAAAGAAAACTGCCTACCTGTCTTCGGTAGTTTCGACCCCTGTTATTCTTGTAATACATCAGCAACACACATTTGACAACCATTGCAGCTTGGCGCACCATTGTGTCTGGACAAACAACAAACCAGAAGCTCCTCAAATGCACTAGGTCGGTTGTAAATATAAGATAGAAAAAGAGAATTCTATACCCTCAAAATGGTTACATGATAGCTTCACAAGAGCAATAAAAAAAAATAATGATAACAATAAAATAAAATAATAATGGATTCAAACACATCCATAAGGGTTTGCAGGTGTCAAGGGGATGAAGATGTGGTGGAAACATGGTTTCTATGTCTTTAGATGCATCAGGGTGCATGTAACTGCACTTTTATACAGTAAAATTAAAAATATATATATATATATATATATATATATTGCAACTAAAATATATCGATTATAAATTTATGAGCTATTTAAACCTCATGATGCGAAATATTGACCAAAATTAAAACAGTATTCTAAATTATAAGAGCTAGCCAATGGATATATGTCAATAAAAAAATTAACCAAAAGTACCAAGTGAACAAAGCCAACAAATGTTTCCGTATTAACTGAGAACCCATGAACATAAGTAAGACATGAATGTCTCATGCAAGTCACCAGAGGTATTTATCAAACGCATAAAGCAAGATATAGACGTAACGGATTGGATTACAAGCTTCTTTACAACACCTACTGGTATTAAAATATAGAACAAGAAGGTCCTAAGCATACAAAAAGACAACAATAGTGCATAAAGTTAAGCAATACCATTAACCATAATTAAAAATATGGCATGCCAAAATGGAGGTATCTCTTTTGGAGGGAGCAAGATCAATGGATGTAGAACATCATCATTCCTGTACCACCAGTAGACTGAAAAGACATGAATCATGAAAAGTAGGGTGATCCCAATAAGCACAGAAATTTTTCTTTCCCCCTGCACCAAAAATGATCGATATCACATGAAGGGTCGCTTAACAACTAAGCTCTATACAGCTACCAAATGATACAGATAGAACATACAATGTCCTATAATAGTCCATTATTATGCAAAAGAAAAAGACTTCTACAAACAAGGATGATGTGCTCAACCCCATGTCTTCTTAAACGTTATCAGAAAAGCACAAGAAACCATCCTAATCAACCAGAGGGAAATTTCACCTTAATTCAAACATCGCAACATAATAAGCACAAGGAAAAGAAAAAACAAATAGACTAGAATTCCACCACTTCACATTTCCATCTGAAATTTAATAGTTAGAAAAATGTAAAAACCACTATCCAGCAAACTTTGATAAGAATGTGCCAATTTGAGAAGAAAAGGAAAGCACATGACCAGAAAGGACATGACATATTCCTCGTAGGAATGTGCAGAAGCAGCAGACCAATAGGTTACATGTGGACATATTCTGCATCACATATGTAAATATAAGCTTAATATAGACGGAGATATCAAACCTTCAATGCAGTCTGTTTACGCAATATATCATTTGACTTGAACATCACAGCAGCAATCCAGATTGTACCAAAGAAACCTGCCAGCCCTTACAAAAGACAAAGAATTAATAATTCAATTATAGTAAGAAGAAGAAGAGAAAAAAAACAAAGCAAGGTTAAGCATACATCAACTGACACGTACAACTACAAAAGTTTAGTTGATCACAAGTACATATTTAGGTTATGGAAATGGGAGACACCAATGTGAAAATGAGATGTCAGTTGATGACCATTTTCAATACATTTAGAAAGCATAAGACCTGTCAGGAGATCTCATATATTAATTCAAAATCAACCATAACATAGGGTAAAATCCATGTTAAACTTTGAAGATGATATAATTTGAGATCAGTGTTACTCCTTAGCATTCACCAGGATTCACATCAAAAGACCAACGTGGCCATGCACAATTTGATGACCATTTTCAATACATTAACAAAGCACAGTAATTAGTCTCATCAGACCTTCCTAGTCCAAACAACCAGACACTCAAGACGTGCTTATTCTTCCCAAAAGATATAATCAAATTTATAAAGATGAGTAAAACACTGATCATGACCTCAGAGATACTTCTACCAATGCACAGCACCATAGTCAGGAAGGAAAACAATCAGCAGCCAGAGTAATCACAGACACCACTAGTAACAACCAGCAAACATCCAAAGACACCACTAGTAACTACGAATATGTCATTCTAACTATAATTTCCACAAAGGGATCACATATACATATAAAACAACCACACACCTTGCAAATGCTGCCGAATGAACACCACCAACAAGAGCAACGAGAAGGGCAGTACCTGCTCAACCCACCTCGCTAACTGCTGTATATCATACCTCTGGTATGAAGAATCCCTCCCATTCCCTCCGGCCGCAGGGCTACCCTCCCCATCGGAGCTCTGACCATTATTAGCCCCTGGCACTGACAACGGCATAGTATTAGCTGAAGTATTCAGCGCCTCCCCAACACCTACATCACTCCCACCACTCCCGACCTGCCGCTCCGCCTGCATCACAACCTGCTCCGCACCAAGAACCTCACCAATAGCATCCCTAGCAATCCCTCCCTCCCCCACCCACCGCCATTCCAACCCTAACATTCTCCTGATCTCCAGCACCAATAATCCTTATCGACACCTCTCCACCCTGCAGCATTAGTGCCCTCAGGATCATCCGGCTGGCCAGGAACACCACCACCCCCACCGATCAAGCTCTCGGACTCAGAATGCCCCGATCTCGTCCGAAGAATCCCGGTGTACTCCAACAACGCCGACAGCCGAGCCTGGATGAAATTAGACGCCGAAAACTGCACACCATATCGCCGGGAACCACCAGAACCCGCCGTGCCGGCTGCAAGCCGGTAACCCTCCGAGTTCCCGCCAGAAGACTCCATCCCCTGAAAACGCAGCAAACCAGCACCGATACCGGCGAGATTTGGATCAAATCAAAGCAAATTCGAGTGAGATTGTGTCGAGGACAGAAAAATTGGATTGCAAACCCTAATCCGGACGACGCGGTGAAGACGAAGGCGCGGAGAAGGCAATGGAGGTCGTCGTATATAAAAATGAGTCTCTCTCTCTCTCTCTCTCTCTTGTCTTGAAGAAGGAAGTGAGAAAAGAGAGAGAGAGAGAGAAAAAGGGGGGTAAGGCCGTGAGAGTGGGTGGAGAATGGGGATTATTACTGCATCATGTGATGATGGTTTTCCATTTTTGGCCCTGGATATATATATATATATATATATATACATACATATATATTCTTTATAGTTAATAAAGTTTATATTTTATATTATATATATATATATATATGTATGTATACCATTATTGAGGCTTTGATCATTATGTGGTATTTCAATTTATGGGGTTAAAATATTTATAATATTTATATATATGAACGAATATGGACAAATTAAGTCTCAAATACATATATAAGCATAGAGTTAATATTTAAACCGTGTTCTCACCCTTTATAAGCTGAAATTTAAACCTATTTTTTTAATGAGATACAAATACCTTACATAAAAGGACCCAGTGCTAATAAACAAAAAAAATCTTTAGTGTATATATATATATATATATTAAAAATATACATATACAACCATATTAAAAGTGACACAATCTCAATCTTTGTTGTTTTATGTCTATGCTTTATCTTAAGAATTGAAATAAAAAAATGTATGCAATCTTCTTGGTATTTATGTAAATATTATATATATGTGTGAATATATATATTTTTGAAATATGGACAAACTACTTAAAGGTGTACAAAAACGTAGAGTTACTATCTTACAACACTTGTGATCTCATTCTATATGAGCCCATGTCTTCAACAATGACTCAAAGAGTTGATGGGTTAATACTAATAAACTAAAAAGTTATTGCCAATTTTTAATTTTTTTAAAAAAATATGTAAAATTTATTTATTCTATACATATTCATTCCCGAACTTTTGGTATATATATATATATATACACACATGACAATATGTTTTCTGGAGATATCTCCAAAAAAACGAATTTAGTGACGTCTCCACAACAGCCGTTAGATTACCCATCTAACGAGCTGCTATTTCATTACTAACCTCCGAAGTGGGGTTAGTGATACTAACACCCATTTTTTTAGAGTTGTATTTATAATAAAACAACAACCGTTAGATGATAATCTAATGGTTGTTATGAGACGTCCCGGGTTTTACAAATCTAAAGACATCCCTAAATTACTGGTCCTCTATATATATAGATATAAATATCACTTATATTTTTGTGTTTCTATATGAGATATTGTTAATAAACTTATTTATTTAATAACATAGATAAGTCATTCAAATACACACATTTTTATTATTGCACTTTGACTATATATATATTAGAATAGAGTCACTTAAATACTTTTAATCACTCGATTATTAACGTGGTGACAATTATTGATTTACTATATAAAAATCATATTTTGTTTTATAACTTTATAAAATTAACATGTTTATATTTAGTCATGTAACTATGTACGTAAACAAATTTTATGAATTACCGATTTTTCTTCAATCAAAAGTTAAGAGTAACTTTTTTTAATAAATAAATTATATATATATATATATCAATAATTATTAATTATAAGAAGTGTAAATGAAGATAAAATATCAACACTTGCCTGGATTTTATAAACAGCACTAATTGATACATAAACTAATCATCAAATTTAAAACAAAGAAAACAATGATATATGAAGCTTCCTCCGGATTCAACACTACTTTAAAAAAAAAATCTTATTGTCGGAAAAAAATTAATAATAATGATAATAACATAATTAATAAACCAAAGTTGAACATTTGCATGTGTTAAACCAGAAAATAATATAGATTATATATATATATATATATATATATATATCTTGCTAACCAAGAATAATAAATATATTCAATAAATAGTGAGACAAAAAAATTCAATACATCCACTACATGTTTTGATTTTGCATAGATTTTGAGTACTAAAAAGAGTAGGTCATGATGCATGTTCATCAATAAAAATCTAATGGCAAAGTAGAAGCAAATAAATAAAAGACTTATATAACAAATGCTAATTGAAGTATACATGATATCTTATTCTCAAAATATATTTGGATTTTTAATAGTGGAAATTACCAAAAACACCCTCTAAGTTTGCATTATTGCTAAAAATACCCCGTTAGTTTTGCACTCCCCAAAAAACCATTCTTTTTTATTTCCATGCTTTTCAACCCCCCAAAGCATGTAACGGATGTCAATAGAGTTATTTTAAAATTTTATGGACAAAAATGCCCTTGCATGGGGAGTCGTGACTGCAGCCATTTCGGCGGTATGAGAGGAAGTGGGGGTTTTCCGTAGGGTAACCCCAAGAGAGGAATTTACTGGAGCCTTTTAGTTATTTTTTCTCAACTAGAGTCTTCAGTTAAACCATTTCCGAAGCTGTCTCCGAAGTTGTCTCTACCGGCGCAGCCTCTGTAATTGCAGCTTTTCCCTTTCCACCAGCATCTCGAAGGAGAAGTCCCCCGCGCAAGTAGTTGGCATTTCATCAGTTTGCAAACTAAGGTATTGAGTATGGTTTTATGTTAACTGCTCTACATAAAGAAAGATTTTTTTCGGTTTTTGTTTTTGTGCTCCTATTTTTGTTGGAAGATATTGAAGTCTCATGGGGGATTTCTCTCTGGGGTTTTTGTTAGTCTCATGGGAGATTTCTAGCTAGGGTTTTGTATTGTTTTGCGCTTTCGTCTCAGATACACTATCGGAAATAGTCGATTGTTATGATTTGTGTAATATTTATAATGTATAATTCCCCTTTCATTTGATATGGTTTCGCTTTTAAAAAAATGAGGGTTTACGCTTTAACAAATGAGATGTTACAGCTTTAAATTTTTGTTGTCTCTCGCTTAATAAACTAGTTCTCTGCTTTAACAAATGATATCTCCGCTTTAAGAACCCGAAGGTTACCGCTTAAAAATCTTATATTTCCGCTTAATGTGTTGTTATTGTCAGCAGCTTTTTGACTACGGGCGGTCAACCTAGTTAATGGGCGATGCTATTCGACACCCGTGAGTGGAGACCTTAGTCGAATTAAAAGATAACACGACCCCTCGACACTCGGAGATCATCCGAAGGACACTCGCTTGCAGATTCACTCGAACCCGAAGCTATCTACCAAGAGAGGGCCCTTCTTGATTCTCTATTGCAAAGGTACGATGGCCGCACTAATAAATTCGGGATCGGGAAAGCTCTGAATTTCAGGCCTCAAGATGTGGCCCTCGTTCTTGGTCTGCGTTGTGATGGCGACGCAGTCATGTTTAAGAAGAATAAAATCCGCTCAGTGTTCGAAGGTAGGTATTTATCAAAAACTTATGAGAGACACAGAGACTCCATCAAGAGCGCTCTTGTGCAACTTGTTCGACGCAGGGGAAGAAGAAAAATTTTGTCAAACTCCCGATGGTGTACCTCACGTGGTACGATCCCTCTTCCCAAATACATCATGCTCGGTTCCGAACCGGATCGTTGATTATGTCGATGATCTACCCGCCATGGGGGCGATACGTATGGGCGCAGGAGACGCACTAGCGGGTCGATGGAGGACATTCCACGAGCAGCACTCGAGCTGCAAGATAGATGCGTCGGAAGAAGCACCAACACGAGATATATTAAGGGGTGCTCGGTCACGCTTAACGTATGGTTTTACTGAATGACCGAAACGGGAAAAGAAAAGTCCGATTCGCAAGATCCCAAGGATGCCGTGCTACGGTGAAAGTAGTTACCTGAAAGCAAGCTGTACGGTAGAAACCAACTTGTCATCGTCGAAAGGAAAAGAGGTAATAAATCATGGACAATGTTTAATATAAGTCTTTAATGTTTAAACATTTTTTATTTACATGATTTAAAAATTATTAATAAAGGTTTAAAACATTTTGTTCTCCGCTTTAAATAAATTCGATAATGTTTAATATAAAAAAACTATGTTTAACTTTTAGTTGTTATAGTTTAAACCGAATGATTTCACTGAAATTGTTTGGTTTACATATGTTAGTTTCTCGAGCTAGTTCCGTGAGTGCTCAAGAAGAAATATATGTTAGGGGCCAACCGACGGATGGATGTTATCGCTCCCGAACCACTTGCTCAAAGGCGGGGATGAGAGGCGGCCTCTATCGTGCGCGCTCAACCCCGTCTCGTGACTTTCCGACCCCACCACGCGCACGCATTCCTCGACGCCGAGAAGCCCTCCCCACCACGCCGATCGCAACAACCCCTACCACGACAACGACAGTTCCCCCAATTGTGGCAGCTCCCCCGACCATGGAAGCCCCTCCGACCGTGGCATCCCCACCGGCGACATTAGGCGAAGATCTCACTACAACTCTTATGCAGGCGTGCTAGATATTGATGACCGAAGTTTCCTCGACTTGTCACTCGTGTTGAGGCTCGGAAGGGACGTTCACAATCGATCGCGCCGTCCCCTCCAAACAAACTCGAGCACCCGAGACGAACGAGGCGCCGAAATTTGACGACGACGACATCATCGGGTGGCCATTCCAAGACGGCCACATTCGAAGAGACTTACGAAAAAGAGGAGAACAATCATCGCTCTCGTCTCCACCGTACCGACGATGAAACAATAGCAAAACCATCGGCGGCCGATCGTCGCATCGAGTCTCGTCACCGTTGATGACATGGCCATGACGATGGAGGACATCGTAGATGATGTGGTCGTTGCCGCGGATGAGAAGATCGTTAACTCTCTTGTTAACGAAATCCCCGACCCGGTGGAACCTGCTGTCGAGATTGCGGCATCAAAGATGGACACAATTCCTGAAGAACAAGAACAAGCTAAGGGTTTGTCTCCCGATGATGTTGTTGTCATGGCCACGACTGAGAAGATAGTTGAATCTGTTGCCGTGGCCGTGGCCGACTGTACCGCATCGAAGCAGGACAAAATCCTACAACGACAAGAACCATGTAAAGATGTGTCTGCGGTTGATGCTGTCGCCGTCGTCCCCGCATCGAAGGAAGATGCGGCTGGTGCTGAACACCTTCAAGACTCAACGAAAGTGCCCCATGAAGACCCCGACCGAGCAACGCGAGAGATGATCAAGGCCAATCAACAATGGGACAAGACGGCTCGGCAAGTCTTCGTTCCGAAGAAGAAAAAATGGGTTGGTCAATCTCGTCTTAACAAATACGAGCAGGAGTTGATGAGGATCTTCCTTAATTGCCGTATGGACAGGTAAGTTTAAAGTTTTCATGATAGGGTTTAAATTTTGTTTATAGTGTTTAACTTTCTATTGATAGTGTTTAAATGTTTATATGTTATCGTTTAAGTTTTCTACTTAACGTTTAATTATTTATAATATCATTTGAACATTGATAATATCATTTAAATATTTAGAATATGGTCTAATTATATCTGTTATCGCTTTAATCTCAAAGACTCGTCATGTGGAAGAATGACGTTGTCGCGACCACACTGTACAATTTATACACTCGCTGAGGGGAAGGAGATGGTCACAGATGATGTGATGGGACGCTTTTGTATGCATAATACAAAAAGTCGCGAGCAAAGTGCCATATCCCTACAAGAAGCACGCCTCCATCACAACACCGTCTGGCGCTTGTTTATGTCAAAGCGTGACGACGCATACGAGACAACTATGGCTATGATCGGAGATCGTCGTCAGGCAGCTTGCATGAAGTTCAAATTGTCATCCTCCCGATAATAATGAATGGTCACTTCCATGTCGTCGTCCTTGACAATGACAAACAAGAATACAGGCATTATTCTTCATGCGCGGGGTACGAAAAAGACGCGTCGGACATGGTAAGTTCTTTAATTATGTCCGATTGATAGTGTTTGTTATTTAATTCGGTATTTTAATCTCAACTTGCATATCTCGACAGCGGAATCTATTCGACACGGCTGTCGATATGGAGTTCGGCGAGTCGGCGAGTCGGCGATCGCAGTACCCACCTCGCATGCGACATGGAAACCCCACGCAAAAAAACAAGGAAGCGTCGATTAGCGCCGCTTATGTCATCGCGCTTTTATCGAGCAATTACTTTGGGGTGAGAAGCTACGGCTCACCGCAGACGGATGCCTTCACTCGAGATTAAAGTATGTTACCCACATACTTAAGGAGGGGAGGGCAGCCGGCGTCCATGAGAAAGGGGGGTCGTCCGAAGCGGGTTAAATTTTGTTTTCGCAGAACATGACTTGTATATGTCAACATCAATTTTGTTTTCGAATGTAAACCAGGAAAAATTCAATTCATTGTTTTCATTTTTCGTTGAACATGACTTGTACATGTCAATGTAAATTTTGTTTGTTTTCAATTGTAAAGCAGGTTAAATTACATTCAGTTTCATTTTATTGTTTAATCTACAGTGTGATTGTTTACATTTCAGTTTAATTATTTAACTTTACCATATATCGTTTAAATATCAGTTTGAAACATTTAAAATTATAGGTTCTCTGTTTAACATAACACTGTCTCTGTTTAAATAACTGATAACACTGTGAAGGATAAGAGTTTAAATATATGAAAAATTGGCAGTCAATTCAAATTGTTTCTCTTTAGAAGTTAGCTTATTTACAATGCCTAGTCGGCGACAGTTTCATTACAAGATCTACGATTGTGACTGGATCCATGGCGTGTGATTGTTTACATTTCATTTTAATTATTTAACTTTACCATATATCGTTTAAATATCAGTTTGAAACATTTAAAATTACAGGTTCTCTGCTTTAACATAACACTGCTCTGCTTTTAAATAACCCGATAACACTGTGAAGAATAAGAGTTTAAATATATGAAAAAAATTGGCAAATCAATTCAAATTGTTTCTCTTTAGAAGTCAGCTTATTTACAATGCCTAGTCGGCGACAGTTTCATTACAAGATCTACGATTGTGACCGGATCCATGGCAACGGCTGCAATGTAACTCGTGGACATCAAACTCTTGCGACTCGATCCTTTTTCGTCTAGGACGCCCAGGTTGCCTTCTCGTCACAGGCGGTCGCAAACGAAGCTCACGATTTCCGTCTGAAGGCCTGTCATCGTCGGGTATGGGGAATATAGCTTCCTTATACGCCGGTTTGTAATTGTCGACGGTGAAGTAGCCGCTAATAAATCGATGAACGTTGGTGTATGTCTGCATTATTGCAGCGCAAGCGTGTTTGCAAGGGATACCATAAACTTGTTACCTTCGACATGAACAAGTTCTGATGGCAAGATCTACAGAGTTGCTGCACTGGTCGATCAACAAAGATTTCGGCTATCCTCAACAATTATCTCTACCTTCGAATGTATATCTGGGCATAAGTAGGTCTCCCATTTGTTCGCTTGCTCACGCCGGTTACATAACATGCGCATCAACTTGAACCTGCAAATAACGTTAAACAAAGATAGTGATGGTTAAATAATTCGTAAACATGTTTAAACATTATTGTAAAAAGTTAAACGATAAGATCAATATCTAATGTTGGAGAAGTCTAATTAAACAAAGATGGAAACATTTTAAAGGGTAACACTAAATGTTAAGTGTAAATCAAAATTCGCAGACCTTATGGAGTCGACCATTTTCGTCACCGGTAAATGACGAGATTCTTTGATACAAGCATTGAATGACTCCGCGACATTTGAATACATCTCACCCCAACGATCACCTCTGAACAGATAATTCGACCAATGTGCCATATCCGATTTATTAATCAACCATTGATGAGCTTCGGGTGATGTGGCCTGCAGTTCATTCACGGTATCATCAAAATCTTTAGCCATGGATGCCCACACAATGCGGAAGCATATCGACCAGCACTCCTCCCTCAATGCCTTCCCAAGTCTGATATTGGCTTTCATAAAATTGGCCTCCAAATATCGAAGACAGTATGAATGTGGCGAAGAAGGGAAGACTCTCGCAATTACGTTTACAAAGCCCTTCGACTTGTCTGACACGAAGGTAATTATCTCATGATAATCTCCTTCCTCGTATAAAGCATCGCCTAACTTAGATATGAACCAAGTCCAATTGGCATCGGTTTCGTTGTCGACTATACCGAAGGCGACGTGGAAAAAACCATTGTTTCCATCTTTCCCTGTGGCACCCAGTAGTGTACCCCGATATTTTCCAAGGAGGTGGGTACCATCGAGAAAATGACGGCACTGCAAGCCCTCTTGAATCCCACAATACACGCTACCGAAAGAAAAGAATGCACGTTTAAAACGATCACCGTCTCTTTCCACGATCGCAACGTTGTCGGGATTTGTCTCAGCCACCTTATCCACATACCAAAAGCAAAGCGATCGTAGCTGGAGATGTCATCGCTGCCGAGGACCACCCAGGCATGCTCTTTTCCCAACCAAGCCTGCTTGTATGGTATGTGGACACCATGTTCCAGCAACATGTCCTTCTGAATGTCGATGGCCTTGTACAAGGGTCGGTCCTTGAGCTTCTGAATCACTCGTGCACTTACCCATTTTTTGGACGCTTTCGGATGTGACGCCGAACCTATGCCACCACCGCAAGTGTGTGACGGGTTGATTATCTTGATTCTGAAAGTATTTTTATTATACTCTTTTGAAACATAAAGGCGCCAACGACAACCATCGGCAGCGCATTCCACAGTCACCCGATGTTTTTCGTTCTTTATAAATTTGAAGTCAAAATTCCGTTTGATTGCATGATTTCGAAGTACATCCCTGAAATGTTCAACACCGTCAAAACGTTGTCCAATATCCAACGACAGCACTTCAGAATGATCTGACGAGGAAGGAAGACATCCCACACCGTCAGGGTCACCATGGGATTGAACGGGAGCACTCGCAGAATCTGAATTCCTGCCAACACTTCAGTCAAATGAAAAGATCAATATATTAAGCGGAGAATATAATATTTAAAGGATAATGCTAATATTTAAATGTTAAATTAAATACTTAAACCGTTACCAATTAACGTAAATGAATAGTATAATATGTTAAGCAGTAACTGACATATTTAAACAATAATGAACCCATACAACTGGATCAAATAAAAGAGAAGGAACTTACAATGAGTAAAACTCATTTTCATTAGGATTCCATGAATGGCACATTGTCTGCTCCTCGACAACAAGATCAACTACACCGCATTTGAAGATGGAGTGCACGTGACACATTCGACTGGAAGTCAACATCGCTTTTCTATTGACAAACCGCTTTTATATCCATCCGGTGTGATAAACTTCACCCTCGACAAGGGAAACTTCGAGACCCCATCGCTCACATATCTCAGCTAACACCAACTCCCAAGAAGTCTGAGCCGTGAACATTAGCACTCTTCCCTCCCACGTTGAATCTAGCAATACCGCAAAAATTCTCCATAATATACCGGCCGAAAACCAAATCGTACAAACCAAATGAAATGAAGAACAAAAAGAAGACGAAGAAGAAGAAAAAGAAGATGTAAACAACAAACATCAGTCAGATAGGCAAACAAAAAAGTGCACAGTTGTATGCATAGAGGATAGACTAGACGTGATGTGATGTGATTGGGCAGTATTTTTTCCTCCATCTCAAGGGCAAAAAGTGAAATATATGTCAATGTCGCGAGGAAGACATATTGTCATCGCTCGAATGAAAGTTCTCACCTCAACATGAGTCTCTGTTTAAACGTCAAGCTTTTTATGTTTAAACAGATACATATAGTGTTTAAAATAACGGTTAACTTTTTAACTAAAGTCTATATCATGTAAATAATATGTAAACCGTTTAAACATCTTTATGTATGTGATTAAACACCATTGTCATTGTTTAAAGAGTAAATCGATTATTGTTTAACTATTTGTATTGTTTACAATGTCGTTCTTTGTTTCTCAAATTGTTATGTCTCTGTTTAAATTTGAAAAGTTATCACAAGGTGATGCTCAAATAGGTTTGTTTGTTTAAAATATTTAAACGTTTAAGTATCAGTTTCTCCCTTTAACTTGATTTTTCTCTGTTTAAATTTCATTTTCTTATTCAATATCAACTTACTTAAAATACAAATCTCTGATAACATTCTTATTCAATATTAACTTTATTTTGCCCTGTTTAAATTTCATTTTCTCAGTTTAACATTTTCTTATGAAGTATCAACGTAATTACAATGAAATGTACTTAAAATACAAATCTCTGATAAAAATACATTTAATACAATACAATACAACATTCATTTTATTATTAAATATCAGCGTAATTACAAATGACCTTTACTTAAAGTATAAATCTCTGATAAAAATAGAATGTAAGACAATACTAAAATTCTCTGTTTAAGCTTCAAACTCTCCGTTTAACACACGACGTAACCATCACGGACAGTCATTGCTTTATAGATCAAGTACACCTTTAAATAGGGTGTCCACAACACTCGCTCCAGTCAGACCACATTTTTTTATAGATCAAGTTCTTTTTAAAGGATATGTGATGAACCTTCTTCTGGTAATCATCCGCAATCAACTTGTAAGTGAAACTTTCTTTTCTTGACCCAAGGCGAAACGCACTTCCGTCATTGCTTACCCGTAGAGTAGAGCAAGAAGGCGAGCATTTCGACTTGGGCAAGAAAAAGAAAGTGAAAACAATCATGACACATCCTGTAAAAAGTCTATGATCTTAAAAATGTGGTTTGAATGGAGCGAATGTCGTGAACACCAAATATTCGACTCGACAGGATGACCATCACACAAGAAGAAGAGGAAGAGGAAGAGGAAGAGGAGAGGTTGCGCCAGTAGAGTATGTTCAACGAAATGGTTCTTCCTTCCAATTCATACTGCGAAATCCAACAGCCTGCTGCCGCTTTGGCTTCCGATTTTTATGTGCGACGGCAGTGGAAACGCTTGGGTAACCGAAGCGCATTAATTACACTGAGACCCTGCCACCATCGCGTTGTATATTTTTAAGCGGATAAAAAAATACGCTTTTAAACGATAAAAGAACAAATTTAAACATAGAAACCAATATTTAAACCATAACATATATATTTAAATCTAAAGTTCAATATTTAAACAACACTAAGAAGTATATACACAATGCCTACTCGCAGACAGATTCATTACGACGATCCGCGATTGTGACCGAAGCGTGGTAATGGCTACAACACAACTTGCGGACCCGGAAGGGATGGCAATGTCTAAAACGCAACTCACCGTCCCCTGGACGCTACGACTCGATCCTCTTGTATCTAGCAACAAAGACAAAAACTCTCCATAATTTAATCGGAAGAGCTAAAAATTGAGTACACCAAAATGAGAAGAAGAAAAAAAGAAGAACAAGAATAAGAACAAGAACAAGAAGAACAAGATATGAGCACCCTAAACTTTGTTTGAGAAAAAAAGCAAGCGGGAGGCATTGGAAAAACTATGCATAAAGTTCGGACATGATATGATTGACGCTCATTTTTTTTCCCTCCTTTTGCAAGGGCAAAAAAAGGAATTTCATATCATGGACCCACTTCAACTTACCGGCGGGGGGTTAAAGGGAATGTAAAAGATAACAGAGGGTTGTCCGGGGTGTGCAAAAGTTGGAGGGGGTTTTTGGGAAGTTTTGAAAATGACGAGGGGTGACAAGTAATTTTCCCTATTTAATATAATGACTAATTAGAGAATTTATTGTACAATTTATCAAAAAAATAAATAAATAAATAAATAAATAAATAACAAGCTCACAATAATAATATTGTTTTTATTGAGAGGTTGGGAAAAAACAGAATACCTTCACTATGCATGGTAAATTATCATTAAAAAAATTGCAGTTATTCATTTTATTAACTTTTAATAGTTAATAACAAACACAGTTATTTATTTAAAGTAAATATTAAAAAAATTTGGTAGAATAACTCAAATTCCATACATCATAAGACAACTTCAGTTAAACCAACAAGGAACACAGATGACCAAACACAGTAAATAATGGCACAAAACCAAACAGAATAACAAATTAATAAAGTGATGAACCAACAAGCATCCATGATAAACCTAAAAGGAAAAACAGTTTGAATCAGAAGATCATTAGAACATATATATGTCCTCTCACATTTTATTGACAAACCAAAATTCAAGTACATATTGCAGCATAGGTATATATATATATATATATATATAGTTCTATGTATTTATATGATCATTCAGTTCATGTATTATTCTGATTCAGTTCTGGGAAATAGTCTTTGCCGAGATTGCATTACCGGGTTGACGATTCAGGCGACATCCTCAAGTACATATTTCACAGAATTGATGGAATTATAAGTATTTACATGACTCAGTTGATGTAGTTTTTTTCTGATTCAGTTCTGGGAAATAGTCTCAGGCAAGAATGCACGGCCAGGTTGACGATCTGAGAGACGTTCATGGCTACGAAGAAGCTGCATGAATGTTAGGACAAGGAGATCAGATACTAGAACTATTTCAGGAGCTGTCAAAATGCATGAGATCAAGATCATATGGACTTATTAATAAATTATATGAATATTTAAGTTGTGTAATATAAACAAATGATGGTTTCAGACAAATAACACTAGTTTTCACACGGATGAAACTCATCTGAAAGCAGGTAGCCGAATATAGACTTAATATATTGTGTGCTTATTGCTTAATGAAGGCTTGTGTATCATACAACCAATTATAATCAGCGAAGGTGCTCATCTGGTTCCTGAACTATACCTATTTTGGTCCATAAACCCAAAAACAGTTACATTTGGGTCCTTGAACAAAAAAGTGCATAAATGGTCCCTTATCTATGAGAAAAATGATCAATTTTTGTCCCTATTCAAAAAGACTTTTTACACAACAGGAAAAAATGAACATTTATATAGGGACCAAAATGAATCTTCAAGTATACTTTAGGGACTAAAAGTACATTTGCATCTTTATTATCATTGTTAATTAAAATGATACATGGGAATATATATATATGTAATTGATGTTCAGTTGGTTAAGTTAAATTGGCACATCAACAAATCAAGTTGTACTTACGCACTTTATACATGACAGCAAAAGAATAAAAAATATACAACATGGAAGAACAATGAGGCTGGACTGCTATAGCAATTCAGAACAAGTTGCTAACAAGAATCTCAATTAAGAGAACAAACCTTTGCATTTACACCATCAGGTATAATCCTGTTCTCACTCTTCCACTTCAAATAGTCAGCACGGTTAAATTTGGTAAAACCCCTGAAAACGAATGGTATAAGTCAATCAGCCTTTGCAGCATATGGCATACCAAAGTAAAGAATATATGAATAGCAAAAGAATTAATACGAGTTCAGCTACCGATAATTAGTTGAAAGATTAGTTGCAGTAAAATACACATACCACTTTCGGCTGACAATGATTTTTTGACGACCAGGGAACTTGAATTTGGCACGGCGCAGAGCTTCCTGTGCATGATGGCCATTGCTATCCTTGCAACGAACAGACAGAAGAACCTGGCCAATGCTCACCCTTGCACAAGTTCCCAGAGGCTTTCCAAATGCACCTCTCATTCCAGTTTGCAGCCTATCAGCTCCAGCACATGAAAGCATTTTGTTGATGCGCAGAACATGGAAAGGATGCACCCTCACTCTCAGATGGAAACGCATCCTTTCCAGCATACTTAGCCATGTACTTGTTGCATGCGATCCGAGCAGCCTCAAGAGCCTCACTTGAGATATTCTCCTTTTCACAACTGACCAGATGAACACATAATGGGAACTCATCAACTCCTTTCTTCTGTTTGTAGAGTAATGAAAAGAAAGTATGAGTAAGAGAAGGCAAGGCACTCAGTTTTAGGTTCTCAACATGAGATTCCAAAAAGGATCTACTTTGCATTCACCCCATTCAACATACATATATAGAGATGGCCAACAAATGCAAGCCAACTCACAACCCACGTGATAACTTAAACAGTACAAGCACCTACATAATAGAACATGATAATAATCTAAGATAGTTGACTCAACATAACAGAGAAAAGACTAAACCCTGTTAACGTGTAAGCCATGCATGCACAGCTAGTGTAGCTACATAAGGTTTAGCTTCTGGACATTTCAACACCCTTCCTTGTTCAGAAGCTACCCACTCCGAGCATGCTTCGGAAGTACTCATGCTTTGTTGCTCCCAACGCCTTGGTGAGTATATCAGCCACCTGCTCATTGGTGCTGCAATGAATCAAACTAATTATTCCATCTGAGACAAGGCTGCGAATGAAGTGAAAACGAACATCAATGTGTTTGGTTCTTCCGTGCTGCGTTGGGTTCTTCGCAATTGAGATGGTTGACAGGTTATCGCAGTGAATGACAATAGTGCTGCTTTGTATTACTCTCATGTCCGCTAGTAGTCGTCGGAGCCAGATGGCTTGACACGCTGCAGAGGTGGCGGCGATGTATTCGGCCTCAGTGCTCGACAAGGCCGTTATCTCCTGCTTCTTTGAAGCCCAAGCTATTGCCCCGGATCCTAAGTTGAATACCCAACTTGTGGTACTCCTCCGATCATCGACGGAACCGCCCCAGTCGCTGTCAACGTAGCCGGTTAGCTTGAACTCGGGAACATGCTCATACTTCAAACCCAGTTTTACTGTACCGGAGACATAGTGCATAATACGTTTTATTGTACCAAAGTGATGCATGGATGGTTGCTGCATATATCTAGAGACTAACCCAACAGCAAACATCAAGTCTGGTCGGGTGTGTGTGAGATGGAGTAGCCCCCCGATCATCTGTCGATACTTTTTCTCATTTGCAAGGCCTGAACTATCATTCTTTTGTAACTTTTCATTTGTATTCAGAGGTGTAGTCATGTGCTTGCAATTGCTCATGCCGAACTTCTTAAGTAAATCTTCTGCGTACTTTCTTTGGCTCACAAAGATGGTTCCATTCTTCTGTGTTACTTCCAAACCAAGAAAGTATTGGAGTAAACCCAGATCTGTCATATCGAAGGTGTTCATCATGCTTTCCCTGAACTTGTTCACCATTGCCATTGAAGACCCCATGAAGATGATATCATCCACGTACAAACAAAGAAGCAAAATGTCAGAGTTTTTGCTCACTTGCATGTAAACAGTGGGCTCATTCTTGCTTCTCTGGAAACCCATCTTAGTAAAATGAAGATCAACCTTACTGTACCACGCCCTCGGGGATTGACGCAATCCATAGAGTGCTTTATGAAGTTTGTACACTGATTTTTCATCTCCTTCTCGAACGTAGCCTTCGGGTTGTACCACATACACCTCCTCATGAAGATCCCCATTCAAGAATGCCGACTTTACGTCTAACTGGAATATTGGCCACTTGCGTTGAGCTCCCACTGCTAAGAATAATCTAACTGTTTCCATGCGAGTGACCGGTGAGAAAACTTCATCAAAGTCGACTCCCGGCACTTGTAAGTAACCCTTCGCTACTAGGCGAGCCTTTCTCTTGTGCAAGGAACCATCAGAATGATACTTAGATTTATAAATCCATTTCAATCCCACAACTTGTTTACCCTCTGGTAACCTTGTTAGGGACCATGTGTTGTTCTTTTGGATTGAGGCAATTTCCTCATCCATTGCATCCTTCCAAGCCTTGGACTATGAGGCTTCTTTGAAGGAAGTTGGGTCAGTAACAGAGAGTGCAAAATCACAAGACTCATACAAGTCCTCTAATGTTCTGTATCAAACACCATGCCCATCATTTGAATTTCTAGAACCTGGTGAGTCATCATCAGGTGAGGGAGACTCTGTGGATTCAACTCTGGGTTGCTGTGTATCAAGATCATCACTATCAAACTCATGTGCATCTTCATCAGTAGCTAACGGTGTTGCATCAAGCTTTTGTTCAGGATTCCAACACTTTTCCTCATGGAAAGTCACATCCTTGCTTACTATAATCTTCCCAGTCAACGGATTCAAGAGACGATAGGCTTTTGACTCACCACTGTAGCCAATAAACATCAACTTCTCGGCTTTTGAATCCAGCTTCCCGCGCTGCTGAGGGTGAATATATGCAAACGCGAGGCATCCGAACACTCTTAGGTGATCGACAGCAGGAGTGAACCCAGTTAAGGCTTCATATGGAGTGCCATCTGCCACAGCTGAAGTAGAGGAACAGTTTAACAAGTAAACAGCAGTGGAGACAGCTTCTCCCCACAAATCAGTAGGAGCGTTCCTCTCCATCAGCATACAGCGCGCCATCTCCACGACCGTCCGGTTCTTCCGTTCGACAACGCCATTTTGCTGCGGAGTGTGAGGAGCTGTCAGTTGACGCTTGATGCCGTTCTCTTCACAAAATAGCTGGAACTCACCGGAGGTGAATTCCCCCCCTCTATCGGTCCTCAAAACCTTGATGGACCGCTCGAGCTGCTTCTCCACCATTATCTTGAATGTTTTGAAGCGCTCAAAGGCCTGTGACTTAGCCTGCAGGAAGTATACCCATGCATATCTTGTACAATCATCGATGAGGAGCATAAAATACATATTACCTCCTCGGGTTGGTGTTTGCATCGGGCCGCAAAGATCGGCATGTATAAGCTCCAGTGGCTGCATGGCCTGTCTTGCACCTTCAACTGGGAATGAAGCTCTTGTCTTCTTCCCTTGCGCACAGCTTTCACATGGACTTGTTGAGATATTAGGAGGCAATCCTTGGACAAGCTGTCCTTTTGATAGTTGTTGAAGTCTATTAAAGTGCACGTGCCCGTACCTCATGTGCCAAAGTACAGAAGCATCTTCTTTGCAAGCAACATGAGCTGACCCTACTTCATTAATTGAGAGAGGAAACAACTTGTGATGTGTCATTTGAACCCGAGCAAGGAGAGAGTTTGACTCCTTGTCTCTGATAATGCATTCTTTACCAATGAACATCACAGTACATCCAGAATTTAATAGTTGTCCTATGCTCAATAGGTTGTGGGCTAATTGAGGGACAAACTGGACATTACCAAGCTCCCTTAGCTTCCCTGTCTTTGATTTAAATATCACAGAGCCAATCCCGGCCACCTTAAGAACATTATTGTCACCCATCTTCACCGTTTGTTGTATAGATTCGTCAAGAGTTTTGAAGATACTCTTCATACCAGTCATATGGTTTGAGCATCTGCTGTCAAGCAACCAAACATCCTCATATTCATTGCTTGACACTCCACTGGCCATGAAAAGGTGTGTAATCTCTTCTTCTTCTTCAGCAACATTCGCAGCTTTATCCTTGTACCAGCACTGAGCTTTATAGTGACCGAATTTCTTGCAGTTGTGACACTGCACTAACGCTCTGTTAGGTTTGTTATTACCTTGAAAGGCTTTAGTCTCTGAGCTTCACCCTCTTCCTCTACCACGTGAGCGACCTCTGAAGCTACCTCGGCCTCTCCCTCTTCCTGCATTCGAAGAGCTCTCACCTGAAGCAGAATCTGGCTTAACATAAAAAGCCTTCTCCTCCATGTGATCTTGTTCAAGATCCAATCTACCTTCATGACCTCTGAGAGACCCACTAAGTTCTTCAATGGTGAGAGAACTCAGGTCCTTTGATTCAATGATGGAGGACACCACATGACTGAACTTTGGAGTTAAACTCCGGAGGATCTTGCCAACAACTGTTGGATCACCGAGCTCCTCTCCCAGGGCTCGAATATGGTACACTACAGTTAGCACTCTGCTAATGTAGTCTTGTACCTTTTCTCCATTCTTCATGCGTGTATTCTCGAAGTCTTGTCGATGAGAGTGAAGCTGGGCAGCAGCTCTCTTGGTGCAGCCTTGATACTCACCCTTTAAGATGTCCCAAGCCTTCTTTGCATTCCTTGTTTGTGAGATTCGGATGAGAACTTTTGCATCAAGTGCTTGCTGTATTAGACATAAAGCCTTTGCATTTCTTTTGATGTTCTCTGTTCTCTTGTGCTCATCTTCTTCTTCTTCATTATATCCCTTCTCAACCATGCCCCATAGATCACGAGAGAGGAGAATGGTCTCCATCTTCAAGCTCCATAGGTTGTAACTCTCTCCATCAAAAGGAGGCACATTGGTCTGAGAAGAGCCAGCACCGCTGCCATTTGCAGCCATTTTCCTTCAAGACTGGACTGAAACAAAGTCTCTGATACCAATGTTTGTAGAGTAATGAAAAGAAAGTATGAGTAAGAGAAGGCAAGGCACTCAGTTTTAGGTTCTCAACATGAGATTCCAAAAAGGATCTACTTTGCATTCACCCCATTCAACATACATATATAGAGATGGCCAACAAATGCAAGCCAACTCACAACCCACGTGATAACTTAAACAGTACAAGCACCTACATAATAGAACATGATAATAATCTAAGATAGTTGACTCAACATAACAGAGAAAAGACTAAACCCTGTTAACGTGTAAGCCATGCATGCACAGCTAGTGTAGCTGCATAAGGTTTAGCTTCTGGACATTTCAACATCTTCTTCATCCCAACATCATAGATCCTAATCTTCGGATCTGGAACACCACGGCAATATCGAGATTTTGGGTACGGCTTGTTCTTGATTTGGCGATAACATCTAGCAGGTCCTGAACATTAAGTATCCAAATTTATTAAGCGAAATAACATGGTCTCTCTGAAGACTAAATCCCAGATAAATATTAAATCCCACATTTTAGCAACAAGAGTTTAATAATTCTAAGAGAAAAGTTCCGCAAGCAACATTCTCCACGTAGTTGTCTGTAACTAAATTGACATAATTTATTCATCTCTGTGATCCAAGCCTCAAATGATACATAGTGACAATAAGCCAATCAGATCATTCAAAGAAATGACATGAACTCATGAGTCTGAAGGAATTAAACAGAAAATAGGACTTCCTTAAGTAGAATTGATTCAGAATTTCACAGTGAAATCTTGCAAACTTAAGACAAGAAATCTCCAAGTTAGAACAAAAACCAGGAATCTGGCAAGATAACTTTCTAATAGAATAGCAAACCAAAGACTTCGAATTTGGCAAGATAACTACTAAATTCTTAAAATTTTAAATTCATATATGCATGCAAACAAACATACAAGCATGCATGTAAGCATCCATTTATCCATCTATCCATCTATCCTTCCATCTGCCATAAACCATACATAAAAAACCTAATTTTTATACTTCAGGATTTCAATTTTCAAGGCTACTCACTAACAAAACAATCACAGCAAGCTAGAAACGTCAAATAAATCCATCACCTCTTGTTATCATGTATACATATTCAAATTCCAATCAGACGTATAATTCACCATCTAAAACCCCATTTCTACTTACACTTACCATCAAATCCAATCAAAACAATCAAAAATTCAGAATTCACAGCAAATTAAACCCTAGAAACTAATCCACACATCCAATAACCAACACATAAGAATCCAAACACCAAAAAAACACCAACAACCTCCACACAAACGAGATGCAACACACTAGAAAATGGAATCAATCAATCAAGTAGAATGAACTGCAAGCGAACGAAGGATCGAGACGCTTACTTCTCCCCATTGCATCGCCGATGAACCAAATCGAAGCCCGGGAGCTGATGTTCTAGTGTTCGAAGTGTGGAGAAGCTTGCCTCTATTTATAGAGCAATGAATGAGGCCGAAGCTCTAATATGGGCCGGAACTTTGACTCTTTACTCGGGCTTTCAACGGCCCAAAAGGTCAGCCCATATGTATTCAGTGTGCATTTTTCATTTGCCTCCCTTAAAAATAACAAAATTGTCACAGCCTTACTTCTCCAAAATTACTATTTAATATTATATATATGGGAGAAAGGTAGAGATTGAGAGACATAAACACAAACCGATATAACAATCGTAGATAAATAGTAATGAAACCATGTACATGCAGGTAGAATAAATAGTTGGGGTGTCAATAGAGTGCTAATAGAAATAAAAAATCAAGTTGATGGTTGTGATTGGCAAATTTATTATGATGATCATGATTGGATGTTTCAGATTAAAATATTATATATCTTATTTTACACTGTATAATTATTTATGCACAATTAAAAAGAGAGATGATTTCCAATCGTTGAATTTTAATCTGAAATATAACCATAAGGAGAATTGAATTCTATGGATGTTAGTTAAAGATGCGGGTTATATATACAAACATTAAGTCATCTAGAGCCGTTCTTAGAACATCCCAGATATTAAAAAGCATGAGAGAAAAACTGCATGAGAGACACATAAAGAGTTGGTACAGTAATAATAGTTTGAACAATAAGTTTTAACTGTTGTGAATGGTTCAAATCAAAATAATATGTATTCCATTTTTATTATACTATTATTTTTAATCATAATAATTCCAAATGAAAAAGTAATACAAATTCGTTAAGATCCAACAGTTGGGATTATCATCCTTAGAATTTAATTCTAAGGACTGGCGTACTAGATGAGCCATCTATATATATTCATATAATTAAAAAGTTTATTATATGGGTTTAAAAAAATTCATTTTATCAAAGTCAAGCCATGAAATGTTTGGGAATAAAGATGCAATTAAAATAAAATTAAAAAGAGGAGGGAGTAGTGAGTAATTATCTATTTTTTAAGGGGGTGGCAAGTAAAAATGTAATTCAGTATTCTTGTTCTCTCTCTCTCTCCATTGTTGAGCTTCCTCTCATTCTCTCATGGCGAAGCCTCCAAACCACTTCCTCGCCGGAATCCGCCGCCTGTATTCTAAGCAATCCTTCTCTAGATCCAATCCCTCAGCTCCGGTATTCCGGAATCTCTGCTCCAATCCATCCCCAATCCATCCTCCTTTTCCGAAACTCCCATTTGATTCCCACCTCGGTGAGCTCCTCTTTAAACCCTCATCTTCAAATGCTCTCCTTTCCCGAATCCTCTCCCCTAAGCCTTTCAATTCGAGGCGTTTCACCTCCGTTTCATCGTTCAAGCTGCCGCCTTTGCCTTCGAGGTCATTTTCTGCTAAGAGCTTTGATGCTAAGGGGAGTCTTGTTGAGAAGCCATTGACGGCGGTGAAGGAGGTGCTTTTGAGGTACCGGGAGGCGGTGGGGTTGCAGATGGAGGCGTTTTGGAGTAGGAACTATTTGATTCTGGTTGGTGCAGGGGCTGCGGCGCTTTGCATTGTGCTCTGGAGGATCATGTTTGGGGTTGCCAGCACTTTCGTTGGGCTCTCGGAAGGGATGGCCAAGTATGGGTTTTTGGCTCTCGCCACTGCCATGGTGGCCTTTTCTGTGAGTTTTTCCATGCTAATATATAGTTGGTGTTGCAAGTGCGTGGATACTTTGAATGGAATTGTTGCATTGGTTTTACGTGTGTGGTAGCCTAGAAGGATGCCTCCTTGATGTCCACTTTCATTGTTTTCTTAGCAACGAACACAAATGGTGACTTTTTGCTGATGTTGTTGTGTGTGGGTAAGTTTTTAGATTGTTGGTATAGAATAGTTGCATTAGTTTTACTTGTCTGAAAACCTAGAAAGATTGGTCCTTGATGGTCGGTTGCATTGTTTGTTTACAGAGAACACCAATGGTTCAATGAAACTCTCTTTTCTTGATTGCTTTTTACTGTAGAGATGTTCAGTGTAATGAGGAACATGGGGTGTGATTTTCAGGGGATTTGGTTAGCGAGCTTAGAATTTTTATTTTGCTTACTTTGAATCAAGGACATGTTAGAGAATGGGATACTGTACCCTTCATGAACTAGAGTGGGTGGTGATTTGGTGATTAATGGAAGAACAGCTGTTGTTATAACAAAATGTTGTCAAGGTATTTAGCAATTTTTCTTTTGTGATAGAGATTGAGACTCTATCTCTTATTTTTGCTGATAATTTTGATAGACTTCACGATCCAAGGCTCCTGGCTCCTGCCTATGTTTTATGGCATCAGAAAAGTCATGAGACTATTTCATGAGCACATAGTAAGCACTAAATTGAATGTAAAGCCTGCAAATTATTTGATCTGATCTATTTGTTTTGTTCTACCCATTTATTAGTAAATGTTTGTTGTTTTTGTTTTTCAATTTGATTCAATTATTTACTCTTTGTTTTTAGGGTATGTATCTTCGATCCAGATTCACTATCAATCCTGATAAGGCTTATAGAATTGCAATGAGGAAGTTAAATACAAATGCTGGGATTCTTGAGGTTATGGGTGCTCCTCTGTCGGGGACAGACTTGAGAGCATATGTTATGTCAGGAGGTGGACCTAAGCTGAAGAAGTTTAAGTTGCGGTTTGGTGGCAAAAGGTGTTTCCTTATTTTCCCAATTAGAGGATCTGAGAGAAAGGGCCTTGTAAGTGTTGAAGTCAAGAAGAAAAAGGGCCAGGTTAGCATTTAACTTATGTGAATGCCTATGTTTCTAATGAGGCAACATGCATATATTTATGAATTTAAATATGGGTATAATTACAATGCAGCCTGAGTTTTTTTCCTATTCCAGTTATCATTGGCACAAGAACCATGCTGCTGATGCCTTTATTTGATAAGTGAGACCTTATCTCCAACATGACAGTAGTCATATGCTATTTTTAATGTATTTCAAATTACTTGCTTTTGCTTAAAATATAAGATAGGCTGCATGCTTTACTGAGGGCTCTTGTTTGATACTGTAATGAAAAATGTAATTATCCATTTACCTACAATTTTGATCCGGAAGATATCAGCAGAAAGTTACTGAACATTATTCATGCAAAGACATGACAGATTAGGCCTTGCATCTATTGGTCACACATGGTTCTAGACTGTATGAATAAAGTATCATCCATCTTTCTTCCCTGGGTTCTTAAAATTTAGGTTGAACTGATGGTGGTCAACGAGATTCAGTTCATTGGAACTGTTCCTTTTCCCTGCATCATTGTGGCTATCCATGAAAGAATACTTAATTGCATGAATGCCTCCTATGTTGAGGCTGGTACATTTTCCTGTCTAGCTGTCTGACTTCTAATAGGTAGCTGATAAATGAAGTACATGAAGACCTAAATTTTACCTTATGTATTGCAGTATGACATGAAGCTTCTGGCAGTTGATATACCAATGTCAAATGGGCCTGATCAGCGATTATTCCTAATTGGAAATGAGGAAGAATATAGAATTGGTGGAGGATTGATATCTGAACTGAGGGATCCCATAGTAAAAGCAATGGCTGCGGAGAAGGAGTTTGAAGTTCTTGATGATAAGGAGGAGGAGGAAGATGAAGCAAGAGAACTTGCAGAGGCGGAAAGAAAGCAGCGTGAAGAGGAGAGAAGAGTGGAGGAAGCTGAAAAGAAGCAGCGAGAGGTTGAAAACCTTGAGAAAGCCACTACATAGATAGAAATTTCAGGTAGCTGCAAGTCTCTTTTTCTGTGATTTTTCTGATGAACAGTAGCAGTGATATGCTCCCTTCAAGAAGCATTTTCACATCAAGACACAAATAAATTTTGTATGATATGATATTCACAATATTGTTTCATTTCCTGTCATTCGGTCTTTGTTTTCAATTTTCACTACTCATGAGGCTTATGAAATACTTAATAAATACAGTTACATCCATACTTGGACTTCAACAATTTTATGAGCTTCCCTTTTTAGTTTTTATCATAATATTTTATTTGATATAAAGTATACATTGCTTGGTAGCAACCAAAAGAGTATCTGATAAATAGTTACAAGGAAAGTTCCTGCACCCTTTCAGCATTTTTGTCACCTTATACTATTGTTAGGCACTTTTATGACAAAAATGAAATAATTAACTTCTTATTTCTTTTGATTGTTTGATAATCTGACTTCTGATGGCACTTCATCCTTTATGCAATTTTTTTTCACACTTGAGGACCTTTGTGCGCCATCAAACCGCAGAGCTTGCAGAAACCACCATGTGGATTTCTAAATTTTTTCTGAAAAAGAGGAAGTAGTAATTTGCCAATATTGTTCTTCACTTGCTTTCTTGAAATTTCATCTTTTGACTTACAATCAAAATACATATAGAATGATCATGTCATTCCTTTGCTTAGCACCCCTTGATAGTTGATATCATATTGAAATTGATACAGTATAAGACTATTTTCTTTTTTTGCATTGTCAACTAGGAGAGAATGCATGTCCTAGTTTCTAAGGGACAAAATACATGGGATTCGGCAGTTTAAAGGTGCGTGTGCCCGAGCATTCTCCTCTTAGGTCACTCCACTGATCTCCAATATTCCCATGTATTCTGTATCCTTCTTCAACTAATTGTTTCCGAATTCTTGATTTGAATATCGTCGCACTCTGTCCTTTATGTGTTGAGTTTCTGCAAGCATAAAAGTCTCCGAGTTATTATCAGTCTATCGACGTGTGTTGCATACAGTATTTCATTTATCTGAGAAATTTGAAATTCTCCAGTTGCTAAATTATGTTGTCATATTCTGAATTTTTGCTGCAAAATGTCACTACTATGAGCAAGCAAAGAACTTAGGCTCTGTTATGTTTTTCTTGTTTCAAATCTTGTGGATTGCAACTCGAGGAGCCAAATTTTTCGTATTATCTTCGATGAATGAAGAATATTTCTCTACAGTCATTTCACTATTAGTGATATTTTCATGCAGTTGTAATTCTTTTTGTCGTATTCCAATTAGAATATTGATTTGTGTACTTAATTCTTTCTCCTGAAAGGCATATATTCTCCTGCTAAATTCTGTTATATCGTTTTCGGTTTCTTACTTGTGTACCCCTCAAAATCAAAACATTTACATATACAGCCCCCCATATGCACTAACTAGCTACAAATTTTGCAGGGAAATTGTACAAAACAAAACATAAAACCCTGCTTTTTTAATGATTAGAAATTAAATTTAAAAAAGAACATCACCTCATCATAAGCTGCTCATGGCCAACAAATCCCTGCATGAACAAATTCATAGTTGTTGATGGTCCTAACAGCAACTCATCTCTTCCAGTGATCAGGAACACCTTGAAACCATTCTCTATCAAAGTCTTATAAACTCCAAGTATTTGAGGAATTGCAGGACAAGCTCCTTTCATTGCCCAGCTCTTAAACCCTTGAGGATCATAAGGATCACACCTGAAACAACCCAAAATAAAAATGTGAAAAGAATACGAAAAAAATAAACAAGTGTTCGACAAAATGCCACAGAGAACCGATGCATCACCCGAACCGTTTTCCTTGATAGTAAATGATGTTTGAAATGCAGGTATCATCAACATCAAGAATCCAAGCATCTTTGTCGTCGTCTTTAACGACTATCGAGCTCAAGAACTCGTATATCTGATCAACGACCATTTCGACATCCTTGTTGTATTGGCCGCGAAGCATGTAAGATTTGACATAGATCAAGCAAGCGGTCGGGACCGTTGGCCACGGCTCCATGTTGTTCGCTTCGACGGCGAGTCTCCAGCTAAGACATAGTCCGTTATCAAGATTGAATTGAGTTGTTGATATGGTTGAGCTGATGACGTGCTTAAATCCACTGGCCATGACCAGAAGTAGTAGCAGTAGTTGCCTTAGAGACTTCATGAATGCTAGGAAATGGTACTCAACTACTCACTCTTTAGTTCCCTGTCAAAGCATGCTTTGTTCTCTTATACAACTAGCTTTGGAGATTTTGCATGTGTAACCCTATAAAAGTGTGTAATTTTTTGTGTATGTGTGCATTAAATCCTATTTGTTAGTAACACCCTAATAAAAATCAAATGTATTAATGTGTTGTTGTGGTCAATGGTTAACTGAATCTTTTCTCTTGTACTTTTTATATTTGTTGAATCTAATTTGAGGAAAAAACATATATGATTTTTATGAAAATGTGTAGGTGATTATGTATTTATATAAGGGTAGATATGTAATTAAATACTAAAAATTGAAAACATAAAATTTTAGTATTTTTTGCAAAAATATGAAATATATATTTTTTTAAATCAGAATAATTTATTGTTAATAAAAATAAGAAGTAATAATGAATAAAAATTGTGATTTTTTTAAGTGTACACTGCACTTATAACTCTAGGTTGGTTAATAGACCATATCAAACCTTAAATTATATCAAAATGCAACTTTAAACACATATATTTGACACGTCACAAGTATATAATCTCCAACCTTAAAATATTATTATTACAAGAAATTATATCATATTGGGTTAAAGTTCAAAGGGTATAAATGACAATTTAATATAAGAGAGTATAGGTGTATTTCTTTTAATTAAAAAAAAAACAAAAAAGTTTAAAGAAAACTATCATGGGTTGGCCTTTGGTGCAGAGAATTCATCTTTATGAAAAGGAAAAAAAGTGGAGAAAAAGATATATATATATATATATATTTATTTATATTTAAGTTTAAATATTCTCAATAATATTCATGAATCACATTATACACTCCCACTTTCGGTGATGCTTTCATTACAGCTTTTTTATAATATTTAAATTTCATAAAATAAATATTTCGTCTGGAATTATATACCAAAACATTTTAAAGTTAAACCAATGTGATTTTTTTTTTGAAAAGTATGTACAAGTAGAATTCAAACTCTTAATTTTTAAGTAAAAAAAATAAAATACCAATTACTCTTAATTAAATTTTTTAATTTATATTTATTTATATAAAAATCATACTCACATTCGCAATAAAAAAACTAGTTTCAATTCTTACATAAATAAATAAATACACGCACGTATATATAATTTGTTTTACTATTATCATGTATAAGATATGTATAGTATAAAATATCTCAATATATATAAAATATAATTTACATAAATGAAAATAATCATATCTTGTCTATAAAAACTCATAATTGCACATAAATTATTTTCAATATATAATTCTTTTCAATAAAATTCAGTTTTTTTTTTATACTTATGAGTATATATATAGAGAACCGGTAATCCAGGGACATCTCACAACAATCATTAAATTATCATCTAATGGTTGTTGTTTTATTATAAATATAACACCGGAGGTGAGGTTAGTAATGAAACAACAACTGTTAAAGTGATTTAATAGCTGCTATGATGACGTCCCTAAATTCATTTTCTGTCTATAGAAAATATATTGTGACATATATATAATAATAATAATATATTAAAACCAAATATATATATATATATATATATATATATATATAGATTCCTACATAGGAGCTACTATTTTAGTTTTTTTAGTTTTACAAAATTAGGCCAACCATTTTGACCTTTTGGCATTCCAACATGTTTGTAAGGATGAATTTTCTTTGTTTGGTACAATAGCACTTTGGTGTGTCGGAGACATGACTTTCTTTCAAAATAAGTTGGGAAAAATTTTGCACCTTTATAAATGACCACGACATAACTTATTAAGTCACTAACAATAAAGATGACATTGAACTTAAATATCTTCATTTAAATATTTATCTAAAAATAATCATTAATAAAGAAATATTATCAATACCTAAAAATAAAAGTAGGAAAATTATATGCAAGCGCCAAAAAAAAAAATCATTAATTGTTTAATTTTCTGAGTTATTTTACAATCTAAAATAAAATCATAATTTATTTTAAATCACATAAAATTTAACTATAATTAATTTATTTAAAACTTGAGAACATCTAAATAAGTGAATTATAGTTTGAAATTTACAGAGTAAGTCGAGCTTTACTAGTTATATTTTGTATTTATTATTTAAGTTTTTTATTGACATACCTTTAAACTTCATCATCTAAAAAGTTTAATGAAAATAATTTCATATATATATATATATCACGATAACAAGTTATTAATTTTAACTATTTAAGGCTGGCTATATAATTTTTTTTATTCTATATTACTCTATCAACTATTAAAAGACTTAATAAACTAAGCTTACACTATTTAGTCTGTCATATATTTATATATATATATATATATAACATATACACACATTAAAAAAAGGTTTATTTGCTAATTAAAGTGAAGTTAATAGAAACAAAGAAAAAAGAAAAAAATAATAAAAAAGAAAAGGGGGAGATACTCACTGTAAAGAAAGGAGTGTGGCATGCATGAATGACAAATGAGTGGAGAACACATCAACTAGCAAATTGATTTGTCATCCACTCAAATCAAATATGTACCAAAATTGACTTATTTCTCCAAAGTGGAAACCAAATCAGCCCTTGAACGAAAGTGGTTTTTCTTTCAAGATTCTTCTACCCACCTTACATTCTTATTGGGGTAGAACTACAACAACTAATTTGAAATTCCTTCAAGGATTCACCACTATAACAACCGCTTTCTTTATCCATATCAATCTCAATTTTTATTATCATAAAAAAAAATTATTACATAATATCAAAATATCTCTAAGTAATGAACCAAAAAAAAAAAAACTTTTTTTTTTAATTGTGAAATTTTAAGTGTATAAGAGAGACAATAATAATACCTTGAATGAAAAAGGATGGGAAGCACAAGTACAAAGATCAAAGAGAGTTGTGAGTGTTAATATGAGAGCTTGATTAAGGTTTGAGACTTGGTGTGAATTTATAGGAAGAAGAGGGAAGCAATGAGATGTGGAGGATTTAAAATTACAAAGATGGAGGGAAAAAGGAGGACCTCTTTTGAATTTTGAGTGCCATTTTGGTGCACCATAACAAATCCCAAATGGTTGCCACGTGGCCCCACTAAGTTTTGGCTCTATCCCAATTTGTTGGATTATCATGATTGAATATCTTAATTTTTTTAATGAATAATTCAGATTGGGCCGGGTCAATTCCGGCCGTCGATTTATCTAAACTTGTAATTTTTTATAATATAAGGGAAAAATTGTGAAGTTTGAATTTTTACTAGAATTTTGTTGTTTATTACATATCAACTCACATATAACAGGAATAAACAAAATTGTATAATGGTAAAATTATAAAAATAAATATATAAAAAGAAGTTAATTTAACATGTATAAACATAAATATTAAAAATTTTATTAATGTGAATGTTTGGCTGATATCTCATTTTATCATGAGTCAAGACTCAAGAGTAACTTTGTTTAAATTTGATCTATCATTGTTTGATTTTAGCATATAATTATAAGTGACCAAATATATACTAATTTGCTCACTAACCTAACATTTTATTTTTTTTTACTTATTTTAAATTATAAATATTTACTAAAAATATTGATGAGATTGGATTGATACTAATAATCATAAAAAAAGTTTTTCTCGTAAAAAAATATTATAATTTTAATAATGTTAAGTTCAAAAAACGTAATTTACTTATTAAATTTAATATTACAATATAAAATGGTCATATCCATTTTTGGTCCTATTTGATCCGAGTAGGCCTAAATTATTGATAACCTAAAAACACCATCTTATAAGTTTCTTAATGCGACGGCAAACCTATGCCATCTCTCGCACACAAAATAGAGTAGAGCTTGAAATTTAAGTTAAATATTTGATTTAAAGAGCATATTTTGACATTTTTCTCAATTGAGAATACTTTTGATGATGCATAAATAGTGATATTTGGACTTTGATGTGAGAGGATCATATGTTTTTTTAAATAATATTTTATTAGTGAGAATTTTGAGGTTGAAAATAGGGTAAATTTTTTAGTAGGTCACTAAGCTTTTGCTCATTTTCACTTTGATCATCGAACTTCAATTTGTATCAATTTGATCACTCAACTTTAATTTGATTTTACCGGGCAATAAATTAAGGATTTCAACCCCCAATTGATTACATGGTTGTCTGAAAATCTGAATTAGTCCTCCCCATGACACATTATGAAGTCTATTGGAGGTGTTTATGTTATTGAAAAAAAACCACATCATTCATTTCAGGGCTGGAATCCCATGATTTACTACCCACTGAAATCAAATTAAAGTTGAGTGATCAAATTGATACAAATTGAAGTTCAATGATCAAAGTGAAAATGTGCAAAAGTTTAGTGACCTACTAAAAAAATTACCCCGTTGAAAATAACTGATTAAGTCCATTTGACTTGCAACATATAATTTTTTCTTTAATTAGTGGACAAAGTTAATTTAAGCAACTTGGATATAATTATCCATTACTTAAGCTTATATTAAACCAAACATTATTGCCAATGGGTCCCAATATTTTCTTATAAATATGTAGATTAATTATTATAGATTCTCTCTAAATTGTTAAAAATAGTATAGGTAGATATGATCTATTGGTAAAAGACAAAATTACATAACAATATCAAGATACGTATCTTTTCTTTAGATAATATAGAATAAGTAAGACACAATTTTTTTAATCTTAATTTTTGTTTAATTATATATATATATAATCTATGGACGCCTATTATCAACCGATAGATCTCGATCCAACAGTCAACATCGATGAACAATAAGTATCATAGTAATATGTATAGTAATTACTGTTAATCAATTCAACGGCTGATAATTAGATGTCCATAGAAGATGTATTGTTATATATATATATATATATACTCCATGCTTTTTAAATTTTTCATATTTGTAAATTGATTCTTATTTTTCAAATTTTTTTAAAAATAATTTTTAGGATTTTAAGAATTTTATTTTATCTTAGTTTAAAATTTAATTTTTACTTAAATCTCTTGCCATGAGTTAAATTTCTTTAAAATCAACTTATGTATTATAATATTCTTCAATTTTTGAAAGACAATGGAGTTGCAGTAAAAATAACTTATTTTATTAAAATATTCTCCACAAGTCTAAAAGCTATGTTATTCACATGTCTATACATATACATATTGAATTTTATATTCTAGAAATAGGGAAAATATCTATTTGAAAAGGACTTCATTGACTTGCAACCAAAATACAAAACAAAGGAATCACCAAGTTCTCATTTTTTTGGGTGCTAAATTACATGATTTTGTTTGGGGGAAAAAAGAAAAAAAAGAATCATAATTCATGTTCATGAATCATCCAAGAAAATTTGTCATCCTTTCTTAGTTTATTGTAATTTTACCTTTTTTATTTTATTTTATTTATTTATTTATTTATTTATTTATGGTCAAAAAGAACAATGATAAGATGTCCACCAATAACACCACTAAACACGCTCACTTAAAGAAGTCTTATGTCTTTCAAGTGGTATTGTTCTTTATGGCACTGTACAAATATGCAATAGATCCCAATATTTCTCTTTTTTTAAAAAAAAAGCAAATGCAATAGATCCCAATATTTCTCTCTTTTTTTTTAAAAAAAAAAAATTCAATAGATCCCAATATTTCTCTCTCTTTTTCTTTTTTTTTTTAAAAAAAAGTTGATTAAATTTTAATTGAAGATCACATTATAGTAAATAATCTTATTGATAAAAATATGAAAGAAAACTTAATTATATACATATTGTTCCTTTAAAGACATTATTATTTGTCACACCCCGAACCCAGCTCACCAAACCCGGTGCGTTGACAAACGGCCGTACACTTATAGTGCATAGCACAATAGGCATGCAAGGCCTCAGAAGTCAGAACATATTACAAACCATAACATACCATCTATTAGAACTGTAATTTCAAAAGTCAAAATCAGAAATTTACAAAGTTTAAAATTCGAACTTCAAATACAAGCTGGTGTTCTATACATAAATCAAATATTCACACAGACAGAAAGATAACTCAAATTTAGAAATGATCAAGAACATAATCTCTCGCTAGTTCACTAAGATGTCTGTTGAACTAATCACTCGAGATTTGAAAAAATTCAACAACAAGATTACGAGCTTGACAGCCTATTAAGCACCCAGTAAGCACCAACTAAAAATATAGGGATCATTTACAAAAAACATAATTTATCAAAAATCAGTAATCAAATTTATTTATATGAAACACATATGTCAAAAACTGAGCATATAGGTCCCCCAAACAACTATTGTCAAAACAAAATAACAGAATTCATATATTTATCCTCGGTGACCTAAGCCAAAATATCAGAGCTCATTTGGTTACCCTCAGTGACCTGAGCCAGAATTATCAGAGGCCGTTATTCTTCACCAATAGAAAGCGGTGGGAAACTATAGTTTCTATATCAGAGTATAAATCAACACGGTCAGTATTTAACCCCAGTGACAGGGTTAGTGCATAGTTAATTGGGGACTAGTTTCTATGTCAAAATACTTCATGTTCACAAAACAATAAACTATCAAAATTCAGATTGGGCAAAATACGAATAATTTGCCAAACAAAATTTTTAGCAATCGCATGATCCCATTTTATCAAAGCAAAATAAACCAGTTATTTTTATCCAAACATGAACAAATAATTTAAAAAATATTAATAATAATTAATCAGAAATTAACTAAAAGATATATGAAATTCAGAATTGAAATAATACATATTTAAATAAGCTGTCTAAAACTTTAGAAATTAAATAATCTGAATTTAAATAAATATTTAAACCTTTTAGATAATTCTAATTCAAAATAAAATATCACTAACTCGAAATTTCAAGTGATTTAAAGTAATTCTGAAAATAAAAATAAATAAATAATTCAAATTTATAGGTGGGATACTTACTTGATTAACGGCCAAGCCTTACACCATTGGCATGTCCTTTATTTGGGAAGAGATTCTATTAGCTTTCAATAACAATATCGAGACTAAGAGCTTGTTTGGATCAGCTTATAGCTGATCCAAAAGCACTTATTTCATAAGTTAAGTGCTTATGATGGTTTATTGGTGTTTGGATTAGCTTTTTTGGATAAGCTGAAACTGTAAAATAAGCCCAAAAACAGCTTATTTTATAAGCTACAAAAGACCAGTTTTTTTTATTAAGCACTTAACTTACGCAAAAGTACTTTTCCCAAAAGTGCTTCTACAAAAGTCAAAAAAAGCACTTTTTTTATAAGCTCATCCAAACAAGCCCTAATAAACAATAGTATTAAAACAAAAAGATTTTTTAGAAGGGAATAAATGCAAAAACTTTAAGCTATTATTCTACGCTCCCAAATATTGATTATTGGGAAGCTCTAGAGGCCATATCAATAATTCCAACATATTCACTGAGTACTAAAACCCTCATAATTTCACATACACTTTTTCAAATCACAAATTTCAAGATTCTGGGAATAATAGACACCTAATACTATGACATACGTAATTCACACAACTTAGAGTAGTACACGATTTATAACATTCAATTGAATCTCCGACTATTTCTACAGGCTTGTATAATCAGACGTATCCCTTTCAAATATGAATATCTCTCAATATAAAACTTTAAAAGCAATAATATTTTACATGCAGTCAGATAACTCAGTAATGCATCACTTTCTTATTTTACCATTTACCAAATACAACATCTAAGACCATGAAAAACACCAAACAATTTTCAAATTCTGCACAATAATATCATTGGGCACAACTACACTAATAATGCTATAACTTTTAAACTACTCATCCAAAGAATCTAAATTTTTATAGGTATCTAGAAAACATCAAACTCTATAACTTTTTTATATTACTCTTCTCCAAATTCCATGTACAAGACCATCAAATTGTCTAAGCAATTTTTATGTTTTCTGTAGAAATATTATTTGAGTACAAGTATAGTAATATGGCCATAACTCAACCATTACAAAGGCATAAATTCTGAAATTTCTCATATCTATAGATACTACTGACTTCTACAACTTTACTATATAATTATATATCTAATTCAAACTCTAAACTCATGGAAAAAATAAAAGCTCCTCAAGATTTGCACAGAAGTCTTATCCGAGGCTATTGATTTTAAGTGCTATAACTTACAGAATACACATGTAGAAAATCTGAAATTCTGTAGTAAACTAGATAAGAATAAGATCTACATATTCCGTATTTTGATCTACTCCAAATTCAGTCTCTAGACCTTCCAAAATTAAAGAGGGATCTCTGCTATACTAACAATAATTTCTTAATTTTATCCTCAAATAAATCCAATCCTTAACATAAAAAAATCAGAATCTTACCTCAACCACTCGCAATCAATCACCCACAGAGGTGAGTTCCTCGTCTTTGTCGCCAGAATCAGGTTGAACCAAAGAGAGATGTTAGATCTCACTTTTCCTTAAACAACTAAACCAAAACATGAGGAGGCAAGAGTGTGGGCCTTTCGAAGGAGACATGGGTAGGTTTTCAAATAAAGGTAAACTGAAAAGTTACAATAAGAGAAAAAAAAATTCTAAGTTTAAATCTAGCGGCTAGGATCTAATCAAGGAATTGGGTCCACATTATTATTATTTATTTACTTATTTATTTTAGGAGTTTAACTTATGTAAAAAAAAAGGTAATTGTTGTTATATTCTTGTAAAAACAATATTTGTTTTTTCCCCCCTTTAATCATTAATCAATTACAAACATTATAACAAATGAAATCAATTTTTTTTATACAAACGACCATTGTCTATTAGTATTTTTATCGTGTGTGAGTTAATGTCTTGGACGAGCCCTCACCTTATCGGTGCACATGAGTGGAAGATGCAACATCACCGATGGGTTAATTCCTCTAATGAGGATTTAAATCCTCACTAGTCTACATGGCATATGAGAAATACATGTTAATGTTGTTAACCATTTGAATCAAATGGCTTTGATATTTTTTTATCCTTGAAAATGAGTAATTAAAATGAATATTTTTATAAAATTAAAAATATAAAATGAATATTTTCATAATTTTAGTACATACTAAAATTATTTTGTTCAAGTGGTTAGTTGCACAAACACAAATTGTTTCGTGTGGCGTGAGATGATATTGCACTTTCTACTCACATGTGCGATGAGGTGAATTCGTGGAAATAACTCACATATTCAACATGTGCATTTGCAATAATCAACACATGAGGGAAATACTATCAAGTGCTTGTCGTGTTTGAAAAAGTTTGGTGTTCATGGCTTAATTCCTCCGAGCAGATAGTTTTCTTTCAAAATATGCTTATAATTACTTATTTTTTTATAGGACCATTCTAGCAATTTTCTCTCTCTTTCCTGTTTTTTTAATTGGCCCACTATGAATGGTGAATAAATGAACAAGTTGCATCCGAATCCATTAAAGATCTCAGATGAGATCTCACTTCTATCTAACCCGTTAAGCCTAACAAGATCCGAATCCACTAACCCGGCACTCGACTTGACAACACAGATCCGAACCCGTTAAAAAAATAAACCCGAATCCGATAATCTGCTTCCAATTCGGATCCGTTTTGCTGTTTATATAATCCGTTATCAAATATCGGATCGAATTTTCGTGCGATAAAATTAAAAACCCGATTGGGGTTTCGTTTCCTCGAACCCTTCTCTCTCTCTCTCTCTCTCTCTCTCTCTCTCTTCGAAGAAATCTCGATCCCTTCCGATGGCGTCCTCCGCGATGATCCTCGATCCCAAGCCCACCCTCTCGGAGCCTCCCCCAAGCTTTGCAGCGATCCCCTCCACCTCCCTCTCACCCGGCGGTGAGGACGATGACGACCTCTACGGCCGCCTCAAGTCCCTGCAACGCCAGCTAGAGTTCATCGACATCCAGGAGGAGTATGTAAAGGACGAGCAGAAGAACCTTAAGCGAGAGCTTCTCCGCGCTCAGGAGGAGGTCAAGCGTATCCAGTCTGTGCCCCTCGTTATCGGCCAGTTCATGGAGATGGTCGACCAGAACAATGGGATCGTTGGATCCACGACGGGGTCCAATTATTATGTCAGGATCTTGAGCACGATCAATCGCGAATTGTTGAAGCCCTCGGCGTCGGTGGCGCTGCACCGCCATTCGAATGCTTTAGTTGATGTGCTGCCTCCGGAGGCCGATTCGAGTATTTCGCTTTTGAGTCAGTCGGAGAAGCCGGATGTTACTTACAATGTGAGTTTGATCTGTTGCCTTTTGTTTCTGGATGTTGGGTTTTTTAAAGATTTCATTTTTGGGTTTTTGTGTGTGCGCGGCTGTGAATTAGGGTTTCTTGTTTTTTGATATTTTGTCCGGTGGTTTTAGTTTTAGGATAGATTTATGAGAATCAGATGTTTGAAACAATTTCGTGGGCTTCAGGTCTTTGGTATTTTGAATGAATATTAAGTGTTAGCTAACATACTGTAGGATCTAGAGCTTGGTGATTACTGTAGGTATTGGAGCTTGGTGATTTGATTTGGACTAGGTTAAATTTATGATCTCTGTCCTGTTTATGATTGTGAGCTAGGGTTTTGGTGGAGATTGATTCTCTGGTGAATTTTTGGAAAGAGTGACAAGCCCGGTGTCTCACAATGTGGAAAGCGCTTAGTTAGAGGCTTATGTTTTGATCTGGATTTGGTTTAAAGCTCTGTTTTTTATGCATATAGGGTTGTAGTTACTTGTTCTTTTATTTCATCTATGAGTTGGTTCCATTGTCATGTGTGGTTATTTGTGGTTATGAATTAGTGTTTTGCTGCTTCCTTATGTGATGTGAGCCACTTGAATTGTGAATCTTACAACCTGCTGAATTTAGGTTTGTAAAAGCACGGATCATTTCTGAGGCAATTCATTGATTCATCTGTGCTTCTGCTTCTAATGAAATGCCATTGTTCTGGGTGACCTATAGAATCATTAAACTTCAGAACTTTAAAGAAAAAGTAATGTATGTTGGAGGATTCTAAGAAAATGATGGAACATATGTGCAGAAATCAATTCATGAAAAACAACTTTAGTAGTACATTCTAGTGTGGATGCTGGGGGACATGGCTTCCACTATTTCTCTTGTTTTGACAATCCTTTTACGTCTCTTAACTGATTTATGTATATTTATCCTATAAAATCATTCAAATGATGGAGTTTGGAACATTTTCTACCTTTTGAATGCTCTGTTGGAGGCACACCTTGCACATTTTGATGCTTGTGGCCCCTAATCTTCTGGGCTGAAAATTCGCCAGTTGTAGGTTTGTTTTTCTTTCAAGCAAATGATGACGAGTATTACTTAAAAATTCAATGTATCTCAATGCGCCATCAATACATATGGAAAATTCAATGTCTTGGAATAGTAAAATAGCATCTTATTTTCACAGTGAACAGTTCCCTTAGGTTCTAATTTGTTTTAGAATGCTCATTATAGCCCTGGTTGGTGACTCTAGAGTTATTTTTGTATGGATTGAAGGTGTGCCTTAGTCGTGTTAAGTGAAATTGATTGGTTTAATTTGAGACCTAGTGTTGTTAAGGCGCGCGCCTAGGTGCCCAAGCGCAACGCTAAACTTCCTTAGCACCTCGAAGGGTCTAGGGCAAGGCGCTTTTAGTCAAACGAGGGTTTTTTGTGCTCTTTTGCGCTTTTTTTAAGCCCAAGGTGCAAAAAAGGCGCGCCTGATTGAAAAAACTGTTGGTCTTCTATTGTTTAAAAGAGCCACAGTTTACTAGCCATTGGTATTTGAAAAGTCTCTAAATCTATTAAAAGGGCCACAATTTACTAGGTATTGATATTTGAAAAGTCTCTTAAGTCTATTTAAAGAAAGTTTTCAGCTATTGAAGAGGAAGATGACAATGAAGTAGAGCTTGATGTAGATGGCTATGATTTTGAATGAGGAAAAGAAGATGAAAACATGAATTTAGAGTTTGACATTAATGATGATGATTATTAGTTGCTTATGATTTTAGGAATAGAATTCTGACTTTAAGATAAGACAAGTTTGTTAATATTAGAGTTTAAGGCTTTAAGCTTTCTATTTGTCTATTATATACCATATATATACATATATATATATATTCTTTATGTGTGTGCGCCTTACTTCGATTAGGCGTGTGCTTTTTTTGCGCCTTGCACCTCGGGCGATATAAGGGTCCTAGCTCCTCGGGTGTGCCTTGCGCGCTTAACAACATCACCTACATCCATTTAAGCTTTGATTGCTTTCTACCTGAAGGACATTCTGCGTTTCTGTTTTATTCTTTATTTTCCATTGTGAATGTTGGGAGGGGTTGCTTATTCATGAGGGAGTATAATTGGCTAATTCATTTTGAAGTGATTGGTTTAGGTGTAGCAAAATAAGGTTTTGGTTTATATGTTAGGTGGGTGCCCTAGAAAGACCATCATGAGAACTTAATGATTGATGATATTTTTCCTTTTATGGCCTTTCCAACTTCCCCTGATCTCAATTTTATAATACTATCAGTCTTTGAAATTGTATAGCCCATCTATTATTTTAATTCTTTAGCAAGTGCAATTATTGTTACTGAGAATGAAGGTTAAAATCTATGTTTGGAATATTTCTATGACTAGTTGGTGGCCATTGTGGTTACTAGTTGTTGGACTTAAAGGTTTTAAATAACTTACTTGATGTCCACTAGAATATTTGTAAATAACTGAGTGAAATAACGTGGTGATCAGATTTTCTTGTTCATGTAACTACTAGGAGAGCTGTCTCTTATGTCTATTATTCATGAATAATATCGGTTCGATATTAAATATTTCTGGGTTTTTGCAAGTTTTTTAATTTGTTTTTTAGTTATGCTGCCTAAATTGTGGAGATTTGACAGTCAATTATGTGTTTGCTGGTTCTCTACAGTATAAATTCCTTCTATTTTCCAGGTACATAACCATATTTTATAGTGGATATTTGACTTACATTTATTTGTTGTAATTAGGATATTGGAGGGTGTGATATTCAGAAACAGGAAATACGTGAAGCTGTGGAATTGCCATTGACACACCATGAATTATACAAGCAGATTGGTATAGACCCTCCAAGGGGTGTCCTTCTCTATGGTCCACCTGGCACTGGTAAAACTATGCTTGCCAAGGCTGTAGCCAATCATACAACTGCTGCATTTATACGCGTGGTCGGTTCAGAATTTGTTCAGAAGTATTTGGGTGAGGTATGTCTAATAAATATTCCACATGCATTTGATTCCTTTGTGCCTCTTTCTTTCTCATGGTTTCAATCACTGATGTGGCAATTTTTAAGTAATTCTACTGGAGCAGAAATACTGTGGTTTACTTGTCCTTATAATCTTACTGAGGATTCAACCTGCATTATTTATTTTTATTTTTGTGTGTGTGTGTGGTGTGTGAGCATTGGTAGCATTCAGCAATCAATTGGCAAGTCCTGGACTTCATCATTTCATGTAGAGCATACTTTCTTATTTTTCTTCCCCCTAAACAACTTCTCTTGTTTCTGTATGCTGGTGTCACAGGACTGCTTTTTTGGCTGTTCATTGGTTGCATATGTGCACCACTTGCATCTTTTGTTGTCAGTTATCAACTTATTTGTTTGTACTTGTTTGTGATTGTGATTAGGGTCCCAGAATGGTTCGTGATGTTTTCCGTCTTGCCAAAGAGAATGCACCGGCAATTATTTTTATTGATGAGGTTGATGCTATTGCGACTGCTCGTTTTGATGCTCAAACTGGCGCTGACAGAGAAGTTCAGCGTATCCTCATGGAGCTCTTAAATCAGGTAGGCGTTAAGAATATGTAAATCTAAAAATAATGCAACCTCACATTTACAAACTCATTTTGTCTAGAAATATTTGTCTTTCTTTTTCTGGATTTCCACCCAGTTTGCGTTTCAAAACTGAATCTAATGGATGCAGCGGCTTTGTTTTGTTTAAACAGTTAGTTGTCATTGGAAGATTTCAACTCTTCATTGATATATTTTATCAATATTTTAATCATAAAGAGAATAGACTGTTGGTTGCTGGTCTGTGTTTTGCAAAATATCAGAATCTTCATTCCATGGTTAATTTTGATAACCTATTTCTTGGAAGATAATGACCTCATCGACCTGGTTCATGGCTTTTATGTTATGGCTTTGCATTAGTAATTTGAAGGGATTAATTTTTGGTCTTACCAGCTGCACATAAAGCATGGTTTTCCTATAGATATTGTTTTCTTACGTCTTTCTCAACTTCATTCTTCTACTCTCATGTGAATGCATTTGCAGATGGATGGATTTGACCAAACAGTGAATGTTAAGGTTATAATGGCAACAAACAGAGCTGACACTCTAGACCCTGCCCTATTACGTCCCGGTAGGCTTGATAGGAAAATCGAGTTTCCCTTGCCTGATAGAAGACAAAAGAGGCTTGTATTTCAGGTACTTTTTCTCCACTGCTCTAAGTGATTTACCTGCATCATCAATGAGAATGAGGTGACTTCTTTGATCTTGCATCTATAACAAGTGCCCTGATATCCGTTAAAAAAAAAATAGGACCTTACTTAAACATCCACTGCTCATCTATCAATGAAAGTGTGCAGTTATAAACTTCTATTATAAGCTTTTCTGGAAGTTATCTGTTTATAGACTGAACTTTACTACTTGAAATTCTAACTTTGGTGAAACAATGGGAATAAATTTGTTAAGACTAAATTGAAGTTGAATGGGTGCATGACATTTTTGAGCTGAGTTTTAGTTTGCAGCGATTTGAATTATGTGACTTAACTGTTATATCTTCTTTTTTATCTGTTGGATTTGGGATAGAAAGCATTTTATGGGATTCACTTGACATTTGGAGAAACTTTGTCGTACATAGCATGACAGATACTGAAATTAAGCAAAATGCACTATATTGATATTCTACATAAATTAATATTCTAAACTAATTGTAAATCTGAGTTTTTCACATATAACTGCCATAGCCTTGTTAAAGGAAGATACTTCAAGCACGGGAGTAACTTGGTTTGTTCTACCAGCCTGTTACTAATGATGGGATTGCTTCATAATCTGTATGCCAAAATCCCTCTAGGAATTAAACTTCTTTACTTTCTTTGACCTTTCTCCCTGCCCCAACCCCATTCTAATTTTGCATTCTTTACCTTATGTATTGCTTGCTCTTTAGAGCACTGAGTTCAAAGGTATGGTGCCAACTTATGGTAACCAAAGGAAAGTGTCTTGCTAATAGTGAAATGTCATTAGTTGTCACTAGTAATCAAGTTGCTTATTAGATGTCATTGTTAAACTAGCAAAGAGAAAGACTCTACGATGTTAAACAAGATAATTTGTTTTTTATATGCAATATCTGATGATGATTCCTAACATATAACTATGCTGTAATGGTGGCTCATAGTTTGCTGGCCCTACAGTTGGTTATTGCTTCAGTATAGGATTTGGCTTGCTTTTTGTTTTGTTCATTTTTTTCAGGAAACAATAATTTCTAAAGTAGGATTTAAAGATTTGTAATATGAACCAGAGAGACAGAATTTGGTTGGTTTTCTGGCATTAGATTTTGAAAAATCTGAAAAAAATTTAAGCTCCTATTTTAGTTATGAAAATCTTTTGTGCATGCATCTTATTGCCTTTGTTCTGGTTTTTTACAGGTCTGCACTGCCAAAATGAATCTCAGTGATGAGGTTGACTTGGAAGATTATGTTTCTCGTCCAGATAAGATTAGTGCCGCTGAGGTTAGTTTGCTTTTAGCATGCCTTCTTCTATCTGGAATCTCCGTAAGTTAATCTATGAAAATTTATTCTAGTGATGTATATGTGGGATATTTGTTCCTGTCAAGTTTTAGTATTTTTTTAAAGCCTACTCTCCATAATGCATGTCTTCAGTTTTCAAATTGAAATTCCTGTGCATTTGAACAAGGTTCCAAAAACCAAGCGGTGGGGCATAACCAAACCAAGGAATGGGGGCAAAGTCATAATGTGACTTACTGGCAGATCTTTAGAATCTTCTATGCCTTGGCATCTTCAGCATAGATAACTGAAAATGTTCTAAAGATTGAGAGCAAACATTTAGAATGGTCAGGGGACAAGAGGAATTGTTAGGAATTTTGAAGAGTTGCTTCTGCCAGCAGTATATTTCAGTATTCAAAATATTTAAATCATTTTTAGAGTTGTTTCTGAATAGGAAGAATATTATTAGGGACATTATGCAGATGGTTACTAAGTGAAATCAGTTTGGAGATTGTAAATTGTACCCACAAATTATTCAAGACATTAATGAAGATCTGGGGCCAGAAGGCAATGTCAATATAAAGGGTGACTGTTCAGCTCAATGTGCTTCATTATTGAATTGAGAGCAATTTTAGGTTGTTAATTTGTGGAAATTTCTATCTTATTTAGGGAACTAACTGATCATTGTGGTTTCCAACTTATGCATTTGTTTCTTTGAACCTTTACTCATTCTTTTTATCTCCCTGACAGTTGTTTCACTTAATATAACAAACAGTTTGTGGTGTGAAGTCTGCATCATGAACACTAGATGGGAGCATCCAAATTAACTTCCTATTTATTGATGTGTTGCCATGTGTACCGTTACTTGCTTCTTATCTTTGAGAATTAGTCCTTCTCTGACACTGACACGTTACACCTTTGCTTGGTTCTGCAGATTGCAGCAATCTGTCAGGAAGCAGGAATGCATGCTGTCCGAAAAAACCGGTATGTGATTCTTCCCAAGGACTTTGAGAAAGGCTACCGGACAAACGTGAAGAAGCCTGATACTGATTTTGATTTCTACAAGTGAGAGACCTCAGTTTGTGAAAACTTTCAACTTTCAATTTACTTGGTACCATTCCACTACTAAATTTCATGTAATTGCACCTCAAAGTTTCATATCTGGTTTCCTCTCTACCTCTCTTTTACCCAGTTCATTCACATTAGACAGTGACTGCAAATGACTTGGCTAAGAACTGAACAAGTGTTTCAATATGATGTTCATGAGTTTAAATTTGTTATGATTGCTGATTTATAAACAACCAATACAATGTCATGCCATCTGTTAGTTGTTACATGACTGTTGTGAGTTAATCACAATTTCAATTCTTGACGTATAAAACGGAGGATTCGTTCATATATGCGAATCATTCATAGATGTTCCTTAGCTGTACATTCATTGAACACTATATTGAAGTGCAGTCTTGTCGTTCGAACTCGCTCTCAATGCCAGGAACTGTCCTGTTCCATTGAAACCGTAGTAGACATGATTTCTTATCCATCTATTTTGCACTATGATAACCATTGCAAATTCTTTGTGACCCTACTTCTCAATGAAGGTACAAACATTTTATTTGTGGTTTTATTCTACTTTGCCCTACTATGAGAGTAATGGCTCTTGCTCCCCATGTGTGCCATGACTTACTTTTCATTGTTTTCAATGCTCTTCTTGATGACTCATGGCTGCTTTAGATCTATAAGATTTTGCAGAAATTTGAGAAAAAAAAATGTGTGGCTCAGTGGCTATTCTTGAAAGGTATGTAGGGATCACATCCTCTCATTGTGCCATTCGTATTATGTTTCTTGTCTTTTCAATTTCTTCATTCAAGCAATCACTCCTGTTGTCAATCTCAAAGCATTTCTGATTGAGATGTTGCATGATTAAGCAATGCATTTGGATGTGATTGGAAGTTTGGTGGCATAAAAATCTATGGATACCCAATTATCAGCCGTTGTATCACGATCCATTGGCTGATATTGATGAATATTTATTATACTATTCTAAAAGTAATTGCAATATATATTTTTGTAGTACATGCTATTTATCAATGCCATTGGATTAAAATCCAACAGTTGATAATGGATATTTATAGATTTTTTATCTATTGACATCCATAGAAAAATAGTCTTCACATATATATATATATATATATATATATATATATATATATGTATATAATGGAATGGGATCATCATATGCTGGCATTCCAATGGCAAAGTAGGTTGCAGGTTTCATAACATGCAATGCATGGTGATGGTATGATGGTAAATATAGAAAGTAATTGGTTGGTTGTTGGCCTTTGTTTGTCTGGCCTTGGGACCTAACTTTGGTGTTTATCACTCCTTCCTTGGCCCTTTGATTTGGCGCCCTAAATGCTGAAACCCAACTATAAAAATGATGGTAGGATGCAAGTGGGATGGGGCTGGACAGGGAATGGGATCTCCATCCCCAACCCCATTCCCGTCTCAAAATTCTCTGCGAGAGAGAAATTTCCTCCACTCATTTCAACGTAGAGATCTTCGTGCGGTCGGAGAATTCCTGCGGGGGCGAAGAGTCTTTAACCCACAAAATTTTTTTCCTAATTACACATATAATACATCATATATGAAATTAAAAAAATAATAAAATATTTCTCAAAATAAGTATTATTTAATGTATGAGAAAATAACAAAGAAGTAACCGATCGTATGAAGAACCAAAGAAGGAGAACTCCGAAAGTTGGGGTTCATAAGAAATGTTCTACTTACAAGTTAAAATTTCAATAAAGTTGATAAATTAATCAATTTAATCTTAATTTTAATATAGCATATTTTTCTATAATAGGAAATAAAAAGGTTTTGATTAAAATTTTTTAAACAATTTTTTATATAATTATCTCCAAGTATTGCATTGGAATAACACTAATTTTTTTATTAAAAAAATCTAAAAACATTATTAATAAATACCAAAAAAATAAAAATTTTTAAAAACCCAAATTTGGTCATTATAATATTATATCAATATTGATTTTTTTAATAAATAAAATTAATCATATGAGTTATTTTTAATATATATAATATATATTTAATTTAAAAAAATCGGGAATCCTTCCCTCGTGGGATTCCCCCTAGTATCTCTAGGGGGAGGCGGGGCGAGAATACATTCCCCATCCCTGCCCTGAGGGGTTTATTTCAGGGAATTCCCACCCATTGAGGCAGGTCCCAGCGGGAAATGGGGATTCCCAGCCCAATATGCATCTCTAAATGATGGATTTTTTTCAGTCCATCTTTCTTCGGAGTTCTCAAAAGATTATTTATCGGTTAGGTGTTTTTCCTTTCTTTTTATTTATTTTATTTTTTTGTTTTTTTGCATACGTCTTGCAAAAATTAGAATCCTTGGCATGAAACATTTTTTACATATTCCATTCAAGGAGTATATGCCCAAAGGAAATTCTTGATAATCTCACATATAGTTTTGCATGGGTATTTATAATATAATTTGGCCTTATATTTGTATTTTTTTATAAAATCTTGAAATTTCTTCTTTGTGTTTATATATGTGTGTCTATATATATATATATATATATATTTGATAAATACTAAACAAGTCACAAACCTTCGATTTTTCCCTTGATTTTTGGCTTAATTAATGAATAAAATATCAATTCTTCTATTGTTCTATTGTAGGGGTATATGTTTGCGTATGCATATGTGGGAATGAAATATGAATTCTTCTATTGTTTTATTGTTCTATTGTAGGGGTATATGTATACATATGCTTATGTGTTTGTTTGCCGTGCTATTATTTACTTAATTATCGATTGTTATATCAAATTATCAAATAATTTTAGGCAAAAAATCTTTTTTTTTGCAGTAATCTTCAAAATAGTTTCTCTATTATGGTCGCCATTTTAGTCCTTCTATTATGAAATGCGTTCATTTGGTCTCTTTATTTTTCTCGATTGGGAAATCTCAATTCTTGCCATAACAATCATCATTGTTGTCATCCATTTTCATTGATGTGGCATCCACTAACACCAACAGATCATATTTAATATGAAAGAAATCAATAAATAGCTTAAAATATTGGTAAAGGTTTCTATTTCAATGATAGTGCATGCTACATTAGCATGATTTGAAATGATGCGGGAATCTTTAATAATATTTTAAATCAATTATTGGTTTCTTTTATATTAAGTAGGTGTTAGTGGATGCCACATCAAAGAAAATGGACAGCAAGAATGACGATGGGTAGTATAAGAACCAATATTTTTCAACAGAGGAAAATAGTGGGACTAAATTGGCACATTTCATATTAGAGGAACTAAAAGTGCGATATAATCATAATAGAGGGACTAATTTGAGGATTATGGTTTTTTTTCTTTTGTTTAGAAACTTCAAAATTCATTATCAGATATATAAATATAATAACTAATATATATATATAAATATATACACAGGTACATAGATTATTGTTTATTAAGGAGATTTGTTTACAACTATCGAATGATGATCCAATGGCTATTATTTATGCAAATACTGTACAAATCAATGTGTAATATTGTTTGGCATTATTTAATGCTGTTCATAAATGAATTTTAGTTATTTGATGAAAATTTAACGGTTACTATTAATGTCCATAGATTTCAACCCTAGATAATGGATCCTCATATATATATATAAATATATATATATATATAAATAATTATAACTCAAAATACTAAAGAAATGTAAAAACTGATAATAGTACCAACATGAGTTTTACTATTAAAGCTAGTCCTACATGTACGAAACTCTTTTAACTCTTCTCACATCGACCATTAAATTGCACTGTCATTTGCAAATGAATGGTTGGTGTTTATTTGTTCTATTTAAACCAATCTTTTCCATCACTCATTTGATGTATCACCTTTTCAAATAATCAAAATAAAAGTGTGTTCGAGCAAAATTTTCTGCGGAGCAGTTTAGTTACTTATAAGTAGCGTAAATACTAAATAGTTGTAATATAAGTGATTTTACATATAAATGACTATTTAATTTGATGTACAAGCTCCATATATATGTAAGTAGATTTGTATTTTAGCCATTTTTACAATAATTTAATTTAGTGTAAAATTTATTGTAAGTTGAAATGTAATAAAGTAGGTGGTATCCACTGACCATTATATTCATTTTATATTTAATTAAAAAAAAATTTAATACAATAATTATTTTTAATTTTAATTATAAAAATATTTTAAAGTAATAAATATTAAATAAATATTAACTATTTTTTATAATTTAATATTTATATGATTAAATATTTTTATGTCAAAAATATTTTTTAAATTGAAAATATTATACTATTTTTAAAAATTAATTACAAAAATATTTTTAAGTAAAAGAATTAAATAAATATTATATTTTTATAATTAAGTATTTATATAATTAAAAAATTTTATCATAATTTTTTACATAATTAATAAAATTAATTATAAATATTTTTATAAATTGAAAATATGATAAAAATAATTAATAGAGTAAGTGTTTTTAAAATTAATTATAATTTTTTTTCAAGTAATAAAATTAAAGAAATATTAATTTTTTTAAATTTAATGAATAATTTATTAAATTAGTTAATTAGTTTCTATTAAGTTAATTTTTATGATAATAATAATAATAATATTGGGTAATCTCACCATCTTATTTACATAGTAACTATATCTTTAAATTTACATCAAGACAAATAAATAAAAAATAAACACGGTTTTTCAAATTACAACAAACTAAACAACAATGATGTAAGTTAAAATATAACAATTTAACTACACTGTAATTTTATTTATGGACAACTAAACGGTTTTTATGTTAAAATTCATTATCATGTAGATCTGTTGAATTTGCTCATTACTTTGGAAATAAATGTTGTTATTAAAAAAATCTGAATTAAATAACTAAAACAAATGCCCATCCCTAATATTTTTAATGAAACTTGGTCATTATTTATTGTTGGAAGGGAAGCATGTCTCATTATTTATTGTTGGAAAGAGAAGTTGAAGTGAAACAAAAAAACAAAACAGATATGGTCCTTTAATTTCAAGGGTGTAATTAAAGAAGACTTTGAAAATAATACAATTGAGAACATGAACTCCGATTTAATAAAATGCTAGTGGGCTATAAAGAATTCCGAATAAAATGAGAATGCCTGTCCGACACCGACGGCATGGCGAACGGATTCTCCAGTCTGGCACTAATAAATTATTCTTATTAGTAATTGACTTGTATACTTAATGGCCTCACTCGGTGACAAGTTGGAGTCTGTTGGTTTAAAAAAATACTCCCTCTGTTTCTTTTTATCTGTTACAAATCCATATTTTTTTTTATCTGTCATTTTTTAACATTAAAAAATATTTATTATATTTTTTTCAAAATTACTCTTAACACTTTAACTCTTTCCTTGGAATTAAATATGAAAGAGAAATGTGAAAAATATAAATTAAGGGTAATTTTGGAAAAGTGACTAATTTTTTATAAAATTTTGTGAAAAAACTAAGTTTCTTGGTATGCGAGATTCAGTTAAACACGACGGATAAAAATGAACGAAGGGAGTAACAAATACAAGTAAATTGTAGTAGCTTAAATAAAAAAATAACAAATACAAGTAAATTGTAGCAGCTTGATATAAGTTAAAATATAACATTTTATTTACACTGTAATTTTATTTATAGACAACCAAACGATTTTTATGTGAAAGTTCATTGACACATAGATTTGTTGAATTTGCTCATTGCTATGGAAATAAATATTGTTCTTAAAAAATCTGAATTAAATAACTAAAACAAATGCCAATCCCTAATAATTTTAAGCTGAAATGAGCAAAAAAATCCCTCCAAAGTTAAGGTATTCACAGAAACACCCTTCTAATTTGAATATTCACGAGTTCATCCCTCCTTTTCGCTGCATATTAATTTTGGTCCTTGCGGTTTGCTAAATCCGTGATTTTTGAGGAGAAAAAGATCGAAAATGCCCCTCGATTACATCAATGATGTGTTCTCTTTCCACGTTGGGAAGTGGCGAGTTAAGCGGCCACGAATCCCGAGAGGGGAGTGTTGGTTCTTTGCTGCGCCTTCTCTCGATTGCCCTTTAAATTACGAGACTTGCCCCTTCGGGATCTTGAGAGTTACACACATTGAAGCCACGTGTTCAACTAAAAGGTATTGAGAAGAAGTTTGCTAGAGCTTTCCCGGGTCTTCATTGTTGTTTCCTTGACACCATCTCCATACTCTTGAATCAGCGAACCTGAAGGTATTAATGGAAGATTGTAGGGTTGTTTACATCGTTGTTTTGGGTTTCTAGGGTTTTGTAATTGAAGGTTTTTTAATTTTTGTTTGTTGTGTATGATCTAGGCTTAAATTTGGAAAATTGTCGTTCTTTCTCGAATGGAAGATGATGTTTATAAACGTTTGGTTTTAGTTTTTAGCGTTGTGCTCGTGTTGTTTACCCCTTAAATTATCGGTTTTCATTTAAATAAATGTGTTTCAACTTATAATTTCTAGTTTCGCTTAAATATTATTGATAGCTCGTTAATCCTTCTTGGTGAAGGTATTGGACATTTAGCGACCAACCTTGTAAGCCGCGGTGTTATTTGGTCTCTATAGTGGAAAGCGATTGTCGAGTTAAGACAAAAACATGAGTTCTAGACATTTGAAAAATCATCCCAGAGTACTCCTTTCGCATCGTTAATGGAAATTGAACCTGTACTATAAGAGAGAGGATTGCTCGATGCTCTGTTGCAAAGATACGATGAACGCTCCCAAAAATTTAAAATTGGTGAGAGCTTATTGACGTTTAGACCAGAAGATGTATCCATTATTCTTGGTCTTAGATGCAATGGGGATGCAGTGGTTTTCAAAAAGAGAAGGCCACGTTCAGAATTTGAAGAAAAATATTTCTCGAAAAGCTATGAAAGATATAGGGAAGCTATCAAAAAAACTCTTAGCACACTAGTCCGGAAGAGAGAAGAAGAAGAAAACTTTGTGAAGATATTGTTGGTATTCATCATGGGGACCATGCTTGTTCTCTCGAACTCATCATGTTACATGCTCCCAATTGGCTTGTAGACTATGTACACGATCTTCCCACAATGCGGCGCTATGCATGGGCGCAAGCCACACATAAGTGGCTTATGGATGACGTCCATAAAGCGGCGCCGGAGTTCAAACAAGATGCTACGGTGAGAAGACAAACACTGAGCTACTATGTAGGATGTCTTTTGTCGCTCTAAATATTTGGTTCTCGAAGGAGCGGCATCGGCAGAAGGTGCGATTTGGTAAGACTCCCCGGATCACGTGTTCACAGGGGTGAACAATTTCAAGAAACAAAGCATCCATTGGTTCATTGCTATCATCGATCGAGGGAAAAAGTGTGTTTAGTTTACACTTAACTTATTTAGTGTCCAGCTAATAATCGGTTTAAATTTTTATTTTACACTTAAACTATTTAGTTTTCGCTTAAGTTTCCTAGTTTTCACTTGCAAAAATCTGTTTTCAGTTAACTTTTAGGTTTTACACTTAAAAAATATACTTTTTAAGCTTAAAAATTAGTGTTCTACGTGTTTCAAAATATGTAGTTTAGACTTAATTTGTTAAGGTTCCGCTTAAATTGGTCTTGATTGTTGTTTTAAGTTTTTCGTTTTGAGTATCGTTTGTTTACCTTAGCAGTATGTCATTTCCACATTACGCGTTTCGGCCCTGCACAGCTAACTGAAGAAGAAGCTTTTCGTCGAGGACAAGCCACGTGGAGAACAAGTGGCTAGACAATCGTCTTGGCGCGAAAATCGGGAGAACTCACGAGGAAGCGTGAGCGGTCTCCCCTCGACACTAAGGATCCCACCACGTCGGGGTCAGCGTGGTCTGTTTACGGTAATCCAACGGGTGGGGTAATTGATGAAGACATTGGGTTACGTTCATCGAAAAAGTTTAAGAAGTTGATCGAAACTGTTGGTGGGCTTCAAACCAGAGTTGAAGTAATTGAAGTCGTGCCCTTCCAATGTCGCATCGATGGTAGCGACACCAGGATTGCGGTGAAACAGCGGCGCAAAAAGAGAACTTCGGTGGAGAAGGGTTATCGGTGGGCTGAACACAACCATTGCCTCTTTCGCATCTGCGATTCGATGATGCTCCTCTCGAGCCGATTCATAGGCGATCTACGAAGGTCTCGCGATTGTGCAAGCCGATTTCCGACCATAAACGGCCTCCAAAAATTGCTCGAAGGGCGAAAGTCAAGACAAACTCGCTCCCTCTTCACCCGATCTTCCGGATCCCAGCATCATCCCACGCCCTTCCCTCTCTCGCTATCCAAAGCAGTCCCTACCCGCTTCATCGGGCTGCATCTGCGCCATCCCGCTCACCCGCCTCGGGACTGTCTCCTCATATACCCACTCGCTTCCCCTCCGCGCCCGATCCGTCATCTCACTCTCCACAGCACAAGCTAACTCCAGCTCTTCCCTCTGCGCAGCGTCCGTCATTCCCACTCCCTTAGCCCTCATCGGACCCATCTCTTCCTAATCCCTCCCCCAGACCCGCCCACCTTCTGTCCTTTCCTGACCGAACTCGCCGCTCATCTTGTCCACTTCCTTCCTCTCGATACCCGACGGTCATCTCCACCTGGTGCGTCACCACGGTCGCGATCGACGAAAATGTCAAGCGTGGAGTCTATAATCGAATCACTAACATCACTCAGAAACGATCGCCCTTCCCGTCGGCGGTGGCGCGAAACCATCAATCGACACTCATCGATGAAGCGTCGCTTGTCATCCCAAAAACAATACCGGCTACGTCGTCGATTGGCGTAGCAGGTAGTCGGACGACCGAACAAGTTAGTCGGACTTTTTAGGGTACCACCGGAACAAACACCCTATTTGGATTTATGAAATTAAATAAAAGTCGAACAAGTCGACAATCGACCACTTTTCTAAACATCGAACGGACGTAGTAAGCATCATGTTTTTACTTTTCCTGTCTTCACTTAAGTTTAATGTTTACATTTAATTTTAATGTTTTACGCTTACGTTTTTGTTATTCCAATTAAACTTATATTTTTCCGCATAAGTGTTAACGTTTCCACTTAAGTTTCAAATTTTCCTCTTAACTTTAAAGTTTTACAATTAAACTTATATGTTTTTGCATAAGTTTTAATGTTTCCACTTAAGTTTTAATATTTTCATCTTAACTATAAATGTTTCCAGTTAAGTTACAAAATTTCCGCTTAATTTATAATGTTAAAGCTCAATTTTTTGCGTGCTACGATCTAGTGGGACTTATGTTTGGAAGAATGATGTTTCACTACACCACTTTCGGGCAGGGTGTCTACTCTAGCTTGGAAGGGAAGAAATGGTCGTGATGATGTGATGGATGTATATGTGATGATAATCATTGAGCGGATGAATAACGAGCAGTACACTTATAATGTGTCTTGGACAGCAATCACCCGACCACTTGCTCTTTTTGATGTCCTCATCAGAGCACACGAGGAGAAAAGTCATTACGTCATGATGGCGAGATCGTATGCGCGCGGTTTGCGAGATGTCGGCGTCATCTTGATGCCTATTATACTTCATGGTCACTTCCATCTCGTCGTACTTGATAAAGTGAAGAAGGAATATATTCATTATTCCTCGTCTGTCAGTCTGAAATATGATCAAGATGCTATCCACATGGTAAACAATGTTTTCATTCGTTTAAACTGTTTCTATTTTCATCACCGTTTGGCTTGACGATGCATGTTTTGTTGTGCCGAGGAACTATTCGATAAATGTTTAGTAGTGAATTTGGTGATAACGCATGTGAGCTTTACCCTCTCGCGACAAGAACGAAATGTGCCCGTGGCAGGCTGATACGACGATTGTCCGATCATGTCGTGCGCTGTAGAGCAAATACTCGGCGGCGAGAAACTAAAACTTCCAGCACGGACATTTCCACACTTTAGCGTACGCTTTGTGGCTCGAATATTGATGGATGGCATTGCCTAATGGTCGTTGAACTTCCGGAGAATCAAAGAGTCACAGTAGGATATGTTTAGCGATATATTCTCATTAACTTGACTTTTCTTCTATTTTTGAGTTCGGACAAGTTACTTATTTGCATATCACTACTGATGCTTTGAACAAGAGGTTGTTTGTCATGCACATATATGCTTGTCTACTTAAAAAGAATCGTACTTTAGTTAAAATTAGTTCATACTCGCTTTAAAATGTCGCTCTATAATCACTTAAATTTAGTTTCATCTTGCTGAATTTCGTCATCTTGCTTAGAAATTAGTTCATCTTCTAGTTAAAATTTGTTGTTTTTCACTTAAAACTAAAACATACCGCTTTTCTTGTGGCAAGCTACATGTGAAATCAACATCATGTAGTCGAGTCACTGCATCGATGCATTCACGAGGATCTGACGCTATGACTAGCATCATGGCAACGGCTGCATCGTAATTCGCGAACGATTGATGCTTGCGACTCCAGACGCTTCCGTCTTGGCCGACCAACTGACTTCTTGGTGATTGGAGGCGCATGGCGGTTCACGGTTGATATCATCCGGTTTTGTCATTATTTGGTACTAGAAATATGGCTTACGCTGACATGCTTGTGTGCAAGAGTCGATGTGAGTAGTCATCGACATATCGATGAATATTTGTGTCTGCCCTGCTGTATTGCCTCACATGCATGTTTGCATGGAATGCCATATACCGCCACCTCACGACATGAGCATGTCGGCGCTCGCGTCACCGATGCGAGTTCTTTATCCGTCAACCACTTCAAAATGGTCGTTGCTCGAGCGGCCGATCGATGGGTTGTGTGACTTTTTCAACAAGTTCCTCAATCTTTCGATGTATGAGGGACATAGACGTCTCTCCCATCTCGTGAGGATTGTTCACGTCGATGACACAACATGCACCCATCGCCTTAAAACCTGCATATAAGACAAGTCATGAAATAATAAGCGGTAATATTAAAAGCTTAATCGGAAACACTATAATTTAATCGTAAAGCGATGTAACTTAGGGCGGTAACAATCAAACTTAAGCGAAATATTTGAACTTAATCAGAAAAATTATAATTTAATCATAAAGCGATGTAAGTTAGCCGAAATCTTAATATTAGCGATAAAAAATTAAACTTACGAAAAATTTAAACTAATCGGAAAAAATTATAATTTAATACGTAAACTATGGATCTTAAGCGGAAACAATTAATATTAAGCGAAATCATTGAAACTCAATTGGGAACAAATAAATTTAAACGGTAACAAATAAATTTAAGCGAAATGGTGCGTACCTTATCGAGTCTACCATGTTTGTGACAGGGAGGTGGCGTGCCTCTTTTATTCATGCACTAAACTGACTCCACCACATTTGAGGTACATCTCCCCATCTCTCACCTTTTGAACATGTAGTTCAGCTTAAGTCGCGGATCGGTTTGCGCATCAACCATTGATGTGCATCCGCTCCGATGTGTTTAACGGATCGAGGGGCTAACGCGTCGTAATTCTTTTTCGACACATGAAAAGCGCAATTCTCGATAATATGAGACCGGCATCGTTCTTTTCAATGACTTGCCATGTCGCACTCCATCCTCACCTACTCCACCACCCACACCCCCACATGGGCTTTTTCCGACTTTGACTCAATCCCTAACTCGTCCATCCAAGCAAGTCATTCTTGCACATTTTGATGCTTGTGGCTCCTAGTCTTCTGGGGCTAAAGAATTTGCCCGCAGTTGTAGGCTTCTGTCTCTTTCAAGAAAAATGATGATGAGTATGCCTTAAAATTCAATGTATCTCAAGGCCCTATCAATACATGTGGAAAATTCAATGTCTCTGAATAGTAAAATAGCATTTTATTCTCATAGTGAATGCGCTCTCCTTAGGTTCTAAATTTGTTTTTGAAAAGCTCATTGTAGCCTGCTTTCGGGGACTCTAGAGTTATTTTTGCATGGATTGAAGCGAGCCTTTAGTTGTTGTATAACTAGCTAAATAAAAATTTGGTAGCAACGTTGGGTTATGTCAGGACATTGTTTTAGAAAGATCATTGTAGCCCCTGCTTTCAGGGACTCCAGAGTTATTTTTGTATGGATCAAGGCTGCCTTAGTTGTTGTATACAACTAGCTAAATAAAATTTGGTAGCAGCGTTGGGTTGTTTGTGGACATTCTTAAGTGAATTGGTTGGTTTACTTTGAGACCTACATCCCTTAAGTTTTGATGGCTTTCTACCCGAGGGACATTACGCGATTTGCTTTATTCTTTTATACGTTGGCCAGATATGTTGGGAGGGGTTGCTTATTCATGAGGGAGCATAATTGGCTAATTCATTTTGAAGTGATTGGTTTAGGTGTAGCAAAATAAGGTTTTGGTTTATATGTTAGGTGGGTGCCCTAGCTAGGGAGACCATCATGAGAACTTAATGATTGATGATATTTTTCCTTTTATGACCTTTCCAACTGCCCCTGATCTCAATTTTAAAATACTAGCAGTCTTTGAAATTGTATAGCCTATCTGTTATTTTAATTCTTTAGCTAATGCAATTATTGTTACCGAGAATGAAGGTTAAAATCTAAGTTTTGGAATATTTCTATGACTAGTTTGGTGGCCATCATGATGATTCTGTTGGGGATTTTTCGGGTTTTTGGAGCAGTGGAAAACTACGAGAGTTGCTTTCGTAGCAATTCATTGTTTCCACCATATTGTGAGTGATTTTTCACTATTCACACACGACACGTGATACTGGGCGCACACCGCCGCGTGAATCTCGATATCTGCGATCTTGTCGCGGGCGGTATGCGGGTGCAAGCTCTGCCGCGCATCTCAAAGCACAAACTGATCACTGAGATAGTGTTCATTGGTAATGTAGCAAATCACTATTTATATACAGGGGCTCCATCCGGCCCAAAACACCCATACACTTTCAGCGCGACCTTCGCGGCTTGTATGCGTCTGCGAACCGCAAAACAACCTTGACAAGATCCTTGAGCTTTGAAAGTCTTTCCAAATATTTTACAGAGTCTTTAAAGCTTCAAAAACAAGCTCAAAAACACTATCAACCCTCCGGTTTTTGTTAGAATGATATAAACAAGCATACAACGATTCAAGACAACGATTTTTAGCGTAGAAAACTCAGATCGAGGGAAAACCGGGACTCATAGAGCCTCTTAAACTTGCATCCACTGAGGTCAGATAATGAAAGTTATGATGGATCTTCTCTAGCTAACTAGAGGTTTACATGCATGAGAGAATAACATTCATGAGAGGTATTTGTATGACATTATCACCATCATCATCAACAAGGATGGATAATGTCAGCCTACGCACCGTGGGCCGCTATGTGACAACCGCCACGACAATCCCGAGGAGGGACATACACCACTCAACGCCGCAGTCATCTCAGGGGCTCACAAACTCACCCGCTAAAAACAACACCACAGCAAAGATACCAAAAGCAAGACTTTCACTCAAAAAGTCAACCGTGTAGTAAAAGACATACAAGTCACTAGACACAAAGTTAAGAACACTAGTGGATCCATTGCAATAACACAATGCAACTCCGTTTATGATAGAATAAAACAAACCCGACTTGGGATGCAAATTGCAGCACTTAAAACGCCTCTCGCTGACGACCAAACCACTAAAAAATGGAAGAGAGTAGGGGTGAGTAACCATAATTACTCAATGAGATGGGTTAACACAAATCTAAAAAGAATATCAAAAAGCAAATTGATGAATTCCAATAAAACGCGTTTTACAACTAACATAAATGAGCGAAACATTTCACATTTGCAACACAATGAAAGTACAAGATATGAAACCTTGGTATTTAAAAACTGAAATATAGGTTCTCACGAGTATAGACAAAACATCAACATGTATAAAACAATTGCCTGGATATAAGTTCCCAAATGAGTAGAAATTCCAACTTAAACAAAATAAAATCCTAGATAATCACAAATCCTCAATTCGCATAATACATGTTACGAAAAACATTAAGATATAAAAACATGTTATGCAAGAGATGACACTTCGAATATACCAATTGCACGAAAATATGATTAACCGCAAATACTAAAATTTCATTTCGATCAAATAGTAATGGCTAAAAACACTCTCTCCAACATTAGTCGCCATCGCGATTAGGTTGAGAGCCGTCTGAAAGATCTTCAGCACCTTGACGTTGTCCCTACCGGTCCCCCGTGTAGGTGACCCCGGGGATCGATGTCATCCGATCAAGACTCACTCTCCCACCGATTCTGGACTAAATCAACGCTCGGGTCCATCATGATCATCTCTAGCGGCGTGGGGACTCACTCTACTGCGATGAGTCGGACGCTTAGCTCATTGTTACCATCCAAACCCGCAGATGACTGGATCCTCATATATAAATATATATATATATATATAATTATATTTTATAAATAATTATAACTCAAAATACTAAAGAAATGTAAAAACCGATAGTAGTACCAACATGAGTTTTACTATTAGAGCTAGTCCTACATGTACGAAACTCTTTTAACTTTCTTCTCACATCGACCATTAAATTGCACTGTCATTTGCAAATGAATGAGTTGGTGTTCATTATTCTATTTAAATCCAATCTTTTCCATCACTCATTTGATGTATCACCTTTTCAAATAATCAAAATAAAAGTGTGTTTGCGCAAAATTTTCTGCGGCCAGTTTGGTTAGTTATATGTTAATACTAAATAGTTGTAATATAAGTTGTTGTACATGTAAATGATTATTTAATTTGATGTAAAAGCTTCATATAAATGTAATTAGATTTGCATTTTAGTCATTTTTACAATATTTTAATTTAGTGTAAAATTTATTGTAAGTTGAAATGTAATAAAGTAAGTGTTATCCACTCACCATTATATTCATTTTATATTTATTTAAAAATATTTAATACAATAATTATTTTCAATTTTAATTATAAAAATATTTTAAAGTAATAAAATTAAATAAATATTAAATATTTTTTATAATTTAATATTTATATGATTATATATTTTTATGAAAAAATATTTTTTAAATTGAAAATATTATACTATTTTTAAAAATTAATTATAAAATATTTTTAAGTAAAAAAATTAAATAAATATTATATTTTTATAATTAAGTATTTATATAATTAAATAATTTTATCATAATTTTTTACATAATTAATAAAATTAATTATAAATATTTTTTATAAATTGAAAATATGATAAAAATAATTAATAGAGTAAGTGTTTTTAAAATTAATTATAATTTTTTTTCAAGTAATAAAAATTAAAGAAATATTAAATTTTTAAATTTAATGAATAATTTATTAAATTATTTAATCAGTTTTCTATTAAGTTAATTTTTATGTTAATAATAATAATAATAATATTAGGTAATCTCAACATCTTATTTACATAATGAACTTATATCTTTTAAATTTACATCAAACCAGAATAAAAATTGCGTTTCAAATTATAACAAACCAAACAACGATTATGTGAATTAAAAATATAACAGCTTTTTCCTCAGTAATGAATTTTATTTATAGACAACCAAACAGTTTTTATATGAAAGTTTATTGTCACGTAGATTTGTTGAATTTGCTCATTGCTTTGGAAAGAAATGTTCTTAAAAAATTTGAATTAAATAACTAAAACAAATGCCCATCCCTAATATTTTTAATAAGACTTGGTCATTATTTATTGTTGGAAGGGAAGCATGTCTCATTATTTATTGTTGGAAAGAGAAGTTGAAGTAAAAACAGATATGGTCCTTTAATTTCAAGGGTGTAATTAAAGAAGACTTTGAAAATAATACAATTGAGAACATGAACTCCGATTTAATAAAATGCTAGTGGGCTATAAAGAATTTCCGAATAAAAATGAGAATGCCTGTCCGACACCGACGGCATGGCGAACGGATTCTCCAGTCTGGCACTAATAAATTATTCTTATTAGTAATTGACTTGTATACTTAATGGCCTCACTTGGTGACAAGGTGGACTAAAAAAATAACAAATACAAGTAAATTGTAGTAGCTTGATATATAGCTATTAGCTAACATGGGAGGTCACCGCTCACCAGCATTTTGGAGAGAGAGAGAGAGAGAGAGAGAGATGGAGACTATAGTTTCCTTGGCTGTGACGAAGCTGGCTGATCTCTTAGCACAAGAAGTTGGGTTTCTCAAAGGAGTAGATGATGAGCTGAGATCCCTTCATGATCTTCTCCAATGGATTGAAGCACTCCTTAAAGATACCGATATTCACAGCAACAAAGATGATGAACGTGCTAAGCTTTGGGTGAACCAGGTACGAGATCTTGCTCATGACTCGAGGACATCATCGACGACTATGTCTTCAAAATGCATAAACACAAGTCCATCCGCGGTTACTTCTCTTCCCTTAAGAACATTTGTTGTTCTTCCTTCAAAATTAGTAATCCTCCATGAACTTCACAATAATATTGGCAAGGTCAAGGGGAGAGCTCAGGAGATCTATAATAATCGTACGTTTGCCTATGGGAGCATTGGAGCAACTTCTTCAGATCCATTTGCCAATAAAGAAAGACAACCACCACCATTGATGAGCAGGAGACCAAGTCCAGTTTTGGAGGAGGAGGTGGATGTTCTGGGCTTTGATGCGCATTTCCAGTCATTGGCAAGGATGCTGATTGGGGATGATGTGAATCAGCTGAGGCGTGCTGTGGTATCGATCACTGGCATGGGAGGTGCAGGCAAAACCACTCTCGCCAAGAAGATCTTCTCTGACTCTGGCATCAGGAGGCACTTTACCTGTCATGCATGGATCTGGGTCTCACAAAAGTATCGACCTCGAGAAGTATTAGAGACCATTGCTAAAGATGTGATTAGTATGCCTAAGAAAGAATCGAAATACCGAAGCGATAAGGAGTTGAATCAGGAGGTTATTAAGTACTTGAAAGAAAAGAAATACTTGGTGATCTTAGATGATGTATGGAGCAAAAGAGCTTGGGATAGCATCAAAGAAGTGCTACCAGACATGATGAATGGAAGTCGAGTGTTGTTAACCACTCGCAACCAGGATGTAGCATTGTATGCAGATAGGCAGAGCCCTCCCTACGATCTCAGGTTCTTGGGAGAAGAAGATAGCTGGAGGTTGTTTTGCAGAAAGGCAATTCCAACAAAGTGCAGCAATGATTGTCCGCCAGACTTGGAAGATATAGGAAGAAAGATGGTAGCGAAATGTTGCGGTTTGCCGCTTGCCATCATTGTATTGGGAGGGCTGGTGTTGACTAAACGGCAATCAAAGGAGGAATGGAAGAAGATGCTAAAAAGCGCCAATTGGCAACTCAGGCAGGGTGAAGAGCAGATCTCAGAAATGCTAGCTCTCAGCTACCATCATCTCCCTTACTATATCAAACCATGCTTTCTCTACTTTAGCATCTTCCCCAAGGGCTCTCTGATCAGTGCCAAGAGGCTTATGCGAATATGGATTGCGGAGGGGTTTATCCAACCCAGAGGCCAGGAAACAATATTGGAGGAAGTCGCAGAGGATTACCTGGAGGAGTTGGTGCATTGGAGTATGATTCAAGTGGTGGAGAGACATGATCATGGCGGCATCAAGATTTGTCAAATCCATGAGCTTCTCCATGACCTCTCAATATCTCTTGCCCAAGGTATGAACTTCATGCATATTTCTAGTAATGACAATGAGAAGAATATTTTACATAAACCCCGTCGACTTGCTTTCCATGATGACAAGAGTACTAGTTTCATTGCTCAATTGAAGTCTACTGACTCCACTTCTCGTTTGCGCACTATAACTTTGATAAGCATATATAAGAGGACCTCTGAATTGGAGAAATTCTTCCATAATATTAAGTTGCTGAGAGTTATAAATATTCAGGGTACAAGAATCAAGTCATTGCCGAATGATATAGGAAAGTTAATCCATTTAAGGTACTTGGGTTTGCGTTGTACAGATATAAGAGAGCTGCCATCCTCCATCGGCAAACTCACTAATCTGCAAACTCTTGACGTCAAAAATTCCATGTATATCAGTGAGCTACCAAGTCAAGTGTGGAAGATGCAGCGCAATCTAAGACATTTGGAAGGCACTGGTTTTTCCATCAAGGGACAACCAAGCACTGAGAGCCTGCCCAATCTACAAACTCTGTCAAGTGCTAAAGGTGACACATGGTTGGAGAATGGTTTACAAAAGATGACAAGTCTAAGAAAACTAGGAGTTCATGGTGTCACTGGCACTTGTAAAGTGGCATTGTTAGATTGTCTTAGCAAACTAGACAATCTCAATAAATTGGCATGGAAAGCCGGGCAAGATGGTATGGTACCTAGCTCAATACTCTCCACTAGTCAACACAAGAATAAACTCCAAGTTCTTTATTTGCATGGCCGATTGGAAGGGCTGCCAGATGTTACTTGCATGCCTGCGAGCCTCACCAAGTTGACCTTTGAATTAACAATGCTTCGAGAAGATCCCCTATTGAAGTTAGGGAAGCTAGATAACCTTCAGGTTCTTAGATTAAGACATCATGCTTTTGTTGGAAGGGAGATGATTTGTTCGGAGAAAGGATTCCCTCAATTGAAAGTGTTAGAACTGAATTCCTTACTTGAATTGAAGCTGTGGAGTATAGAGGATGAAGCCATGCCAAAGCTTAGAGAACTGGAAATAGAGACATGTCCTCTGAGGATGCTTCCCCAGGGCCTTCCAAAGGTTACCAGTCTACAAGAGTTAAAAGTGATAGGCATGAATGATAACTTCTGCAAAAGGTTGAGACCAAATGATGGTGAGGATTGGGAAAAGATCAAACACATACCTTCAGTCGCCATCATACCTGCTCGTTCTGTTAAGATGAGCCCGTTGTCTGGAAAAGTAACAGCGAGGAAGAGATTTTCAAAAAACATCGGAATAAAAACTATATTTGGTTGAGAGAATTAAAAAAAAAAAAACTTAGGGGTTATTTGATTATTTGTAACTAGCTGTAAATAGCTGTAATATAGCTACTTTTATTTGTAAAATGCTGATTGGTTTCTTATAAAATGAGTTTTATATGTCAATAGTTATGTAATTTTGTGTACTTTTGCAGTATTGTAACTTACATCAAACAACAAAATATTTGGGTTAAAATCATCATCATTCTTCATTCTCTTCGCTCTCCACGTTATGCAACAAAAGCTAAGGAAAACTTATATAGTAATCAATTGTTAATATAATTAAACTTATAGTTATTTATATTTTATTTTAAAAATACCAAATTTATTTTAATTTTGATTAAAAAAATATTTTTTAGACATAAAATTAAAGAATATTGCATATTTTTAATTTAATAAATTATCATTAAATTAATTAAATCATGTCTCCTACATTAGTATTGACACTGTGAATGTCGAATATTGTATTTTGGATGAAAGTTAACCCTTTATTTGATGCTTAGTTATTTAAGTTTCTGATTATTAATTGGCATTCCTGTTATTTTTATTCAAATTCAATACTAAAAAAATATATTATAAAAAATTATATATTTTTTAAATGTAATCAATATTATATTAAATCAATTAATTAATTTAAAAATTAAATTAAATGAATTATTTTTATTTTTGAAATTTATTAAATAATTAATAATAATAATAATATGTAATCGGATAATCTCATCCATCCACTTACACAGAGTGACTATATCTTTTAATTTATACTCAAAACAAAACAGACAAAAAAGTAAATACATGCGTTTCAGATATAACAAACCAAAAGCAAAGTAATGATGTAAATTGAATTTCGAGTATTTTTCACTTACTACTATAATTTTATTTACATGTAATTTCACTTATATGTAATGAAACAACCCCTAAAATATTTTTCTATATTATTATTAAACATTTTAATGACCCATCCTTTTCTTCTCATCTTCTAAACTAATGAGTTGCTGAGGGTAGATGTGGATAAACCACAGATTTATTGAAAAGTAAAGGAATGACAGTGCAGAGATAAGAGCCTCTCTCCAGAAGTGAGGGGGTACAAAATACAACAGAAAAATATATGAAAAGAGCATAAAATAAAAGAAGGGTAAAGGAAGTCTAGAAAGGTGGAAGACACCATCTGACATCTCAGGCCTGCCCAAACAAAAGTAGGAGCATCTACTCCTAAGCTATATCATGAGCAGGATCGCCAGCAGGATCAGAGTCTCTAGTGCTAAGGAAACTGAGGGAGCGGTTAATTTTCTGAGATACTTCATTGAGTGATTGTTGATGTTTATCAGCAGCTGTTGAAAACCAAGAGAGAAGTATATTAGCAATTTTAAAGATAATATTAATGTGTGGCACATCATTTTAAATGAGTTGTCTTTTCAGTGTCCCAAAACAAAGAACTTTGAACTTTGATCTATATTTCTAAATTATTCCCTAAGTTAAATTAAATGAATTTCTCTCATTAAATGCTTCTTCTGTTAATTTTTATTATTTTTAACAACTCCTTAATGAATGAATCATCCAGTATTTCATTTATTGTGTGGTATCGAAGTATTGAAAGTGGTAGTATGACTAAGAAGGTGAAGTTTTTCCTTAACCGTTGTAAGTGAAAATTACTTTTATTAGGGTATACAAAATCTATTAAGAAAAAATTCCAACAAAACACGTCTATTTATTTATATTTTATTATAGTTGAAAACCAATTTAAAGTTTTATAAACAACACTTATTTACTATTGACTATTATATTTTTTACGGAGTATTTTGATATTTATTAATTGTTTTTAATAAATATTAATTAAAATCATAAAAATAAATAATACTAATTTATAAGGGTATCAAGTCAAATATAATTTTTTATAGCTAAAGGCTTCATAGCGAAAGGTAAGGCATGGTGTGAAATGGCTCCGGTTTAAGTCTCGCTAAAATAACTTCTATTAAAAAACCGTCTCCGAGTGGGTTGGTATTATAATTTATTTATATTTATTAAAAAATAAAAATAAAAAGTATATTTTTATTAAATAATCCTTTGAAAATATTAAAATTACATATAAGACCATTTTTAAGATAATAATAATCAAAGTTAACTATTTGATAGTCTGGTCTCTGGAAAAGAATCAATTTAAGATATATATTATAGTTAAGGAGGCATGAGTAATAATCACTCAACATCAACTCATCTATCTTCCAAAAATTAATCATGAGTCAAACCAATTGAGATGTTGAACATTGATGCCATGAGTCCATGACTCATTAGCTCAACTTTTGATGTTGTTCATTTATCTTCATGTAATTAATGTTTATAAATTAGACCTAAAAGTAAAAAGTCCCAAAATCGTAGCGCAGCGATCACGTGAGGGTCACAATCGCGAGGCAACCCGATTGCTGCCACGTCGCACTCCATCCTCACGTACTCCAACACCAAACCCCCCCCCGCATTACCTATTCTGACTTTGACTTCAATCCTGATCGTCCATCCAAGCAAGTCATCCTTGCACATTTTGATGCTTGTGGCCCCTAATCTTCTAGGCTAAAAATTCGCCAGTTGTAGGCTTGTTTTTCTTTCAAGAAAATGATGACGGGTATGGCTTAAAATTCAATGTATCTCAAGGCGCCATCAATACATGTGGAAAATTCAATGTCTTTGAATGGTAAAATAGCATCTTATTCTCACGATAAACAGTTCCTTTAGGGTCTAAATTGTTAGATTTTATATTTTTGGTACTAGTGGGCCCTATATGGACTTTATATGGGCTTATGAGTCTTACACCAAAAAATCTCAAGACTTAGTGACTCAACCTCTATTCATATATATAAACTCATTACAATTCTATTACATAACCGATGCAGATCTATATTTCCAACATTCCTCCCTCAAGCTCAACTCGCGGGTCGAACTCTGCATGCACTTATACACCCGGGAGGTCCTGCTTACTGTGACTTAGTACACTACTTTGTGTCTCGTAGGTCCCATACACATGGACTTATACACTATTTGTGTCCTGCAGGTCCTAATTTAACTCGACTTTATGTTTCTTCCTGAACCCTCGTAGGTCTTTTTACTAGGTCCCACTATAACTATATCGTGATCATTTTTTTTCCCTCAAGCTCGATACCATGTTAGATTTTTATATTTTTGGTACTAGTGGGCTCTATATGGGCTTTTATATGAGCTTAGTAAGTCTTACACCAAAAAAAGTCTCAAGACTTAGTGACTCAACCTCTATTCCTATATATAAACCCATTACAATTCTATTACACAACCGATGTTGTACTATATTTCCAACATAAATTTGTTTTAGAAAGCTCATTATAGCCCTGTTTCAGGACTCTAGAGTTATTATTGTATGGATTGAAGACGTGCCTTAGCCGTGTTGTATAACTAGCTAAATAAAATTTGGTAGCAACGTGGGTTCTCTGTGGATGTTGTTAAGTGAAATTGATTGGTTTAATTTGAGACCTACATCCCCTTAAGCTTTGATGACTTTCACCGATGGACATTCGTGTTTCGCTTTTATTCTTTATTTTCTCCATTGTGAATGTTGGGAGGGTTGCTTAATTATTCTTTAGGGAGCATAATTGGCTAATTTATTTTTGAAGTGATTGGTTTAGGTGTAGCAAAATAAGGTTTTGGTTTATAAGTTAGGTGGGTGCATGAGAACTTAACGATTGATGATATTTTTTCTTTTATGGCCTTTCCAACTTCCCCTGATCTCAATTTTAAAATACTATCAGTCTTTGAAATTGTATAGCCTATCTCGTTATTTTTAATTCTTTTAGCAAGTGCAATTATTGTTACTGAGAATGAAGATTAAAATCTATGTTTGGAATATTTCTATGACTAGTTGATGGTCATTGTGGTCACTAGTTGTCGGACTTAAAGGTTTTAAATAAGTTTCTTGATGCCCACTAGAATATTTGTAAATAACTGAGTGAAAAAACAAGGTGATCAGATTTACTTGTTCATGTAACTACTAGGAGAGCTATGATCTCTTATGTCTATTTTTAATGAATAACATTGGTTGGATATTAAATATTTATGGGTTTTTGCAAGTTTTTTAATTTGTTTTTTAGTTATGCCGTCAAAATTCTGGAGATTTGACAGGCAATTATGTGTTTGCTAGTTCTCTACAGTATAAATTCCTTCTATTTTCCAGGTACATAACCATATATATATATATATATATATATATATTTTTTGAAAAGGTGGATCAACCACATAAGTATTAATAGCAAAATAAAGAACAAAAGTCAACAACCACTAGATGTGGTTGCGATCAACAACAAAAGAAACAACAAAGATATAGCAAAGAACATCAGCCCCGAAAGCCAGAGGCCCCCCACCCCCCCGCGCACAAGTATAGTCATCACCTAGCCCGCGTCAGGAAAATGTGTCTCCTCTGGAGTCTCTCCCAAGTCAATCGCCCGGCGGCCGATGAACTCTAGGCTTCTTCTAACAGTATTGATGTCGTCGTCCATCTTCTCTCTATGTCCCTCTGTGACAGAAGAGCACCAAGATATGATCATACGATCAATATTCAGAATGAGGCAATGTATATGCATATGATTGGCCTTGAAAATACAATCATTCTAGCAAGCCAAATATTCCAGATAATTGCTTTCGCCACTAAATCCCCAAACGCCTTTTTGTTATTAGGCAAACAGCTCCTCCAGAGGCCCCACAGATCTTCCAGTGAGGCCGGTGCTGAAGGTAAATGGAGAATTCTGACGAAGTATTCCCACACTTGTTTAGCGATAGGACAATGAATGAAGAGATGATTGTTCGACTCTGATCCGGCATGACACAAGACACAGGTAACTGTGGGAAGCCTGTTGCATCTCCTGATCGCTAAATTTTCCAAAGTTAGAATCTTGTTTTTCCATGCAAGCCAATTAAAAAGGTTGATCTTCTTCGGACAGCCATCACGTCAAAAGAAACGCGACACCGGGCATCTGAGACCACCGTCAATAAGGAAGTTGTAGAAGGACTTCACCGAGAACGACCCATTCCCGCTAAGTCTCCAACTCTTTTTATCCTCCAACTGACTAAGGGGTCTCCTCACATATGTACGGACTTGGCAAATAAACTCGTTACCATTAAAAAAACTCTCATCTAAGAGATGGACAAGCTCATGTAAAGTGTCGTTAGGGCAACGACTCATGCTAAACTTATCAGGCCACAGGTTTATAGGCGCAATGCCGTTGATCCATCCATCCTTCCAAAAGAGTGTTTCCTTACCCGAGGTAATCTCATGAGAAATACCACTCCTAAATGCCGGTAGGCTGGTCAAGACCCCTTTCCAAAAGAAGGAAATACGCCCAGATTGATTGGGCCATAACTTAGCCTTAGCGGAGCCGTAGTTGAATTGAATAACTTTAGCGCCACCCCAAGAGGGGTCTAACATATACTACCACAGCCACTTCCCGAGTAATGCCTGGTTGAAGCTAGCCAAATCCAATATACCCCATCCCCCCTGATCCTTAGGTCGACAGAGATTTTTTTCCAAACCGACAAGCAGTAACTCGGTTGATCTAAATCGGGCCCCGCACTGTAGAAAAATCCCTTCTAATTCTATCGATACCTTTAATGACCCAACAAGGTAATCGAAAAATTGACATCCAAAATGTCGGAATAGCAGACAACACCGAATTCACCAATGTAAGACGACCGCCTAAAAACATATGCTTCATCTTCCATGCCGCTAGTCTACGTCTCACCTTGAGAATAAGCCCATCCCAATCTTGTCGGCGCGGTCTACTACCAGAGATAGGGATCCCCAGATAAGTGACAGGAAGAAGATCGACCTTACAATGTAAATGCTCGCCGCCACTCGATCCGGGAGCTCGCCCACTCTACTTGAGAACAAACATGTTTTTGCGAAATTCGTTTCAAGACCCGACATTCCCTCAAACAAATACAGGATAAGTTTAATGATCCTAAGGTCCTCAAGCCCCCCGGACATTAAGATCAACAAATCATCCGCATAATGCAGATTGCATTTACTCCCAAACTCCCCCAGAGCAATTAAAATTTTGTTTGTGAGCGCGTGAGCAAACATTGTGCTAAGAACGTCGGTTACCAACACAAACAATAAAGGAGATAAGGGATCCCCTTGCCTAAGCCCCCTTTGATACCTTATATAGCCACTGGGGGATCCATTAATCATAATGGATGCCTTAGAAGAGAGAAGAATCTTTTTAATCCACCCAATCCATCTATCTCCAAAACCTCTCGCCTGAAGCAAATCAAATAAGAAGTCCCAGTCCACAAGATCAAACGCCTTGGTAAAGTCCACTTTGAGAATGTAACCCGAAAGTTTACGCTTACGAAGGCTAAAGAGAAGTTCCTCCGCCGTAGCAATGTTGTCCAAGATGCACCTCCCTTTTAAAAAAGCCGATTGGTCCGAGTCCATCAATATATTCATAACCGCACTGAGACGAGTTGCCAAGATCTTCGAAAGAATTTTTAGTGTGGAGTTGATGAGACTGATGGGACGATAATCCCCCGTCGTTTCTGGGGTCTCCACCTTGGAAATCAGTGCAATATTCGCCCAATTGATGCGTTCTAAATTCGCTCTCCCCCAGAAAAAATCGTCATAAAGTTGCTTCAAATCCATCTTGATAACCTCCCAGAATTGTCTGAAGAAAAGCAGAGGGAAGCCATCTGGTCCTGGCGCCTTATCCTTACCCAAGTCAAACACAGCTGCTTTGACTTCCTCCATCGAGAACTGTCTTTCCAATTGCGACAGGTCCACACTATTCCTATTCGCATATAATGTCCGAAAGTCGATCAATAATCATATATATTTTATATTGGACATTTGACTTGCATTTATTTATTGTAATTAGGATATTGGAGGGTGTGATATTCAAAAACAGGAAAATCTTGAAGCTGTAGCCAAGGGGTGTTCTTTATGGTCCACCTGGCACTAGTAAAACTATGCTTGCCAAGGCTGTAGCCAATCATACAACTCCTGCATTTATACGCGTGGTCAGTTCAGAATTTGTTCAGAAGTATTTGGGTGAGGCATGTCTAATAAATATTCCACATGCATTTGATTCCTCTGTGTACCTCTTTCTTTCTAATGGTTTAGACTGTTGGAAAATGATTGAAGATGGTGCTATGATGAACAGAAGTGCAAGGAGATTGACATCCCATCTTCAGAAGATATGCCGGTTATGGGAGAGTACGTTGAAGATCTATTCATGATGAATGTTTTTTTTTTAAGGTATCTTGTTTTGTTTTTAATGAGCACAGTACCATGCATTATATGCACGTACGGTGTGAAGTTTGCAATGTTATGCTTTTACTCTGCTTTGGTTGTATTGTTTTTTTGAGTTTGAAGCTAATGTAGTTTTTTTGCGCTACTTCTCCATAACAAGTGTGTGTGTGTGTGCTGTGCTGTGTGCGAGTGTGTTTGCACCTGAAGAGTTCTACATAGATCACTGATGTGGCAATTTTTAAGTAATTCTACTTGAGCGTAAATACTATGGTGTAATTGTCCTTATAATCTTACTGAGGATTCAACCTGGATTATTTATTTTTATGTGTGTGTGTGTGTGTGTGTGTGTGTGTGTGTGTGGTGTGTGAGCATTGTTGGTAGCATTCAGCAATCAGTTGGCAAGTCCTGGACTTCATCATTTCATGTAGAGCATACTTTCTTATTTTTCTTCATCCTAAGCAACTTCTCTTGTTTCTGTATGCTGGTGTCACAGGATTGCTTTCTTGGCTGTTCATTGGTTGCATATGTGCACCACTTGCATCTTTTGTTGTCAGTTATCAACTTATTTGTTTGTACTTGTTTGTGGTTGTGATTATTGTAATGTTTGTAAAATTTCATTTTTCTTCAACTTTGACTGGTTGACTGAGCTTTTGGTGAGTGGGCCCCCGTTGTTTGTCTCTTTGCCCTTAAAAACCGGATCTTGATGAGCAATTATTGGCATGTGTTGCTTTGTTTAGTTTTAAGGGGAGCAGCTCAAAAGCTTGTTGTTGTGGCATCTTCGGGAGGCTGAATTTCCAGTGTTGTTCTTCTCTTTGAAGCTTGGAGTTGGGGAGATTCTCTCACCGGCGGATCCTCGGAGAGATTAGAGGTAGGTGCCTTGCCTTGTGAACTATGTTTGGTTCTTGAATCTTGGTCGCCCATCTATAGTTTTTTTCTAGCCTCTTAATTGTGGAGATAATCTTTCCTCGAACTTGTGTTTGTTCATGTGCTTTTTAACCTGGTGTTAAGCTTGTCTTTGTAAGCTAAGTTAAGTAAATTCTGGTATGTGTGGTTTCAACATTAGTTGTTGTAACAATTTATTTGATTTTTGTACCTTGTTCTGCTTGTTGATGATTGTATTTTAATGGTGTTAGTTCACTTTTAAATTCATGCACCTAGGTAAATGCATGTTGGTTTGTCAGCATGTTTCCTTAGTGAAAATCGGCATGATGCATTTGTTTTCTTATTAATTAATTTGGTGAGATGAGCATGCAACTAGAGTGTGTTCTTTTGGTACATGTAAACATGATGTCTGCAAGCATGTCTCTTGAACATTGTCCTTTTAATTAAGTTCTTAATCCTGTTGATCATGAGATCTTAAGTTTTAGTTTGATTTTTTAATTGATGTCTTATATATGTGTGTGTGTGTAGTTCAGGTTTTAGAAATTCTTTTTCGTTGAGAATTCATCCATTTCTTGGCTTTTCATGCTAATGTTTAGTTTATTTTAGTTTTACTTTAAAATAAGAAGTTTATTTATAAATGCTTGTGAGTGCATGTTAGAAATATAGATTTATATAATATGAAACATGTGTTAATGATGATTATTAGTTTTGAAAATTTTGATGTGCTGGTGCTTATTTCATAGCCTTCTTGGAGTATATGTATATGTATAGTTGATTTTTTGTTGGCTTAACTCCTTAGTTCTCTTGTAAACTTTTAGTTGCTAGTATGTGCATGATTGTTTTGTTGTCTTGCTAGCTTTGAACTCTTTTATTTGTTGAATTAGCTTGAACTATAGTTGTAATTTTAGGCCCGGCCCAAGATTTGTAACCTAAATTAGATTATTCTGTCTGGGTAGATCCATACCGGGCTGTAGTTCGCGGGACTTGGTGAACCCAACTCTGTAGCTCGGAGCCGAGTAGGCTCTCGTGACCAGATAATTCGAGTATTTCGCAATAATTATTATTTAATTATTGCATTGTTTGATAATTTTATTTATTTTGCGTGGTATTTATGTTTATTTATTTATTTTCTTATTTGCATTATTTATTCAAGAATTCCTCCGTCTCAGATTCCGTATTTTTCATGGGTTTTTAGTACATCTCCATTTCTGGCTCGCCCAGCTAGGAGGAGTAAGTCCTAGCCATGTGCACATGTTTTCTGTAGTAGCGCTTACCCCCGATCACGGGTCAAGATCCAGCCTCGTGGTCGTTGATTACTATTAGCCATGGAGATGTATTTGCCGTTTTTTTCGTGGTTTTTGGATTATTCCAAAGATTCTGCGTGATTTTCCGTATTCTCGTATTTGAAGCATGAGCTATTATTCTGCAATATCTACTATACTTGTTGTTTATCCTGCGATCCCATCGCCCCTCGATGCTACGACTCGACCAGATTCTGCTGCAGAGTAAGACGTTTTTAGGTCCTCAAAAAGGTCGAGAGTCGTATTGTCTCACAAGTATCAGATCTTGTTATTACCCGCCAGAGTGTAAGACTTGTATTCTCGATTGTATTTGTAATTATGAATCATAGGTCAGTATTTGTATTATGTGAGGGTCGCTAAAGTCCAGACTTGTAGTATTTTAAATTTCCAAGATCCTATTCATGTTGCTGTTTTATTAATATCCGCCATTCAGGCTCGACCGACTCGTGCTTACTGGCGCTCGCACCCAGTGGGGCCCAGTCCCATTGGATGCGGCCGATCTGTCCGCATGGGCCTGGCTGTGGGGCTGACGTGACA
>NC_052477.1:28207391-28240634 GCF_009730915.1 Dioscorea cayenensis subsp. rotundata
TCTTGCTCCCCATGTATTACCATGACTTACTTTTCATTGTTTTCAATGCTCTTCTTGATGACTCATGGCTGCTTTAGATCTATAAGATTTTGCAGAAATTTGAGATGTGTGCTCAGTGGCTATTCTTGAAAGGTATGTAGGGATCACATCTCTCATTGTGCCATTCATATTATGTTTCTTGTCTTTTTCAATTTCTTCATTCAAGCAATCACTCCTGTTGTCAATCTCAAAGCATTTTACTGATTGAGATGTTGCTATGATTAAGCAATGCATTTGGATGTGATTGGAAGTTTGAGTGAGCGTAAAAATACATGGATCGCAATTGTCAGTAGTTGTAGTACACGATCAGATTTAGTGATATTGATGAATATTTATTATACTTATTCAAAAAGTAATTTCGATATATATTTTTTGTAGTACATACTTTATTTATCGATGCCAGTTGGATTAAAATCCAACGAGTTGATAATGGACGTCTATAGATTTTTATCTATGCATGTCAGTGTAAAAATAGTCTTCACATATATATATATATATATATATATATATAATGGAATGAGATCATCATATGCTGGCATTCCAATGGCAAAGTAGGTTGCAGGTTTCATAACATGCAATGCATGGTGATGGTATGATGGTAAATATAGAAAGTAATTGGTTGGTTGTTGGCCTTTGTTTGTCTGGCCTTGGGACCTAACTTTGGTGTTTATCACTCCTTCCTTGGCCCTTTGATTTGGCGCCCTAAATGCTGAAACCCAACTATAAAAATGATGGTAGGATGCAAGTGGGATGGGGCTGGACAGGGAATGGGATCTCCATCCCCAACCCCATTCCCGTCTCAAAATTCTCTGCGAGAGAGAAATTTCCTCCACTCATTTTCTCCGTAGAGATCTTCGTGCGGTCGGAGAATTCTTGCGGGGGCGAAGAGTCTTTAACCCACAAAATTTTTTTCCTAATTACACATGTAATACATCATATATGAAATTAAAAAAATAATAAAATATTTCTCAAAATAAGTATTATTTAATGTATGAGAAAATAACAAGAAGTAACCGATCGTATGAAGAACTAAAGAAGGAGAACTCCAAAAGTTGGGGTTCATAAGAAATGTTCTACTTACAAGTTAAAATTTCAATAAAGTTGATAAATTAATCAATTTAATCTTAATTTTAATATAACATATTTTTCTATAATAGGAAATAAAAAGGTTTTGATTAAATTTTTTTAAACAATTTCTTATATAATTATCTCCAAGTATTGCATTGGAATAACACTAATTTTTATTAAAAATCTAAAACATTATTAATAAATACCAAAAATAAAATTTTTAAAACCCAAATTTGGTCATTATAATATTATATCAATATTGATTTTTTTAATAAATAAAATTAATCATATGAGTTATTTTTAATATATATAATATATATTTAATTTAAAAATCAGGGAATCCTTCCCCCTGCGGGGATTCCCCACTGGTATCTCTAGGGGGAGCGGGGCGAGGAATACATTCCCCATCCCCGCCCCGCGAGGGGTTTATTTCAGGGAATTCCCACCTATTGAGGCAGGTCCCAGCGAGAAATGGGGATTCCCAACCCAATATGCATCTCTAAATGATGGATTTTTCGTCCATCTTTCTTCTGGAGTTCTCAAAAGATTATTTATCAGTTAGGTGTTTTCCTTTCTTTTATTTATTTTATTTTTTGTTTTTGCATACGTCTTGCAAAAATTAGAATCCTTGGCATGAAACATTTTTTACATATTCCATTCAAGGAGTATATGCCCAAAGGAAATTCTTGATAATCTCACATATAGTTTTGCATGGGTATTTATAATATAATTTGTCCTTATATTTGTATTTTTTTATAAAATCTTGAAATTTCTTCTTTGTGTTTATATATGTGTATATATATATATATATATATATATATATATATATTTGATAAATACTAAACAAGTCACAAACCTTCGATTTTTCCCTTGATTTTTGGCTTAATTAATGAATAAAATATCAATTCTTCTATTGTTCTATTGTAGGGGTATATGTATACGTATGCATATGTGGGAATGAAATATGAATTCTTCTATTGTTTTATTGTTCTATTGTAGGGGTATATGTATACATATGCTTATGTGTTTGTTTGCCGTGCTATTATTTACTTAATTATCGATTGTTATAAAATAATTTTAGGCAAAAAATCTTTTTTTTTTGGAGTAATTTTCAAAATAGTTTCTCTATTATGGTCGCCATTTTAGTCCTTCTATTATGAAATGCGTTCATTTGGTCTCTTTATTTTCCTCGATTGGGAAATTGGTTTCTTTTATATTAAGTCGGTGTTAGTGGATGCCACATCAAAGAAAATGGACAGCAAGAATGACGATGGGTAGTATAAGAACCAATATTTTTCAACAGAGGAAAATAGTGGGACTAAATTGGCACATTTCATAATAGAAGAACTAAAAGTGCGATATAATCATAATAGAGGGACTAATTTGAGGATTATGGTTTTTTTTTCTTTTGTTTAGAAACTTCAAAATTCATTATCAGATATATAAATATAATAACTAATATATATATATATATATATATACACAGGTACATAGATTATTGTTTATTAAGGAGATTTGTTTACAACTATCGAATGATGATCCAATGGCTATTATTTATGCAAATACTGTACAAATCAATGTGTAATATTGTTTGGCATTATTTAATGCTGTTCATAAATGAATTTTAGTTGTTTGATGAAAATTTAACGGTTACTATTAATGTCCATAGATTTCAACCCTAGATAATGGATCCTCATATATATAAGGGAAAATTACTGTTCACCCCTCGTGATTTTCAAAACTTCCCAAAAACCCCCTCCAACTTTTGCACGGACGACCCTCCGATTTATATTTTACATTCTTTTAACCCCCACGGTAAGTTGAAGTGGGTCCACGATATGAAATTCCTTTTTACCCTTGCAAAAAGGTGGAAAAATGGCGTCCCAATCATAACTTTCTTTTATGCATAGTTTTTCAATGCCTCTCGCTTGCTTTTTCTCAAACAAAGTTTAGAAGACTCATATCTTGTTCTTCTTGTTCTTGTTCTTGTTCTTCTTGTTCTTCTTCTTCTTTTTCTTCTTCTCATTTGGTGTATTAATTTTAGCTCTTCCGATTAAATTATGGAGAGTTTTTGTGCTATTGCTAGATACAACGGGAGGGAGCGAGTGCTAATGTTCACGGCTACTGACTTGGGAATCAGATGTTAGCTGAAAATATGTGAGCGATGGGGTCTCGATATTTCCCGATGTCGATGCTAATGTTCACGTTTAAGATTTATGTTTATCGTTTAAATATTTTTGTGTCTTTGTTTAAATATTGATCGTGTTCGTTTAAAACTAAAAGTGTTGGCGTGAATTCGAATCCCGGCAGCTCATTGCTCCACATCATGGCGAGCCCGAGGGGTGTGGCATGCCTTCCTTCCTCATCCGATCAGTCGAAGTGTTGTCGCTGGATATTGACAATGTTTTGAAGGCGTTGAACATTTCGTAGACGCACTTAGGAATTTTTGCAATCAAAAGGAATTTTGACTTCAAATTCATCAAGAACGAGAAACACCGGGTGATCGTGGAAGGAAGCTTCGACTTCAAAATGGCGTATAAGGAAGCTATATTCCCCATACCGACAGACGACAGTGCCGATGGATGAAAATCGCGAATCGCGTTTATGCATCACTTTGTGACGAAAGGCAACTCGGGTGTCCCTAGACGAAAGAGGATCGAGTCGTAGCGTCCCGAGGTCCGCAAGTTGCGTTAGTAGCCATTGCCACGCTTTCATGTCACAATCGCAGATCGTGGAATGAATCATGTGCCGACTAGGCATTGTGTATATACTTCTTATTATTGTTTAAATATTGAACTTTATATTTAAATATATCTCTTACGCTTTTAAATATTTTTATTCTCCCGTTTAATCTATTATTTTTTATCGTTTAAAAATAAATTTGTATCCGCTTAAAATGTACAACGGGATGGTGCTAGCGGTTCCCCAGCGTGACTAATACACGCCGGTTCCCCAGCGCTTTCCACTCCCGTCGCACATAAAAATCGGAACATTACATTACACTCTATAAGAGATTATTAAGTAATAAGGATATTTTTAAAATGGAAAATATTAAGTATATTTTTGTTGTAATTACATTGATATTATTAAATAATAAGGATATTTTTAAACGGAAAATATTAAATTTAAACAGAGAAACCTAAACTTAAACAGAGAAAACGAAAGTTAAAGGGCAAAAAGTTATCATTATACTGCTTAAAATGAATGTTGATATTAGCCGATAATGAAAAATGAAAATGAAGCGTAACCCTACCCGATAAATGTGACTGCTGGACTACAATATCATCCAACAAGAACGAACCTCAAAAACGAAACAGTAATGAATTTAATTGAATTTAGATACATGTACATTTACATCGACAAAAATTTGTCATGTTTTTTCCGAAAAATGAATTGAATTTAAAACCGGTTTACATTTGAAACTATTACACCCTATACTAAACGACTATCCTCGCCTAGTGCCTAGTGGGCCGCCACGTTCGGGGCCGACACGGTGGGGAAGCCACGTCGGGCGAGGGGTAGGGGAGGGCTTCTCCGGCCTCGACGAATGCGCTTTTGACACGAAGCGGGAGAAGCAGGCGTCAGCAGGCAAGGAAGAGGTTGCCCTCTCATCTTGCCTTTGAGCAAGCGGTTCGGAGCAATAGCATCCGGACCGACCAGTTGGCCCTGAACAAATACTTCTTCATCAAAGATTCAGCCGAACCAAATTTCGTGAAACTAGCATGTGTAAAGCAAACAATCTTAGCGAAATTATTTAGTTTAAACAATTAAAACTATATTTACATACGTAACTCATGATATTTAAACGTTATAACCTATTGTGTTAAACAAGAAACAAACAAATTAAACATTAAACTAAAAGTTTAAACGGTAGTTGAACAAAAGTTAAACGGTAAGTTATAATTTTTAAACGATAGATGAATAAAGTTAAACGGTAAATGATATGGTTAAACGTTAACGTCTACGATTAAACAAAAATATTTTTTTGAATTATTACCTCTTTTCCTTCGAGAGATGACAAACTCGTCTCTATCGTCAGCCGCTTCCGTGAAAGTATTTTTCACCGTAGCACAAAGATCCTTGGGATCTTGCAAAAACGGACTTTCTTTCCGGTTCCCGGCCACTCAGAAACCGGATGTTAAGCGCCACTGCAACCCTTTAACATACCCGGTGTTGGTCTTCTTCCCCGCAGCATCTAGATTGCGACTCGGGTAGCGGCTTGTGGTATGTCCTCCATAAGCCACTTTCGTGCGTCGCTTGCGCCATGCGTAGCGCCCCCATTCCGTGTAGATCATCGACATAATCAACGATCCGCTTAGGAACCGAGCGAGGAGGTATTTGGGAAGAGGATTGTACCCGGAGAGGTACACCATCGAGTTTGGCAAAATTCTCCTCTTCTCCCTCTCGTCCAACGAGTTGTCGAAGAGTGCTCCCGATGGAGTCTCTGTGCTCTCGTGACGTCTTCGATAAATATCTCTCTCGAAAAGTCGATCGTGTTTTCTTCTTCAAACACGACCGCCTCCCCCATCGCAACGCAGGGCCAAGAACGATCGCCACATCTTCGTGTCCGAAAGTCGCGATGCTTTCCCGATCCCCGAATTTATTGAGCGCGGTTATCGTATCTCCGCAATGAGAGTCAAGAAGGGCCCGCTCTTGGTATACTGACTCCAACTCAAGAATGTCAGTGAACGGTGTCCTTCGGATGATCTCCCGATGTCGAGGGATCATGTGAACTTTCAATTCGACCCACGGTCTCCACTACCGTGTCAAGTAGCATCGCCCATTAACTAGATTGACCGCCATAATCACAAGCTCGCGATAATAATAGCACATTGTTAGCGGAAATGTAATTTGTTAAGCGGTAAACACTCGGCTCTTAAACACCGATATCATTTTTTAAGCAAGTGACGTATACTATTAAAACGGAGATACAAATAATTAAACGGAGACGAACTAACTTAAAAGCGGTAAAAGCTTATTGTTTAAACGGAGACCTCATTTTTTTACAACTCGCAACCATATCAATCGAATCTGAAAGCGTAGATTATAAACATTACACAAAAGCACAACAATCGGAAAACCATTTCGATCAGTATACATAGAGCGAAAATGTAAAAACAAAACAAAAACCCTAGCTGAGACATCTCCTGCGGACTAACAAAACCCTAGCCGATTAATCCCCTCGAAAAGCTTGATGTCTTCCAACAAAAACAAAATCACAAACCAAAACCCAGAAAAATGTCTCTTCGTAATGTAATAGTTAACAAAAACCATAATGAATACCTTAGACTACAAAGTGATCGAAATGCCGAATACTTGCACGGGACTTCTTCTGAGAGCCGGTGGAAAGAGAAGAGTGCCGGTGGGAAGAGAAGAGCTGGAGACGCGAGTTGAGTGGAGTCGCGAGTTGAGAGAAGACAAGCATTGTAATGCTTAAGAAAAACCCACCCACTTCCTCTCACATCGCCGAAATGGAGTGCAGCTCACGACTTCCCGTACAAGGGCATTTTTCAGTCCATAAAATTTTTAAATACACTCCGCTTTAATGTCATCACGTACTTTGGGGGTTTCAAAATCATGGAGTTGAAAAGGAAGGGGTTTTTGGGTATTCAAACTATGGGGTTTGTTTGCAATTTCTAGCGAAAAGTTGTAGGGCTAGCAATTTCCACTATATATAAATATATATATATATATATATATATATATATATATATATATATAATTTTATTTTATAAATAATTATAACTCAAAATATTAAAGAAATGTAAAAACTGATAATAGTACCAACATGAGTTTTACTATTAAAGCTAGTCCTACATGTACGAAACTCTTAACTCTTCTCACATCGACCATTAAATTGCACTGTCATTTGCAAATGAATGGTTGGTGTTTATTTGTTCTATTTAAACCAATCTTTTCCATCACTCATTTGATGTATCACCTTTTCAAATAATCAAAATAAAAGTGTGTTCGAGCAAAATTTTCTGCAGAGCAGTTTAGTTACTTATAAGTAGCGTAAATACTAAATAGTTGTAATATAAGTGATTTTACATATAAATGACTATTTAATTTGTTGTACAAGCTCCATATATATGTAAATAGATTTGCATTTTAGCCATTTTTACAATTATTTAATTTAGTGTAAAATTTATTGTAAGTTGAAATGTAATAAAGTAGGTGGTATCCACTGACCATTATATTCATTTTATATTTAATTAAAAAAAAATTTAATACAATAATTATTTTTAATTTTAATTATAAAAATATTTTAAAGTAATAAATATTAAATAAATATTAAATATTTTTTGTAATTTAATATTTATATGATTAAATATTTTTATGTCAAAAATATTTTTTAAATTGAAAATATTATACTATTTTTTAAAAAAATTAATTACAAAAAAAATATTTTTTTAAGTAAAAAGAATTAAATAAATATTATATTTTTTTATAATTAAGTATTTATATAATTAAAAAATTTTATCATAATTTTTTACATAATTAATAAAATTAATTATAAATATTTTTTATAAATTGAAAATATGATAAAAATAATTAATAGAGTAAGTGTTTTTAAAATTAATTATAATTTTTTTTCAAGTAATAAAATTAAAGAAATATTAATTTTTTAAAATTTAATGAATAATTTATTAAATTAGTTAATTAGTTTCTATTAAGTTAATTTTTATGATAATAATAATAATAATATTGGGTAATCTCACCATCTTATTTACATAGTAACTATATCTTTAAATTTACATCAAAACAAATAAATAAAAAATAAATACGGTTTTTCAAATTATAACAAACCAAACAACAATGATGTAAGTTAAAATATAACAGTTTTACCTACACTGTAATTTTATTTATGAACAACTAAACGGTTTCTATGTTAAAATTCATTATCACGTAGATTTGTTGAATTTGCTCATTACTTGGAAATAAATGTTGTTATTAAAAAATCTGAATTAAATAACTAAAACAAATGCCCATCCCTAATATTTTTAATGAGACTTGGTCATTATTTATTGTTGGAAGGGAAGCATGCCTCATTATTTATTGTTGGAAAGAGAAGTTGAAGTGAAACAAAAAAACAAAACAGATATGGTCCTTTAATTTCAAGGGTGTAATTAAAGAAGACTTTGAAAATAATACAATTGAGAACATGAACTCCGATTTAATAAAATGCTAGTGGGCTATAAAGAATTCCGAATAAAATGAGAATGCCTGTCCGACACCGACGGCATGGCGAACGGATTCTCCAGTCTGGCACTAATAAATTATTCTTATTAGTAATTGACTTGGGTACTTAATGGCCTCACTCGGTGACAAGTTGGAGTCTGTTGGTTTAAAAAAATACTCCCTCTGTTTTTTTTTTATTTGTTACAAATCCATATTTTTTTTTATCTGTCATTTTCTAACATTAAAAAATATTTATTATATTTTTTTCAAAATTACTCTTAACACTTTAACTCTTTCCTGGAATTAAATACGAAAGAGAAATGCGAAAAAAATATAAATTAAGCGTAATTTTTGGAAAAAGTGACTAATTTTTTTATAAAATTTTGTGAAAAAAACTAAGTTTTCTGGATGACGAGATTCAGTTAAACACGACGGATAAAAATGAACACAGGGAGTAACAAATACAAGTAAATTGTAGTAGCTTAAATAAAAAAATAACAAATACAAGTAAATTGTAGCAGCTTGATATAAGTTAAAATATAACATTTTATCTACACTGTAATTTTATTTATAGACAACCAAACGATTTTTATGTGAAAGTTCATTGACACATAGATTTGTTGAATTTGCTCATTGCTATGGAAATAAATATTGTTCTTAAAAAATCTGAATTAAATAACTAAAACAAATGCCAATCCCTAATAATTTTAACTGGAAATGAACAAAAAATCCCTCCAAAGTTAAGGTATTCACAGAAACACCCTTCTAATTTGAATATTCACAGTTCATCCCTCCTTTTCCGTACATATTAATTTTTGGTCCTTGCGGTTGCTAAATCCGTGATTTTTGAGGAGAAAAGATCGAAATGCCCCGCCAGTTACATCAATGATGTGTTCTCTTTCCACGTTGGGAAGTGGCGAGTTAAGCGGCCACGAATCCCGAGAGGGGAGTGTTGGTTGCTGTGCACGCCTTCTCTCAGTTGCCCCTTTAAATTCTGAGACTTGCCCCTTCAGATGCTGAGAGTTACACACATTGAAGCCCTGTGTTCAACTAAAGGTATTGAGAAGAAGTTTGCTAGAGCTTTCCCGGGTCTTCATTGTTGTTTCCTTGACACCATCTCCATACTCTTGAATCAGCGAACCTGAAGGTATTAATGGAAGATTGTAGGGTTGTTTACATCGTTGTTTTGGGTTTCTAGGGTTTTGTAATTGAAGGTTTTTTAATTTTTGTTTGTTGTGTATGATCTAGGCTTAAATTTGGAAAGTTGTCGTTCTTTCTCGAATGGAAGATGATGTTTATAAACGTTTGGTTTTAGTTTTAGCGTTGTTTTTTTTTTGCCTGTGTTGTTTACCCCTTAAATTAATCGGTTTTCATTTAAATAAATGTGTTTCAACTTATAATTTCTAGTTTCCGCTTAAATATTATTGATAGCTCGTTAATCCTTCTTGGTGAAGGTATTGGACATTTGGCAACCAACCTTGTAAACGGCAGGTGTTATTTGGTCTCTATAGTGGAAACGATTGCTGAGTTAAGACAAAACATGAGTTCTAGACATTTGAAAATCATCCGGAGTACTCCTTTCGCATCGTTAATGGAAATTGAACCTGTACTACAAGAGAGAGGATTGCTCGATGCTCTGTTGCAGAGATACGATGAGCGCTCCCAAAAATTTAAAATTGGTGAGAGCTTGTTGACGTTTAGACCAGAAGATGTATCCATTATTCTTGGTCTTAGATGCGATGGGGATGCAGTGGTTTTCAAAAAGAGAAGGCCACGTTCAGAATTTGAAGAAAAATATTTCTCGAAAAGCTATGAAAGATATAGGGAAGCTATCAAAAAAACTCTTAGCACACTAGTCCGGAAGAGGGAAGAAGAAGAAAACTTTGTGAAGATATTGTTGGTATTCATCATGGGGACCATGCTGTTCCCGATCTCATCATGTTCTGTTCCCAATTGGCTTGTAGACTATGTAGACGATCTTCCCACAATGCGGCGCTATGCATGGGCGCAAGCCACACATAAGTGGCTTATGGATGACGTCCCGCAAACGGCCGACAGAGTTCAAACAAGATGCTCTAGTGAGAAGACAAACACTGGCTACTTGCGAGGATGTGTTGTCGCTCTAAATATTTGGTTCTACGAAGGAACTGGCATCGGCAAGAAGGTGCGATTTGGTAAGACTCCCCGGATCCTGTGTTACGGGGTGAACAATTTCAAGAAGCAAGCATCCATTGGTTCATTGCTATCATCAGTCGAGGGGAAAAAGGTATTTAGTTTACACTTAACTTATTTAGTGTCCGCTTAATAATTTTTTTTCCGGTTTAAATTTTTATTTTACACTTAAACTATTTAGTTTTCGCTTAAGTTTCCTAGTTTTCACTTGCAAAAATCTGTTTTCAGTTAACTTTTAGGTTTTACACTTAAAAAATATACTTTTTCGCTTAAAAAATTAGTGTTTACGGTTAAAATATGTAGTTTAGACTTAATTTGTTAAGGTTCCGCTTAAGAATTAATTTTTGATTGTTGTTTTAAGTTTTTCGTTTGAGTATCATTGTTTACCTTGACTGTATGTCATTTCCACATTACAGTTTTCGGCCCTCGCCCTGGCTAACGCCGAAGAAGAAGCTTTCATCAGGACAAGCCACCGTGGAGAACAAGTGGCTAGCACAATACGTCTTGGCGCAAAATCTGGGGAGAAATCCACATGGAAACGTAGACGGTCTCCCTCAACACCAAGGAGCCCACCACGTCGGGGTCAACGTGGTTATGTTTCTGTTAATCCACCGAGTGGGGTAATTGATGAAGACATTAGGTTATGTTTACTGAAAAGTTTTAAGAAGTTGATCGAAACTGTTGGTGGGCTTCAAACCAAAGTTGAAGTAATTGGGGGTCGTGCCCCTTCCAATATCGCATCGATAGCTGACGACACCAAGGATTTGCAGCTGAAACAAGCGGCCAGCAAGAGAACTCGAGTGAAGAAGGTTATCAGTAGGCGAACACAACCATTGCCTCTTTCCGCATCTAACGATTCTGATGATGCTCCTCTCAAGCCAGTTACAAGGCGATCTACAAGGTCTGCGATTTCGCAAGCCGATTTCCGACCATAAGAACGGCCTCCAAAAATTGCTCGAAAGGGCAAAGTCAAGACAAACTCAACTCCCTTTTCACCGACTTCGTCTTCCGGACCCACAACACCATCCCCACGCCCTTCCCTCTCTACACTATCCAAGCAATCCCTACCCGCTTCCCCATCGGCTCCTGCAGCGCCATCCCCACCCGCTTCCGCCTCCGGACCCGTCTCATCATACCCACTCGCTTCCCCCTCCGCACTTGATCCGTCATCCCCACTCCTTCCCTCCTCCACAACCAAGCCGCTAACTCCACCCCCTTCCCCCTCTGCACCCGATCCGTCATTCCCACTCCCTTAGCCCTCTGGACCCGCGCCATCTTCCCTAATCCCCTCCCCCTCCAGACCCGCGCCACCTTCCCCCATCCTTTCCTACTCCGAACCGCCGCCATCTTGTCCACTTCCTTCCTTCTCCGAACTGACCAAGCCATCTCCACCCGCTGTACCACCAGTCGACGTCGCCGAAAATGTCAACGTGGAGTCTATAATCGAATCACTAACATCCTTGAGAAATGATCAGCCCCCTTCTGTCGACAGGCACGAAACCATCAATTGACACTACTGATGAAGCGTCAGTTGTCATCCCAAAACCAATACCGGCTACGTCATCAATTGACGAACAGGTAGTGGTACCGACCGAACAAGTTAGTCAGACTTTTAGGGTACCACGGAACAAACACCCTGCTGGATTTATGAAATTAAATAAAGTCGAACAACTGACAATCAGCCACTTTCTAAACTGTCCAATGGACATGTAAGCATCATGTTTTTACTTTTACTGTCTTCACTTAAGTTTAATGTTTACATTTAATTTTAATGTTTTACGCTTACGTTTTTGTTATTCCAATTAAACTTATATTTTTCCGCATAAGTGTTAACGTTTCCACTTAAGTTTCAAATTTTCCTCTTAACTTTAAAGTTTTACAATTAAACTTATATGTTTTTGCATAAGTTTTAATGTTTCCACTTAAGTTTTAATATTTTCATCTTAACTATAAATGTTTCCAGTTAAGTTACAAAATTTCCGCTTAATTTATAATGTTACGCTCAATTTTGCGTGCTCTGATCTAGTAGGACTTATGTTTGGAAGAATGATGTTTCATACACCACTCGGGCGGGTGTCTACTCTCTGTTGGAAGGGAAGGAAATGGTCGCTGATGATGTGATGGATGTATATGTATTGATAATCATGGAACAGATGAATAGCGAACTGTACACTTATAATGTACGCGCAGCAATCACCCGACCACTTGCTCTTTTGATGTCCTCATCAGAGCACACAGGAGAAGAGTCATTGCTCATGATGGCAGATGTTGTACGCCAGTTTGCAGATGTCGACGTCATCTTGATGCCTATTATACTTCATGGTCACTTCCATCTCGTCGTACTTGATAAAGTGAAGAAGGAATATATTCATTATTCCTCGTCTGTCAGTCTGAAATATGATCAAGATGCTATCCACATGGTAAACAATGTTTTCATTCGTTTAAATTGTTTCTATTTTCATCACCGTTTGGCTTGACCGATGCATGTTTTGTTGACGGCGGGAACTATTCGATAAATGTTTAGTAATTGAATTTGGTGATAACGTAACAGAAGCTTACCCTCTCAGACAAGAACGAAATTGCCCGTGGCAAAAGCTGGGTACAGTCGATTGTCCAGTCTATGTCATGCGCTTTATAGAGCAAATACTCGCTGGCGAGAAACTAAAACTTCCCCAGACGGACATTCCACACTTGCGTCTATGTTTTGTGGGTCGAATATTGATGGATGGCATTGCCCGTGGTCGCTGAACTTCCGGAGAATCAAAGAGCTGTTAGGATATGTTTAGCAATATATTCTCATTAACTTGACTTTTCTTCTATTTTGAGTTCTGGACAAGTACTTATTTGCATATCACTACGATGCTTTGAACAAGAGTTGTTTGTCATGCACGTATATGCTTGTCTACTTAAAAAGAATCGTACTTAGTTAAAATTAGTTCATACTGCTTAAATGTCGCTCATACTGCTTAAATTTAGTTCATACTGCTTAAATTTCGGTCATACTGCTTAAAATTAGTTCATACTAGTTAAAATTTGTTGTTTTCACTTAAAACTAAAACATACCGCTTTTCTTGTGGCAAGCTACATGTAAATAACATCATGTAGTCAGTCAGCTATCGATGCATTACAGGATCTACAGTTATGACTAGCATCATGCCAACGGCTGCATCGTAATTCGCGAACGATTGATGCTTGCGACTCCATACGCTTCCGTCTTGGCCGACCAACTGACTTCTTGGTGATTGGAGGGCGCACAAGCAGTTCACGGTTGATATCATCTGGTTTGTCATTATTTGGTACTAGAAATATGGCTTCTGCATATGCTTGTCGGTAAGAGTCCAATGTGAAGTAGTCATCGACATATCGATAAATATTTGTGTCTGTCTGCAGTATTGCCTCACATGCATGTTTGTATGGAATGCCATATACCTGCCACCTACGACATGAGCATGTCCGAGCGTTCAAACTGATGCAGTAGTTCTTCTGGTCAACCACTTCAAAATGGTCATTGTCGGAACGGCCGATTAGTAGGTTGTGTGACTTTTCAACAAGTTCCTCAATCTTTCGATGTATGACAGGACATAGACGTCTCTCCCATCTGTGAGATTGTTCACGTCGATGACACAACATGCCCATCAGCTTAAACCTTTGTACAAAAGACAAGTCATGAAATAATAAGCGGTAATATTAAAACTTAATCGGAAACACTATAATTTAATCGTAAACGATGTAACTTAAGCGGTAACAATCAAACTTAAGCGAAATATTTGAAACTTAATTAGAAAAATTATAATTTAATCATAAACGATGTAAGTTAAGCCAGAAATCTTAATATTAAGCGATAAAAATTAAACTTACACGAAAAAATTTAAACTTAATCGGAAAAATTATAATTTAATCGTAAACTATGGATCTTAAGCGGAAACAATTAATATTAAGCGAAATCATTGAAACTCAATTGGGAACAAATAAATTTAAACGGTAACAAATAAATTTAAGCGAAATGGTGCGTACCTTATCGAGTCTACCATGTTTGTGACAGGGAGGTGGCGTGCCTCTTTTATCCATGCACTAAATGACTCCACCACATTTGAGTACATCTCCCCCCATCTCTCACCTTTGAACATGTAGTTCGCCCAGTGCGCCAGATCGGATTTCTGCATCAACCATTGATGTGCATCCGCCGATGTGTTTAACAGATCGGCAACAACGTCATCGAATTCTTTTTCAGCACATGAAAACGCAATTCTCGATAATATAGACCAGCACCGTTCTTTCAATGACTTGCCATGTCGCACTCCATCCTCACCTACTCCACCACCTAACACCCCCCACATGGGCTTTTCTGACTTTGACTCCAATCCTAACCGTCCATCCAAGCAAGTCATTCTTGCACATTTTGATGCTTGTGGCTCCTAGTCTTCTGGGCTAAAAATTTGCCAGTTGTAGGCTTGTTTCTCTTTCAAGAAAATGATGATGAGTATGCCTTAAAATTCAATGTATCTCAAGGCCCTATCAATACATGTGGAAAATTCAATGTCTCTAAATAGTAAAATAGCATCTTATTCTCATAGTGAACAGTTCCCTTAGGTTCTAAATTTGTTTTAGAAAGCTCATTGTAGCCCTGTTTCGGGACTCTAGAGTTATTTTTGCATGGATTGAAGGTGTGCCTTAGTTGTTGTATAACTAGCTAAATAAAATTTGGTAGCAACGTTGGGTTGTCTGTGGACATTGTTTTAGAAAGATCATTGTAGCCCTGTTTCGGGACTCTAGAGTTATTTTTGTATAGATTGAAGGCGTGCCTTAGTTGTTGTATAACTAGCTAAATAAAATTTGGTAGCAACGTTGGGTTGTTTGTGGACATTCTTAAGTGAATTGGTTGGTTTAATTTGAGACCTACATCCCCTTAAGTTTTGATGGCTTTCTACCTGAAGGATATTCTGCATTTCTGTTTTATTCTTTATTTTTACGTTGTGAATGTTGGGAGGGGTTGCTTATTCATGAGGGAGCATAATTGGCTAATTCATTTTGAAGTGATTGGTTTAGGTGTAGCAAAATAAGGTTTTGGTTTATATGTTAGGTGGGTGCCCTAGCTAGGGAGACCATCATGAGAACTTAATGATTGATGATATTTTTCCTTTTATGACCTTTCCAACTGCCCCTGATCTCAATTTTAAAATACTAGCAGTCTTTGAAATTGTATAGCTTATCTGTTATTTTAATTCTTTAGCTAATGCAATTATTGTTACCGAGAATGAAGGTTAAAATCTAAGTTTGGAATATTTCTATGACTAGTTGGTGGCCATTGTGATTACTGTTGGGGATTTTCGGGTTTTTGGAACAGTGAAAACTACAGAAGTTGCTGTAGCAATTCATTGTTCACCATATTGTAGTGATTTTACTATTCACACACGACCTGTATACGGGCGCACACCTGCCCGTGAATCTCATTGCGATCTTGTGCGGGCGGTATGCGGGTGCAAGCTTGCCCGCATGTCTCTGTCACAAGTACTGTTCACAGATAGTGTTCATTGGTAATGTAGCAAATCACTATTTATGTGCGGGGCTCATGCGGCCACAAAACACCCATACACTTCACTGGCGACCTTACGCGGCCTGTGTACAGTCTGCGTAAACTGCAAACAACCTTGAACAAGATCCTTGAGGCTTCAAAAGTCTTTCCAAATATTTTACAAGTCTTTAAAGCTTCAAAACAAGCTCAAAACACTATTGAACCCCTCAGTTTTTGTTAGAATGATATAAACAAGCATACAACGATTCAAGACAACGATTTTTAGCATAGAAAACCTACAAATCGAGGGAAAACCACGGGACTCCTTAGAGCCTCTTAAACTTGCATCCACTAGGTCAATAATGAGTTACAATGGATCTTCTCTAGCTAACTAGAGGTTTACATGCATGAAGGGAATAACATTCATAGAGAGGTATTTGTATGACATTATCACCATCATCATCAACAAGGATGGATAATGTCACGCCCCGACCCGTAGGCCCGCTATGTGACAACCGCCACGACAATCCCGAGGAGGGACATACACCACTCAACCCTTGAGTCATCTCAAGGCTCACAAACTCCTGCTAAACAACACCACAACAACAAAGATACCAAAAGCAAGACTTTCACTCAAAAAGTCAACCGTGTAGTAAAAGACATACAAGTCATAGACACAAAGTTAAGAACACTAGTGGATCCACTGCAATAACACAATGCAACCTGTTTAACAGTAAATAAAACAACCTGACTTGGGATGCAAATTGCCAAGCACTTCGCCTCGCTATGACGACCCAAACCACTAAAAAATGGAAGAGAGTAGGGGGTGAGTAACCATAATTACTCAATGAATGGGTTAACACAAATCTAAAAGAATATCAAAACAAATTGATGAATTCCAATAAACACGTTTTACAATAACATAAATGAACTGAAACATTTCACATTTGCAACACAATGAAAGTACAAGATATGAAACCTTGGTATTTAAAAACTGAAATATAGGTTCTCACGAGTATAGACAAAACATCAACATGTATAAAACAATTGCCTGGATATAAGTTCCCAAATGAGTAGAAATTCCAACTTAAACAAATAAAATCCTCGATAATCACAAATCCTCAATTCTGCATAATACATGTTCGAAAAACATTAAGATATAAAACATGTTATGCAAGAGATGACACTTCGAATATACCAATTGCAAGAAAATATGATTAACCGCAAATACTAAAATTTCATTTCGATCAAATAAGTAATGGCCTAAAAACACTCTCTCCAACATTAGTCGCCATCGCGATTAAGTTGAGAGCCGTCAAGGTCTTCGCACCCTTGACGTTGTCCTACCGGTCCCCGTGTGGTGACCCCGGGATCCCGATGTATCATCCAATCAAGACTCTACTCTCCCACCTGATCTGGACAAATCAACACTCAGGTCCACCATGTCATCTCTAAAAACTGGCCCGTGGGGACTCACTACTGCAGTAGTCGGGCCTTAGCCCGCTGTTACCATCCAAACCCTAGATGATGGATCCTCATATAAATATATATATATATATATATAATTATATTTTATAAATAATTATAACTCAAAATACTAAAGAAATGTAAAAACCGATAGTAGTACCAACATGAGTTTTACTATTAGAGCTAGTCCTACATGTACGAAACTCTTTTAACTCTTCTCACATCGACCATTAAATTGCACTGTCATTTGCAAATGAATGGTTGGTGTTCATTTGTTCTATTTAAATCAATCTTTTCCATCACTCATTTGATGTATCACCTTTTCAAATAATCAAAATAAAAGTGTGTTTGCGCAAAATTTTCTGCGGCCAGTTTGGTTACTTATATGTTAATACTAAATAGTTGTAATATAAGTTATTGTACATGTAAATGATTATTTAATTTGATGTAAAAGCTTCATATAAATGTAATTAGATTTGCATTTTAGTCAATTTTTACAATATTTTAATTTAGTGTAAAATTTATTGTAAGTTGAAATGTAATAAAGTAAGTGTTATCCACTCACCATTATATTCATTTTATATTTATTTAAAAATATTTAATACAATAATTATTTTTAATTTTAATTATAAAAATATTTTAAAGTAATAAAATTAAATAATAAATATTTTTTATAAATTGAAAATATGATAAAAATAATTAATAGAGTAAGTGTTTTTAAAATTAATTATAATTTTTTTCAAGTAATAAAATTAAAGAAATATTAATTTTTTTAAATTTAATGAATAATTTATTAAATTATTTAATCAGTTTCTATTAAGTTAATTTTTATGTTAATAATAATAATAATAATATTGGGTAATCTCAACATCTTATTTACATAGTAACTATATTTTTAAATTTACATCAAACTAAATAAAAAAAATGCGTTTTTTCAAATTACAACAAACCAAACAACAATTATGTAAATTAAAATATAACAGTTTTACCTACACTGTATTTTTATTTATAGACAACCAAACAGTTTTTATATGAAAGTTCATTGTCACGTAGATTTGTTGAATTTGCTCATTGCTTTGGAAATAAATGTTCTTAAAAAATTTGAATTAAATAACTAAAACAAATGCCCATCCCTAATATTTTTAATGAGACTTGGTCATTATTTATTGTTGGAAGGGAAGCATGTCTCATTATTTATTGTTGGAAAGAGAAGTTGAAGTAAAAAAAAAAAAAACAGATATGGTCCTTTAATTTCAAGGGTGTAATTAAAGAAGACTTTGAAAATAATACAATTGAGAACATGAACTCCGATTTAATAAAATGCTAGTGGGCTATAAAGAATTCGGAATAAAATGAGAATGCCTGTCCGACACCGACGGCATGGCGAACGGATTCTCTAGTCTGGCACTAATAAATTATTATTATTAGTAATTGACTTGTATACTTAATGGCCTCACTTGGTGACAAGGTGGACTAAAAAAATAACAAATACAAGTAAATTGTAGTAGCTTGATATATAGCTATTAGCTAACATGGGAGGTCACCGCTCACCAGCATTTTGAGAGAGAGAGAGAGAGAGAGAGAGAGAGAGATGGAGACTATAGTTTCCTTGGCTGTGACGAAGCTGGCTGATCTCTTAGCACAAGAAGTTGGGTTTCTCAAAGGAGTAGATGATGAGCTGAGATCCCTTCATGATCTTCTCCAATGGATTGAAGCACTCCTTAAAGATACCGATATTCACAGCAACAAAGATGATGAACGTGCTAAGCTTTGGGTGAACCAGGTACGAGATCTTGCTCATGACTCCGAGGACATCATCGACGACTATGTCTTCAAAATGCATAAACACAAGTCCATCCGCGGTTACTTCTCTTCCTTAAGAACATTTGTTGTTCTTCCTTCAAAATTAGTAATCCTCCATGAACTTCACAATAATATTGGCAAGGTCAAGGGGAGAGCTCAGGAGATCTATAATAATCGTACGTTTGCCTATGGGAGCATTGGAGCAACTTCTTCAGATCCATTTGCCAATAAAGAAAGACAACCACCACCATTGATGAGCAGGAGACCAATTGCAAGTCCAGTTTTGGAGGAGGAGGTGGATGTTCTGGGCTTTGATGCGCATTTCCAGTCATTGGCAAGGATGCTGATTGGGGATGATGTGAATCAGCTGAGGCGTGCTGTGGTATCGATCACTGGCATGGGAGGTGCAGGCAAAACCACTCTCGCCAAGAAGATCTTCTCTGACTCTGGCATCAGGAGGCACTTTACCTGTCATGCATGGATCTGGGTCTCACAAAAGTATCGACCTCGAGAAGTATTAGAGACCATTGCTAAAGATGTGATTAGTATGCCTAAGAAAGAATCGAAATACCTAAGCGATGAGGAGTTGAATCAGGAGGTTATTAAGTACTTGAAAGAAAAGAAATACTTGGTGATCTTAGATGATGTATGGAGCAAAAGAGCTTGGGATAGCATCAAAAAAGTGCTACCAGACATGATGAATGGAAGTCGAGTGTTGTTAACCACTCGCAACCATGATGTAGCATTGTATGCAGATAGGCAGAGCCCTCCCTACGATCTCAGGTTCTTGGGAGAAGAAGATAGCTGGAGGTTGTTTTGCAGAAAGGCAATTCCAACAAAGTGCAGCAATGATTGTCCGCCAGACTTGGAAGATATAGGAAGAAAGATGGTAGCGAAATGTTGCGGTTTGCCGCTTGCCATCATTGTATTGGGAGGGCTGGTGTTGACTAAACGGCAATCAAAGGAGGAATGGAAGAAGATGCTAAAAAGCGCCAATTGGCAACTCAGGCAGGGTGAAGAGCAGATCTCAGAAATGCTAGCTCTCAGCTACCATCATCTCCCTTACTATATCAAACCATGCTTTCTCTACTTTAGCATCTTCCCCAAGGGCTCTCTGATCAGTGCCAAGAGGCTTATGCGAATATGGATTGCGGAGGGGTTTATCCAACCCAGAGGCCAGGAAACAATATTGGAGGAAGTCGCAGAGGATTACCTGGAGGATTTGGTGCATTGGAGTATGATTCAAGTGGTGGAGAGACATGATCATGGCGGCATCAAGATTTGTCAAATCCATGAGCTTCTCCATGACCTCTCAATCTCTCTTGCCCAAGGTATGAACTTCATGCATATTTCTAGTAATGACAATGAGAAGAATATTTTACATAAACCCCGTCGACTTGCTTTCCATGATGACAAGAGTACTAGTTTCATTGCTCAATTGAAGTCTACTGACTCCACTTCTCGTTTGCGCACTATAACTTTGATAAGCATATATAAGAGGACCTCTGAATTGGAGAAATTCTTCCATAATATTAAGTTGCTGAGAGTTATAAATATTCAGGGTACAAGAATCAAGTCATTGCCGAATGATATAGGAAAGTTAATCCATTTAAGGTACTTGGGTTTGCGTTGTACAGATATAAGAGAGCTGCCATCCTCCATCGGCAAACTCACTAATCTGCAAACTCTTGACGTCAAAAATTCCATGTATATCAGTGAGCTACCAAGTCAAGTGTGGAAGATGCAGCGCAATCTAAGACATTTGGAAGGCACTGGTTTTTCCATCAAGGGACAACCAAGCACTGAGAGCCTGCCCAATCTACAAACTCTGTCAAGTGCTAAAGGTGACACATGGTTGGAAAATGGTTTACAAAAGATGACAAGTCTAAGAAAACTAGGAGTTCATGATGTCACTGGCACTTGTAAAGTGGCATTGTTAGATTGTCTTAGCAAACTAGACAATCTCAATAAATTGGCATGGAAAGCCGGGCAAGATGGTATGGTACCTAGCTCAATACTCTCCACTAGTCAACACAAGAATAAACTCCAAGTTCTTTATTTGCATGGCCGATTGGAAGGGCTGCCAGATGTTACTTGCATGCCTGCGAGCCTCACCAAGTTGACCTTTGAATTAACAATGCTTCGAGAAGATCCCCTATTGAAGTTAGGGAAGCTAGATAACCTTCAGGTTCTTAGATTAAGACATCATGCTTTTGTTGGAAGGGAGATGATTTGTTCGGAGAAAGGATTCCCTCAATTGAAAGTGTTAGAACTGAATTCCTTACATGAATTGAAGCTGTGGAGTATAGAGGATGAAGCCATGCCAAAGCTTAGAGAACTGGAAATAGAGAAATGTCCTCTGAGGATGCTTCCCCAGGGCCTTCCAAAGGTTACCAGTCTACAAGAGTTAAAAGTGATAGGCATGAATGATAACTTCTGCAAAAGGTTGAGACCAAATGATGGTGAGGATTGGGAAAAAGATCAAACACATACCTTCAGTCGCCATCATACCTGCTCGTTCTGTTAAGATGAGCCCGTTGTCTGGAAAAGTAACAACGAGGAAGAGATTTTCAAAAAACATCGGAATAAAAACTATATTTGGTTGAGAGAATTAAAAAAAAAAAAACTTAGGGGTTATTTGATTATTTGTAACTAGCTGTAAATAAACTGTAATATAAACTACTTTTTATTCTAGAAAATCTTGATTGGTTTCTTATAAAATGAGTTTTATATGTCAATAGTTATGTAATTTTTCAGTACTTTTTGCGATGATTAGTAACTTTACATCAAAACAACAAAATATTTGGGTTAAAATCATCATCATTCTTCACTCTCTTCGCTCTCCACGTTATGCAACAAAAGCAAAAGAAAACTTATATAGTAATCAATTGTTAATATAATTAAACTTATAGTTATTTATATTTTATTTTAAAAATACCAAATTTATTTTAATTTTGATTAAAAAAAATATTTTTTAGACATAAAATTAAAGAATATTGCATATTTTTAATTTAATAAGTTATCATTAAATTAATTAAATCATGTCTCCTACATTAGTATTGACACTGTGAATGTCGAATATTGTATTTTGGATGAAAGTTAACCCTTAATTTGATGCTTAGTTATTTAAGTTTCTGATTATTATTTGGCATTCTTGTTATTTTTATTCAAATTCAATACTAAAAATATATTATTTTTGTTTAAAATTATATATTTTTAAATGTAATCAATATTATATTAAATCAATTAATTAATTTAAAAATTAAATTAAATGAATTATTTTATTTTTTTGAAATTTATTAAATAATTAATAATAATAATAATAATATGTAATCGGATAATCTCATCCATCCACTTACACAGTGACCATATCTTTTAATTTATAGTAAACAAAACAGACAAAAAGTAAATACAGCGTTTCCAGTTACAACAAACCAAACAGTAATGATGTAAATTGAATTTCAGTATTTTCACTTACACTATAATTTTATTTACATGTAATTTCACTTATATGTAATGAAACAACCCCTAAAATATTTTTCTATATTATTATTAAACATTTTAATGACCCATCCTTTTCTTCTCATCTTCTAAACTAATGAGTTGCTTTTTTTTTTTTTTGAGGTAGATGTGGATAAACCACAGATTTATTGAAAAGTAAAGGAATGACAGTGCAGAGATAAGAGCCTCTCTCACGAGTGAGGGGTACAAAAATACAATGAAAAAAATACATGAAAAGAGCATAAAATAAAATAGGGGTAAAGGAAGTCTAGAAAGGTGGAAGACACCATCTGACATCTCAGGCCTGCCCAAACAAAAGTAGGAGCATCTACTCCTAAACTATATCATGAGCAGGATCGCCAGCAGGATTGCCAGCAGGATCGCCAGCAGGATCAGAGTCTCTAGCGCTAAGGAAACTGAGGGAGCGGTTAATTTTCTGAGATACTTCATTGAGTGATTGTTGATGTTTATCAGCAGCTGTTGAAAACCAAGAGAGAAGTATATTAGCAATTTTAAAGATAATATTAATGTGTGACACAACATTTTAAATGAGTTGTCTTTTCAGTGTCCCAAAACAAAGAACTTTGAACTTTGATCTATATTTCTAAATTATTCCCTAAGTTAAATTAAATGAATTTCTCTCATTCAATGCTTCTTCTGTTAATTTTTATTATTTTTAACAACTCCTTAATGAATGAATCATCCAGTATTTCATTTATTGTGTGGTATCGAAGTATTGAAAGTGGTAGTATGACTAAGGCCTTGTTTGGATTAGCTTAATAAAAAAGTGCTTTTTTGAAGTTTGGTAGAAGGACTTTTAAAAAAAGTGCTTATGAGAGTAAGTTAAGTGCTTTTCTATATTTTATGTTTGGATATGTTAATGTAGAAGTACTTTTATATATGTAAAGTTGTTTGGATATGCATTCTTGAAAGGACTTTTTTCAATGTCAAATTACTAAAATGGTCCTTCATTAGTTTATTATAATAACACTAATTCTAATACTAATATACTAACATACTAATATTAATACAAATATAATAATAATATTAATATGAATACAAATACTAATTGATATACTAATTATAATATATGAATACTAATATGAATACTAATATACTAATACAAATACAAACATACGAACATACTAATATTAATACTAATATACTAATAATAATATTAATATACTAATATATTAATAATACTAATACGAATACAAATACTAATATACTAATAATAATACTATTACTAATATAAATATACTAATATACTAGTACTAATACTAATATACTAACATACTAATACTAATATATTAATGTACTAATTCTAACACTAATACTTATGTAATTATAATCATAATTATTATTATTGAAAAAACAAAAAATATAAAAGCATAGTCATTTCTTTATTTGATAAGGGTAACTTAGTAATTTAATAACTCCAAAATAGCTTCTAAGAAGTGCTTTTTCTAAAAGCACCACAAGACTAGCTTCTCAAAAAAGCTATTTTCAGTTTTTTTATCAGCTTCTGCTTTTGCAGAAAAGCTAATACAAACATGATTTTTTGAGCCCAGAAGTGCTTAACTTATAAAAAAGCACTTCTGGGCTTTTTAAAAGCCAATCCAAACACCCCCTAAGAAGGTGAAGTTTTTCCTTTACCGTTGTAAGTGAAAATTACTTTTATTAGGGTATACAAAATCTATTAAGAAAAAATTCCAACAAAACACGTCTATTTATTTATATTTTATTATAGTTGAAAACCAATTTAAAGTTTTATAAACAACACTTATTTACTATTGACTATTATATTTTTTACGGAGTATTTTGATATTTATTAATTGTTTTTAATAAATATTAATTAAAACCATAAAAATAAATAATACTAATTTATAAGGGTATCAAGTCAAATATAATTTTTTATAGCTAAAGGCTTCATAGCGAAAGGTAAGGCATGGTGTGAAATGTCTCCGGTTTAAGTCTCGCTAAAATAACTTCCATTAAAAAACCGTCTCCGAGTGGGTTGGTATTATAATTTGTTTATATTTATTAAAAAATAAAAATAAAAAGTATATTTTTATTAAATAATCCTTTGAAAATATTAAAATTACATATAAGACCATTTTTAAGATAATAATAATCAAAGTTAACTATTTGATAGTCTGGTCTCTGGAAAAGAATCAATTTAAGATATATATTAAAGTTAAGGAGGCATGAGTAATAATCACTCAACATCAACTCATCTATCTTCCAAAAATTAATCATGAGTCAAACCATTTGAGATGTTGAACATTGATGCCATGAGTCCATGACTCATTAGCTCAACTTTTGATGCTGTTCATTTATCTTCATGTAATTAATGTTTATAAATTAGACCTAAAAGTAAAAAGTCCCAAAACCGTAGCGCAGCGATCACGTGAGAGTCACAATCGCGAGGCAACCCGATTGCTGCCACGTCGCACTCCATCCTCACGTACTCCAACACCAAACACCCCCCCGCATTGCCTATTCTGACTTTGACTTCAATCCTGATCGTCCATCCAAGCAAGTCATCCTTGCACATTTTGATGCTTGTGGCCCCTAATCTTCTGGGCTAAAAATTCGCCAGTTGTAGGCTTGTTTTTCTTTCAAGAAAATGATGACGGGTATGGCTTAAAATTCAATACATGTGGAAAATTCAATGTCTTTGAATGGTAAAATAACATCTTATTCTCACAATAAACAGTTCCTTCAGGGTCTAAATTTGTTTTAGAAAGCTCATTATAGCCCTGTTTCAGGACTCTAGAGTTATTATTGTATGGATTGAAGGCGTGCCTTAGCCGTGTTGTATAACTAACTAAATAAAATTTGGTAGCAACGTTGGTTGTCTGTGGACGTTGTTAAGTGAAATTGGTTGGTTTAATTTGAGACCTACATCCCTTTAAGCTTTGATGACTTTCTACCTGATGGACATTCTGTGTTTCTGTTTTATTCTTTATTTTCTCCATTGTGAATGTTGGGAGGGGTTGCTTAATTATTCTTTAGGGAGCATAATTGGCTAATTTATTTTGAAGTGATTGGTTTAGGTGTAGCAAAATAAGGTTTTGGTTTATAAGTTAGGTGGGTGCATGAGAACTTAACGATTGATGATATTTTTTCTTTTATGGTCTTTCCAACTTCCCCTGATCTCAATTTTAAAATACTATCAGTCTTTGAAATTGTATAGCCTATCTGTTATTTTAATTCTTTAGCAAGTGCAATTATTGTTACTGAGAATGAAGATTAAAATCTATGTTTGAAATATTTCTATGACTAGTTGATGGCCATTGTGGTCACTAGTTGTCGGACTTAAAGGTTTTAAATAAGTTTCTTGATGCCCACTAGAATATTTGTAAATAACTGACTGAAAAAACAAGGTGATCAGATTTACTTGTTCATGTAACTACTAGGAGAGCTGTGATCTCTTATGTCTATTTTTAATGAATAATATTGGTTGGATATTAAATATTTATGGGTTTTTGCAAGTTTTTTAATTTGTTTTTTAGTTATGCCGTCAAAATTCTGGAGATTTGACAGGCAATTATGTGTTTGCTAGTTCTCTACAGTATAAATTCCTTCTATTTTCCAGGTACATAACCATATTTTATAGTGGACATTTGACTTGCATTTATTTATTGTAATTAGGATATAGGAGGGTGTGATATTCAAAAACAGGAAAATCTTGAAGCTGTAGCCAAGGGGTGTCCTACTTCTTTATGGTCCACCTGGCACTAGTAAAACTATGCTTGCCAAGGTTGTAGCCAATCATACAACTGCTGCATTTATACGCGTGGTCAGTTCAGAATTTGTTCAGAAGTATTTGGGTGAGGCATGTCTAATAAATATTCCACATGCATTTGATTCCTCTGTGTACCTCTTTCTTTCTAATGGTTTAGATTGTTGGAATATGATTGAAGATGGTGCTATGATGAACAGAAGTGCAAGGAGATTGACATCCCACCCTCAGAAGATATGCCGGTTATGGGAGAGTATGTTGAAGATCTATTCATGATGAATGCTTTTTTTGAAGGTGTCTTGTTTTGTTTTTAATGAGCACAGTACCATGCATTAATATGCACGTACGGTGTGAAGTTTGCAATGTTATGCTTTTACTCTGCTTTGGTTGTATTGTTTTTTTGAGTTTGAATTTGAAGCTAATGTAGTTTTTTTGCAGCTACTTCTCCATAACAAGTGTGTGTGTGTGCTGTGATGTGTGCGAGTGTGTTTGCACCTGAAGAGTTCTACATAGATCACTGATGTGGCAATTTTTAAGTAATTCTACTTGAGCAGAAATACTATGGTGTAATTGTCCTTATAATCTTACTGAGGATTCAACCTGGATTATTTATTTTTATTTGTGTGTGTGTGTGTGGTGTGTGAGCATTGGTAGCATTCAGCAATCAGTTGGCAAGTCCTGGACTTCATCATTTCATGTAGAGCATACTTTCTTATTTTTCTTCATCCTAAGCAACTTCTCTTGTTTCTGTATGCTGGTGTCACAGGATTGCTTTCTTGGCTGTTCATGATAATCACTATATAGATAGTTCAGATCTATCTGATCGAGTTTCTTATAGAAAGCAACTTGAAAAACTCAAACACTTGATCAGGAAAATTCATGCAAGCTCAAGAAAACCAGAATAAAAGTAAAACAGAAGCCATGTCAAAAGAATAATGATACCAGATCATATATAACTCAAATGCTTCTCAAATTTCATACATATGAAGTTAAGATCAAGTACATAAACTCTCTTATATAAACTTCAGATCAAAACACACTTAAAGAAGCAGGAAAATTCAAACATCAATCAACTCTCAAAGAAAAACATAACCATTCTTACATAAGAACCCATAATATATCACTGTGAAAGTTCAGTGACTGAATTGAACTGAACCTGCTCAATCACACCACACGCGTCAGTTGTTCCTCAGCTGCACCGCTTGAGTCGTTTCCTTGCCTCGAACTTGATACAAAGCCCTTGATCATCAAATCTCAGCCGTTCAGAACAAACACAATCTATATCTCTCTAAATGCCTCGAACTTAAACCTCTTACCATGATGGATGAGATCTTGGCCACACGATCTCTGGCTAATCTTGTTGCTGAGATTGTTTTTCCCTGCCTCAAACTATGTACTCACTTGATCTTCAAATCCTGACCATCCATCACATTCCCACCGATTCTTCAACTGACTTAACAGACTTTCAAACATGGGAAAAGACTAACATACCCTCGGCTTCTTAACAAATGACACCAGGACACACTGAGCTGCAGCTTCACTGCTTCCTCTCTGCAATTGTACTTGATCTTCAATCAATTTCAACAAAATCTCCCCTTGATTGAAGATGACAAACATCCATTTCACCTCTGAACTGTTTGTGCTTTTGGACACTTAGACATTTGGTAAATATATCTGCAACTTGTATATCAGTGGAGCAATAGTTCAACTAAATTTTCTTCCTTGCTATAAGTTCTCGAACATGATGATATTTAACATCCATGTGCTTTGTTCTTCTATGAAGAGCTGGATTCTTTGCAATAGCAATGCAAGACTTATTGTCACACCAAATCTGAGTTGCTGCTTCACAAATTAACCCACAATCATATAAGATTTTCTCCATCCATAAACTCTGACAACAAGCTGAACTTAATGATATGTATTCAGCTTCAGTAGATGATAAGGCCACAATTTCCTGCTTCTTTGAAGCCCAACAAACAGCACCTGAACCTAGATTAAAGACATAACCTGATGTGCTTTTCCTGTCCTCCTTATTACCACACCAATCACTATCACAGTAACCTTCAAGTACACACTCAACTCCACAATTATACTGAATTCCAAAATTTAAAGAACCAGCAACATACCTCAGTACTTGCTTAGCAGCCCCCAGATGAATTCTTGTAGGATTTAGCATGTATCTGGATAATTGGTTTACAGCAAACACCAAATCAGGTCTAGTATGAGTTAGGTATAGCAATTTGCCAACTAATCTTCTATAATTAGTTGCATCTGTGCCTTCTGCTTCTTGAGTAAGTTGTAATTTTGTACACTGACTCATTGGCACATTCACTGCCTTACATTCCTGCATATTAAACTGCTTCAACATCTCTTTTGCATACCTCTTCTGTGAAACATGTATACCTTATGCCTTTGATATATTTCTAGCCCCGAGAAAATATTTAATTAGACCCAAATCTGACATCTCAAACTCCTGTTTCAATGTTGCTTTGAATTCTTCCACCATCTCCATTGATGATCCTAAGCAAATTAAATCATCAACATACACACATATCAACAGCATCTCTCCTTCATTTTTTATCTTCCTATACAAGGTATGTTACATCTCACCTAGCTGAAATTCGTGACTCAAACCATCCATCTAACCTTTCATACCGAGCTCTTGGGGGCTTGTTTTAAACCATACAAAGCTTTAAATAATTTATACACTTGATTTTCTTTTCCCTGCACTTCAAATCCCTTGGGTTGTGAAACATATACTTCTTCTTCAAGTGTTCCATTCAAAAAAGCTGATTTAACATCTAAGCTGAAAAAAATTGGCGAGCCTCTTTTGTGCTCCAAGTGCTAAAAATCATCCTCCTTTGTCTCCATTCTTGCCACGAGGAGCAAAGACCTCTTCATAGTCAATCCCAAATTCTTGAGCATAGCCTTTAGCAACTAGCCTGGCTTTATGCTTGTCAATCTCACCATTAGGTTTCAATTTGGTCTTGTATATCCATTTGACTCCAATTGCCTTCTTTCCTGCTGGTAGTTCACACAACTTCCAAGTATAATTCTCTGAATTGCATCAATTTCTACTGTCATTGCTTGTCTCCAATGTTCTAATTTTTCAGCCTCTTCATAACAGCTTGGATCGAGTTACATTTTAATGCAAATGAACAACTCTCATACAAATCTTTTTCAATGCTCTAACTTTTCGGGTTGGAGACTCATCAATCTTGGAATCGATTACGAATCCTTACGAGCTGCAGAATTTACCATTCCCACTATTTCTATCAACTCCGAGTACTTGATTCAGATTGATTCCTAGTTTCTTGAGTTTACTGCAAATGCTTCGATTTTTCTTTTTACGTAAAACAACCATCTTTGATGTTTGATCATCCAATCTGTCATCCCTTTGCCGAGTCGACTCCACAAACCTCACATCTCTGCTAATCAGTACCTTCCCTGAATCTGGCAAATAAATTCTGTAGGCTTTCTCATTTAAGCAATAACCAATGAAAATCCCTTTTCACTGGCTCTATCATTCAACCTACGTAATTTTCTGTATGAGGCACATGTACCATAGCTACACAACCAAATACTCCTTAAATGAGAAATTTTGGGCTTTCGACTTTCAAACCAAGCTTCATAAGGTGTTCTTCCCCAAGCTGCAAAAGTTGGTGATACATTGGACGAGATACACTGCTTTATTAAAATTGCCTCACCCCAGAAACTTTTGGGTAAGTTACTAGTCTTGAGCATACTTCTTGCCTTCTCCACCAAAGTCCTATTCTTCCTTTCAGCTACACCATTCTGCTGAGGAGTAAGGAGGCGATTAATTCATGCTTTATACCCCTCGATCATAGAAATCACGAAACTCTTTTGACATAAATTCTCCACCTCTATACGTGCGAGAATCCTCAGCTGATTCCCACGATCGTCTTTCCACCATTGTGACAAATTTTTTAAAACAACTGAGTACTTCATACTTGAATTTCAGAATGTACACCCGCACATCCTTGAAAAAAATCATCAATGGCGAGAAAATATGCTTACCTCCACCATTAGATTACGTACTGCATGGGACCACATACATCAGCATGTACAAGATGAAGTCTTCTTCTAGCTCTCTAAGACTTGTCAGACTGAAATGGACACCTTGTTAGCTTTCCAAATATACATTCTTCACAATGATTTTTCTTTTTCAACTTGAGTAAACCCGGAACCATCTCCTTACATGCAAGCGACTTCATTCCCTGAAAATTCAGGTGCCCATACCTTCTATGCCACAACATTGCCAATTCTTCATTTTTGGCTAAATTGATCTGCTCTTGACTTGAAAACTCCACATGAAATAAATTGTTGGTATTCTTCTGAATTTTGAACAAAATTCTGCCAGTCCTTCCATCTCTGATGACACAGCCATCTTCTTTGCTAAAATTAACATCATAACCTCCCTCAATTAACCGTCCTACACTCGATTAGATTATGTGCCAACAAAAGGTACATCACGCACACCATCAATCAATCTCAAATCGCCCATCAAACATTTTTATTGCAAGTGATCCTACGCCACATACATTCAATTCTTTATTATCACCTAGTCGACCTTGTGTTGTAGTGTTTCATCAAGGCTGTGAAATAATTCTCTTCTTCGAGTCCTTATGACTAGATGTTCCACTATCCAACAACCAAATGGATGAATTCTCCACACCTTGCCCATCATGTACCATGAACAAATGCCCATAATCTCCTTCAATTACTACATTAGATGAGCTTCCTGCTTCATTTGTATTTCTATTCTGTCTGAGACCGGCAATGAGACTGATAATGCCCATATTTCTTACATTTAAAGCATTGAATATTTTTGCGGTCCTCCTCTACTAAATCCCTTCCAAAGCTGCCTTTGACCTCTTCCAAATCGCCAAAAGCTCTTGTACCACCTCTCTTTGAATTCTCTCAGATTATGTTGTGCTTGCATACTTGCTCTTTGATCACCAAATCTGGAACTCTCACCCGACTCTTCCTCTACCTCTAAACCTTCCAACTCTACCTCTTCCTCTCCAATTAGTTCCACCACTCACGGAACCTCCACTGCATCACAAAAGCTTCATGTCTTTCGGCCTTTTCGATGGAAATTGATTAAATACGGCTTCATGAGGCTTGAAGAGAGCCACTCAATTCATCAAGAGTCACCTTTGACATATCCCTTGCCTCTTCAGATTGAAGTCACTACATGTACAAAATCTTGATGATAGGCTCCTCATCACCTTCAAAAACCACTTGAGTCCTTCAACTCACTTCCCATACCCTCTAATCTGATTTACCACTGCTAATACTCTTGTAATATAATCTTTGAGCTGTTTCATCTTCTTTCATCGTCAAAAGATCAAATCTTTGCCTCAAAGTTTGCTGCCCTAGCTGACACCATCCTTGATGTCCCTTGATTCTCATTCTTGATATGATCCCAAGCCTCCTTTGCGAGAATCAAACCTCACGATTCTATGCAAAATTGTCTCATCTGACTGCTTTAACATGGGAAATAGAGCATTTGCATCATCTTCACTTTCTTTTCCGGTTGGTTTTATGCACTAATGCCTTCCTCAATCACTTTCCAAAGCCTTTGGGATCTAAAAAGGTCTTCATTCTATAGCTCAGATGCTCATACCCATCTCCTCTGAAAATAGGCAGAAGTGTGTGAGATATATCAGTGTTGAGTGCGGATGATGAGCTTGAAGCCATTGGTGAGTGGTTTTTACTTCCCTCCCTTACTCATCAATGCCTTCTCAAATCACATCACCTGACCACACAAATCAACAAAAACAATACGAATCAGCTGAGCAAGACAAACAGTGACAAACAACAACCTCGAAACTTCTCAACACGGACACAGGCAAAAACTGCAATCGCCAAGCTGAAACCCGGATCTCATACCATACGGCTACGATACCCGCGATAATCACTATATAGATAGTTCGGATCTATCGATCAAGTTTCTTATAGAAAGCAACTTGAAAAACTCAAACACTTGATCAGGAAAATTCATACAAGCTCAAGAAAACCAGAATAAAAGTAAAACAGAAGCCATGTCAAAAGAATAATGATACCAGATCATATATAACTCAGGATGCTTCTCAAATTTCATACATATGAAGTTAAGATCAAGTACATCAACTCTCTTATATAAACTTTGAGATCAAAACACACTTAAAGCGGGAAAGAATTCAAACATCAATCAACTCTCAAGAAAAACATAACCATTCTTACATGAGAACCCATAATATATCACTTTGTGAAAGTTCGGGTAGTGAATTGAGCTGAACTCAGCTCAATCACACCACCGCCGCAGTTGTTCTTCAGGTGTCAGCGCTTGAGTCGTTTCACTTGCCTCGAACTTGATACAAAGCCCTCGATCAGTCAAATCTCGATAGATTCGAGAACAGAAACCCCAATCCGCATCCTCTCTAAATGCCTCGAACTTAAACCTCTTACCCATGATGTATGAGATCTTGACCACTGCGATCTCGGCTAATCTTGTTGGGCTTTGAGATTGTTTCACCTTTCGAAACTATGTACTCACTTGATCTTCAAATCGACCATCCATCACATTCCCCATCGATCTCCTTTCAACCGACCTAACAGACTTTCAAACATGGGAGAGAGACTAGCCTGTACTTTTCGGCTGCTTAACAAATGACACCAGATATTATCGTGTTGCAGCCTTTCATCGGCTTCTTCTGCAATTGTAATTAATCTTCAATCAATTTCA
>NC_052477.1:28241634-28253419 GCF_009730915.1 Dioscorea cayenensis subsp. rotundata
GTTATAATTCAAACCACAAGTCCCAAATTGATAAAGAGTCAAACCATAAGATACTTCAGCAAATATTTCTTTTTATTTATTTATCTATTTTTGATAAATATAGATAAACCACTGCATCAAAAAGAAAATATGGGAAGCACAAAAGAGTTCAAACACATTTAGTACAAACCACAAAAAAGAAGTCCATTAGAAGTGACTGAGAAAACAATAACAACGTAACATACAAACTCTAAAACACGAAAATAAAACACTGATACAACCGAGAGGAGTTCCACAATAAGAGCATGCAATTAAGCAAGGAGAAGGACGACTCTCTCAGTAAGGAAGAAGGAGCTTTACTTAGCCTGAGTTAGTGCCAGTATTCATCTTTGTAGGGACTCTCGAGTTGTCCATATGGGAGTTTAAAAACTCAAGGCTTTTCTTGGTGGTGCTGATTGATCCTTCAAACCCATGGAGGTTCTACTTTGGAGCTATAGACACCGATGATTAGAAATAAATGAGTAATATTAATGACCAAAGATAGATGCGACGAAGATAAAGCATTAAAAATTTGACTGTTCCTCTCTAACCATATACTCTATAAAATGGCTTTGACCAATATATCCCATGTTTCCTTGATCAGGCCTCTAAGGTGAGACCTCTAGGTCCCCACATAGTAGAAATGGTGGTGAAGAGTTGGTTAAGGCCAAACATCTGACTTAAGTGATTCCAAATGCGCATTGCATACATGTAATAAAAAAAGAGGTGGTCGACTGACTTGAACTCTGTAGTGCAGATTGTGCAAGTGGCAGATGGAAGCATGTTGCACTTAGACAGTAATCCTCCCAGATAGTAGGACTGGTTTGACATTGAAGTCTTACATCATTAAGGAAATAGTAGATGGATTTAATTGAGAAAATACCGCTAAGTGTATGATTCCACCTTTTGTGATCAATAGAAGTTGGGGAGGAGCTAGTTGACCTGAGCAAGCTATCTACCTGTGTAGGGTTAACTTCTAGGAGTTCAGGTAGTAAATAGGATGCAATGGCCTTAACTAATTCAAAAGGTTGGTGGTGACAATAGAAGCCAGTAGATTAGAATAGTCGGGGTGTTCGTCGGCCTATCCATCCATCATGCCAAAAGAGGGTAGATGTGCCATCTCATATGATGTGGGCAATACACACCATGAAGCGTATAAGACACCTCATGATGCCTCTCCAAAAGTTGGATAGTTTCTCGAGCGGTTTGGAGAACATGTTCCACTTTGGAGTTGATGGAAATAGTTGAAATTGAGGATTTGAGAGCCACACAAATTTTCTTTTGTTATCGAGGCTAAAGTTATCAAGGTTAAGAATGCCCTACTCTCTTTGATCTTTGGGTTTGCAGAGTCTCTTGTAGTTGACAAGTCAAAAACCACTATCGTTGATATCTAGCCTTCGTTTCGCGTTGTATCCTATTAAAGGTCTTGACCACCTAAGAAGGGAGTCTGAAGATCATTATCCAGTATGTGGGAATTGAAGTTATGACTGAATTGATTATAGTTAATCTTCCTTCTAAAGATAGAAGATTGGATTGCCAAGATAAGAGTCTTATCATGAAATTTGTGATTTATATATATATATATATATTTTTAATCTTATTTGTTTGTAAAGTACACAACATTGTAGCTTATTTTTTATATATTGTTTTCAAAACTAAAAGAAAAAAAATTAAAAAACAATTCTAATTTTTGAAGGGGAAAAAACTCAAAACATTTATGTGAATTCATTTTTACCATTACTGTCACAAACTCAAATTATTATTATTATCATTTATCTTAAAATTTTGTATACATTGATTTTTTTTTTCTTTTGTGTTTGTAAAAATCATAAGTAATGTTTTTTTTTATAAAAAATACATATGATTTTCACTTGTTTAGTTTTAAAATATTAAAACGTCAAGGTCTGATTTTACTCTCTAATCCTTAGAACATCATTAATGAGCGATGTGGTGATTGAGCAGCCATTAGAATCGCTTAGTGGGCATTGAGCGTTCAGTTGGTGAAGCCCACCAAATTTTTTATTTTAAAAATATTTTTAAATTCAAATAAAGAGTATGAATCCACATATTAATTTTTTTAAAAAATATATTTTTTATTATTTAAAATATTTATTTTGAAATTTAATTTTTTGAAAATATTATATTAAATAATCATTATTATTATTTAATATTTTATTAAATAAATATATTTTAATTAAATATATAATATAAATAGTTGAAAAGACAATAAAATAATTATGGGTTATAGAGTATAGTATAACTGTGTATGAGTTTAATAGGTTAATGAGGTGGCATGAGCATCAAACTATAGCCTATAGGATAGTATAACCACTAAAATTGCCCTTATGTCACTGTCTTTATTTTTGGAAAGTGAAAATCATAAGACAATTATATATAATGTTATGCTACATTAATATCATATAATTATTTATGATTATTTTATAAAAAAAAATAGTTAAGTAGTGGTTGTTGTTGTTATAAATATTATATATGAGTAATGATACACCCACTGAAACCATTGCCCGAATTACTTCCGGAATGACGTGGCTGACCACTCTCTCTCCTCATCAGCTCACCCCACTCATTCTCTCTCCTAACAAACAAAATTCTACTCTCTCTCTTCACTGGCTGAAAAGCAACTCTCCATCCTCTTGCTCTCATCTCCAACTCCTTGCTCTCATATGTCCCTCCTCTTCACCTTAGTTCTCAAAGCTAGCTGCCATGACAAACCGTTGTTTTTCATACTCCGCCCTACTCCGGTATCCCTTGCCCCGACTTCCGTTGTGACCGATTTTGCCCTCTTGGTGACGCCTGCAACCTCGGCCACGGTGTCTTCTAGTCCTAGCTCCATCCTGCGCGTCACTGTACTTTGCAGAAAGACGACAACTATCTGGTGGGGGTTTCCAAAGTGGGTTGGACAATGGGGAGAAGGGGGTTCGATGTTGAGGTGAGGGATGCACTGAAGATGTTCGACGATTTGTTTAGTGCTTTGGAGAGGATGGAGTTGGCCGAGAATTCCTATTTGCTATTTATGAGTGTGAATTTTGAATTTATTTGTTGGATTTGTTAATTGAGATTTATTTGTATAGATTTTGGATTTATTAGTTGGATTTTGTTATGAAAGATCATTTTTTTTGTAAGTGTGTTTTGTTACGAGAGAGTGTGTGTGTGGTGAGTTTTTTTTTTAAAAAAAAATTAAATGAAAGAAATTATCTGATGAGGAGAGAGAGTGGTGAGCCACGTCATTCGGAAAGTAATTCGGGCAATGGTTTCGGTGGGTGTATCATTACTTATATACCGTGGATGCACTGTAGTTGGATCATAGCAGATGATGTCATTGTAGTAAACTAGTCATCGATGATTTTACTATAGCAATTGTTATATTGTAGTAACCACAAATTATTATTCTATCTATTAATGTATTTTGAACCGTTGATTGAATTAATTTTAATTATTCATTTTTTTTAGTGGTTATAAATATCTCTTATTTATTTTAAATGATATAAAATGAAAAAAAGAAATAAGAAGATGTGAAGTAAAAGTAAGAGTGTTTCGTATATACTTTATTTCTTTTATTTTTATATTATTTAAATTTTTATAATTAATATATATATATATATATATATATATATATTTATATTGAGGATGAAATATTTAATAGTCTTTACAATAGTTGTGGCATATTTTACTTTTTCAATCCTGGCTAACGCTAACATAATTTTATAAATTTCAGGGGCCAAAGCGAAAAATTGACCGCCTTTAATGATTTTTATTATACTAAATATTAAGGTTGAAACTGAAAAAGCATTTGCATTTGAGAAGCGTTTCCAAACCATGCATGTAGCAGCGCGCTGTGTCCACGTGGACATAACTGAGATTTGACGGCGTTACTTCTCCGTTAAGAATTCAAGCTTTGGGCTCAACGAGAGCCGTTGGATCAAAACACGATGAATCACTAACCGCCCGATTATTATGGGGGCGTTTATATATAAGAGCCCCGTCTTTCCCTCTCCGTTCGCCAGTTTCTCTTTCTCTTTCGAGAGCGAGCCCGAAGAGCCTTCGAATTCCAAAGAACTCGAAAGGGAAACCCTAACCCTAGTTTTGCCCTCATTTCGATCGAGGTTTTGATCTGTTTCTCTTGGTTTTTTTATTCTATGATTGTGTTTGAAATGATGCTTTTTCCTTGTTTAATGGTGTGATTGAATGGAATTGTGATTATGTTTGTGATTTTTCTGGGGTTTTTGTTGGTTTTTTATGGTTTCGAGATCGATTTCGTTTGATTTGAAGGTTTTGAGGATGGTGGAGGCTGTGGAGCGTGGATCTTTCATGGAGAAGATCAATGAGAAGATTCACGAGTACAAGGAGTCGTCTTCTTCGGATTCTGAAGGCGAGCCGCCGAGTTTCCGGAAGAAGCGCTTGTTTGGGAGAAAGGAGCCTGTGCATGCTGTTCTCGGAGGGGAAAGTGTAAAAAAATTCTTCTCTTGAAAATCATTTCTTTTGTGTGCTGTGTGCATATGTCTTGATCTCTGCTTCGGTATTATCTAATGGGAAATTCATGCTCTAAAACCAATTTCTAGTTGCGAAAGATACAATCATGATGCACATGATTTATTTTTTTCTTCTTCTTTCCTACGTGAATTTTATTTTGATTTTGCAGGATGATTTAGTTATGCTTGTAAAATAAGAATATTTAGTTAATTCATCAGTGTAATTGATGATTTGAACGTCACAGAAGAGTATACATGATATTCATGGGGGAAATGCACCTCAGGTTTATGCAATATCATTTTTTAGTGAAATTACAAGGGTGCTTCTTTCAGTTATTTTGCATTAAGGGCATATGAATTATGTAGGAATTATTACCAAACTGGGAATGTCAATTTGTAGGGAATGCTCAGCATCATTTGGTCAGAAAAATTACTGCTATTGCTTTCAATTACCTCTTTCATTGGTGTGGGATTCAATATTTTTTACCTAATTAGCTTTTCTAGAGGAAATTTCTTGCTCTGCATTGATGAAAAACATTTAATCATTGCATAAAGATTAACAAAGGTCTTTAGTTAATTGATTTTTGTTTTTTTGTTTTTGAGAACTTTCTAAACTTAACCATTTTGTATAATAAGTTTATCCTTTCATGGTGTTTTCAGCTGCTGATATTGTATTGTGGAGAAATAAGCAGTTATCTGCAAGCATACTTGCTGGTGTGACCGTTCTCTGGCTTCTTTTTGAATGCATGGGCTACCACCTACTTACTTTTGTCAGCCATTCTCTTATACTAGCGCTGGCAGTGTCATTTATCTGGTCCAATGCAGCTGCATTCTTGAACAGGTAAAAACCGAGCCTTGCATTCACAGTTCTTTCAAAATTGAAGGATAGTTTCACAGATTTATATTTTACCATACTGAGACAACCCAAGCTACCCAACTACCTTGGTTTTTTACTTCATACTCTATCTTCCAATATTTCCCTGCATTTAGAAATTCTTTGCACATGACATGAAGAATCCATGTAGAATGATTTTATGTGATTGAAGCATCATGATGTGTTTCATAGGACCTCTTTTTTTTGTTAATGTGCCTGTAAAAGGAACTCCATTGGCCTAATTTGTCACCTCCATAGCTGTTTGATTAGTTTCTTGAGGCCTTTATTATCCTGTTAATCTTTTTTTACGCTCTGCAATTTCCTAGGCTATCTACTTGCATTAATTTCATTCAATTATCATAAAAAGAACTGTTGAAATAAGTGCTATGAGATCTAATATTCATTTGATTTGTTAAATGCAGAGCTCCACCAAAATTTCCAGAGGTTATGTTGTCTGAGGAGTTGTTTCTAAGCATAGCTCATACTATTAGATATGAAATCAATGAGGCTTTTGCAACCTTTCAGTATGTTGCTTCTGGAAAAGATTTAAAGAAATTCTTGATGGTATGATACTAGGAACTAGTTTATTCTTTCAGCTTCTATTTTTTTTTTCCTAAATGTTTTAATAAAGTCTGTTTGTTCTGCAGGTCATTGCTGGCTTGTGGATTGTTTCTGTAGTCGGTAGTTGGTTTAGTTTCCTAACTCTATCTTACATTGGTCAGTCTCCCTTCATTTTTTATTGTTTCAATTCTAGTTTTATCATCAATGGTTTGTTCATACATTTGTAATTACTGAATTTGTATTTGTCAATGTTTTTCTCTTTGTTATGCAGTTTTTGTTCTTCTCTACACATTGCCTGCACTCTATGAGAACTACGAAGATCAGGTTGACACCGCTGCTGAGAAGGCCATGGTCGAAATTAACAAGAAGTATGCAATTTTAGATGCCAAGTTTCTCCAGAAGATTCCTCGAGGACCATTTGCTGATAAGAAACAGCAATAAGTAACTGATGAAATTTCTGTTTGATTTCAACCCTCTTTCGAGATTATATTCAACATCCTTTCGGTACAACCATCTCATGCTAATTTTTTGGTAGTTTTTCTGGTGAACATTGATAAGGGATGTGATTTGAACTTTTACCTATATATATATAGTCTAGTCTTTACATTCTAAGAAATGGTACATGAGAATATCTCAAAAAATAGGTGCAAAACAAAGAAAACAGGGAAGAAGACATTAAACATGGATGAACACCATCTACTGAAACTGAAAGCCGCTTGCACATTAGAATTATTAATACAAAGTAATGCTCATGAACCTTAACAGCATGGAAGTTCCAACATATGATACAAATAACAACAACATAGTCCCCTAAAATACAATCTATCTAAAAATTGGGTTGAAACGGGAAATGAAAACTGACTTATGAACTCGTTTTGCTGTTCACTGGTGGTAAAAAGGGTTCCCACCATCCAAACTCATACTTTGGATATGGCGCAACCCACTTCTCTGGTTTGTCAAACTTCAAATCAACCGGATTAAAATCTAAAGCTTCTTCGAGGCTGTTTGCGTCGAAGTTATCTGCCAAAACTCTATCCAATCTCAGCTTCATAAACCTGTCAAATCAATTTCAAACTATTAAATATTACAACACTAAATTAAGAATAACCAAAATAGAGTTCAAGATGACATCTAGTGTCCTTTTCAACTTTTAAACTTTGCAAATGACAACACTAAATTCACCTGAAAAAATAGTAAAATATCTATCTGCAAACAACGTTGCTATTAGCAAAGTATAAGATAATACAGACAAACAACAAAAAACCTAATCTCCCATATAAATTAGTAGAAACAATGTCATTTTGATAATAGTAAATCGAGAGAGACATCATCAACACTGATAAGAAGCCTTGCTTGATTATTAATAACTAAATCTTCTACCATGCTCGAGATTATTTCTTCATCCTTCCAAATAAATTATCTTCCAGATAGATCATATATATAGTACTTTAATATATATCACCATATAAACAAACAAACATTCATGTAATGCTCTGTTCTTCATTGCATTCTTTGGTAAATTATCTTTCATCAGTGATATACAATGCGCATTAAGAATTATTATTCATGAGCAAGGAAAAACAAAATAAGGAGAATAAGTTCATCGACATGGCTTACGTAATCCAAGGGCCATTGGTGGAGACGAGCGCAACAGCAGGCCTATTCAATCTCTTGGTGATGTTTGGAAACTTATCCAAGAACTTGGGCTCAATGACAAGCCAGAAATCTTGTTCTTTGTCTCTCTCACCAAAGAGTCTCAGCCTCTCAAACAACAGCTCCTTGAAATGCTCCTCCTCATCAAGCATGAACTTTGCATTTGCCACCACAAAGTAATATTTCATAGGTTTCTCCTAAAGATTCAATAACAACCATCACAAAAACCCTTCAACATAGACATTTTTGAAGTTTGCATTTTGCATTTGGATCTTCATTTCCTCACACATTTGGTTAGAGTAACTGATAATATCACATCAGTTAATTTGGAAAACATGGATTTAAATATATAAGTTTGGATTCAATCATGCTCAAATAATATATCTGGGTTTGCATCAAATATATTTTAATTTTAATTTTTTTTTTCCAAATTAAACAAACACAAATGCTTAATTTTTTATCAATAACCACCAAAATCAGGCCCAAAACCAAAGTTTTATATAGCTAGAGATTTGAAGATTACATTTCCTTGTAAATTTTGGTTAAATTTCTAAATTAAAGAAAAAAATAAAAATTCCTTAATAAATGGAATCAATAAGCGCAAAATTTACACACAATTGCATTTCCTAACAAATCTACAGCAATCAAACACACACAAAACCCTAATCAAATTCAAAAATCTCCATCTTACAACTAGAGGTTTGAAGATTACATTTCCTTCCAAATTTCAGTTAAATTTCTAAATTAAAGAAAAAATGAAAAAAATTCCTAGATAAACGGAATCAATAAGCACAAAAATTACACACAATTGCATTTCCTAACAAATCTACAACAATCAAACACACCAAACCCTAATCAAATTCAAAAATCTCCAAGAACAGAGATTGATTATGGGTACAGACCTTCTCTTCAGTCTGGATCGATCCAGACTGATCTGAATCTACAGCGACGGCCGCGGGGGAGAAAGACAAAGCCCTGCGATTACGGAGGATGCACGACTTGGGCAGAGACGAAGCAGAGCTCTGAAGGTGCGGAGAACCAGGAAGCACAAGCTGCAGAGTTCTCCGGGCCTTCCCAGCCACGGTCGCCGCCGGCGGAAGCGCGGCGCATGGGCCGAGGGCAAGCGTCGCCGGAGCTACCATTCGCTTCGCAGTGATGAGTAGAAGTCCAACAAGACGAAGGCCTTATCTAGTTTATCTTTTCAGGATTCTTTATTATATATATATTTACTCTTCTTGCAGATAACCCCCCATTGTTTTTCATAATATCATATTCCTCACTAAACTTTTTTTTGTTTATTTTTCTCTGAAATCTTATATTTAAAAGTGATTTTTATTTTTCATTTTCAGAAAAATACACTAAACAATTCTTCCTGCTTATAAAAAAACACCTAAACTGATTAAAAATTATATATATATATATATCAAGAATATGTCATTGTTATTATTTTTAATATTTTTTTAGTAATTTTTAGTAGTTTTTATAAAAATTACCCTATTTAATTAGTAATCCATGCAAATCTCCCAAATTTCCCCTTCTTTTAACCCCTTTTTTTAAAAATTATTATTATTAATAATAACAAAAAAAAACACCAAAAAAATCCCTACGGATCCAAAAAGATTAAAAAAATTCAAGAGCTCTTGACGGCGATGCTTCTCATCATATCCTTGAACTCGAGAAAATCCACCCGTCCATCGTGATTCCGATCAACGGAGCAAATCATCTCCATCACCCTCGCCATGCTCTTCCCCTCCGGCAACCCTAATTTCGCCAGCACCGCTTGCAACTCCGCCGCAGAGATGAACCCATCCCCATCCTCATCGAACACCTTGAAGGCCTCCTCCATATCCTCATCCTCCTCCTCTCTCACTCCCGCTTCGTCGTCACCGACTACTTCCTGCCCAAACAGAGCTTCTCCGAGAGCCGAGTGAAGCTTCTCGAAGTCCTCGTATGCAAGCCCTTGATGGCCTGGTTGGATGTAGCCATCGATGGTGGCGCGGAGATCGGTGAGGTCGGCTCCGAGCCCCTAGGGCGATCTAAGGCTAGGGCGAGCTCCTCAACGGTGATCTCGCCGTCGCCGTTGTGATCGAAGAGGTCGAAGATGCGGCGGAGCCGCACGGCGTTGAGGCTCGCGCAGCGGAGCCGGAACGAAGGCGATGGCCGGGAGAGCAGCGCCGGCTTCTTCTCTCCCTCCATTGAAGACGAGGTCGGAGCTTGGGCCTTGGGAGGGACTAAAAAAGAATTATATAGGAAAAAAAAGGTTTTTTGAAAATATTTTGGTCGAGTTGAAGCCCTTGAGGGAGTTATAAGGAATTATTTGGGTGGATTTGGATTTAGAGTGACGATTAACCGACAAAAGTGGCGGGGAATATGGAAAACCGTGTGGTTTTATTATTATTAATAATTATTTTTTAAAAATATTTATTTGAAAATTTTCTATTTTAAAGAACTGCTATCTATATGACTGGGGTGTATATATAAATATATATATTTTTTTCTTTTTGTTTTTATATGGTTAAAATAAAATTAAATTAATGATGTGAGAAAGACTCCAAAAATATATATGGGAGTCTTGTTCCTTCAATCTTTGGGAAGAGCATGTTAGTATGTTACACTTGCCTTCACGTCTGGGAAACCATGCTTGCCATTATATATAATATTTGGAAAAAAAAATAAAAAAAATAATTTTCAACGAGATAATTTTTGTATTTTAGAATTTTTTTAATTAGAGATAAATAATGATCATATAAGTAATATGTTTTTAAATTATAAATTAATTTTATAATTTATTGAAAAGTCATATGTAAAACAAAAAACTATAGTACTTATAATTTTCATCCATATGTATGAGCAAGTCACTGGATTAATAAACAATGTTTTACTATTTTTTTTTGAAATACAATGTTTTACTATTACAATCAAATTTTGGCCTTACCAAAAAATTGGAAGAATGTTTGGGGCGGTCAAACATGGGCTAAGGAGAGTGTGTTGACTTTGATTTAACCACAATGGGGTCAAGTCATGGATGTTCTTTTCTCGGGTCTTCATAATGACTCTTTCTTTCGTTGAATATTCTTTGATTTTTATTTAATTTTTGTAATGCTCAAGTTAGGCAAAAATTTTTATGGAGGGTCACTTAACTTCAGTTGTGTATCAAATTGGTCATCGAATTTTAATTTGAATCAAATTTGTCACTTTGCTTTTAATTTCATTACACCGGCAAGCCATTGAGCGTTTTTCCCGAACCTCTTTGATTACGTGGCGGTCGGAGCAGTCCAGTCAGCGTCTCCCTTGCCAGCTCAAGTTGCTCTGTTGGCGCCTCCACGTCAGCAACTGATGAAAAACCCCTAGCAAGCGTTGTCCACATATCGAGATTACCGCACCGATCATCGGCATCATTCTCGAGGTGAGATGTAAGACCTTGAACACAAAACCTCCGAGGGTTTCCATCTATACCCGACTCCGATCTTCATTCTGAAACACTGTGTAATTTGAAGGGGTGAGGGAGCATTGTAACCACCGATAAGGCGAGATTGAGTTTGGGAAGCACTGATCATTGCATGATGGCAGTGAGTTGGGAGAAACGGCCGGCGGGGAGAAAGCTCCGGAGTATTGTAAGTGTTGCCTTGAAACCCCTAATATGAGATTTTTGTTCTTATTTTTCCTTTTCATGCTGTGGTTGTACTGGTAGGAGTTGCATTATGTCAAGGTGAAGGTCGTATGAGTTAGGGTTTTGTCATTAGCTTGTGAGGTGTTTTGATGGGGGTTCTGCTTCTTGTTTTTGATCTTGTATTGTCTATGGTGAAAATTTACTGCCGATGGTGTAATGCCTTTTATTGTGGTCCCTGACAGGGACAAATTTAAAAATTGCTTGATATGATAATATAGATTGTTGGTATCCATGTTTTTAATTGCAATATAGTTATGTTGGCTGTACTTTGGCTGGTAGGGCATATAAAGAAGTGGAAGAATTAATTTATACCTTGTCTCTTTTAGTGTTTTTTGGTATGTTTATTTTGTTGGGTTTTTTTCTTTTTAACCAAACAACCAGAAAGTCATAACTTTGTTTATTGGGTGCACTGCCTTTGTTCATTATGACTTGGTGTTTCCTGGTAAAAATACATGCATTAATGTCATAACAAAAATAGAGATAGCCTACTGCAGATAGTTCTTATAGTTGGTGTTCCCATGT
>NC_052477.1:28254419-28318194 GCF_009730915.1 Dioscorea cayenensis subsp. rotundata
ATTATGGTCCCAGAATGGTTCGTGATGTTTTCCATCTTGCCAAAGAGAATGCACCGGCAATTATTTTTATTGATGAGGTTGATGCTATTGCGACTGCTCGTTTGATGCTCAAACTGGCGCTGACAGAGAAGTTCAGCGTAGTCTCATGGAGCTCTTAAATCAGGTAGGCGTTAAGAATATGTAAATCTAGAAATAATGCTTGAGAGGAGGACAATTTAGTGAAACACTCTGCAGTGCTTCTCAAACCTCACATTTACAAAATTCATTTGGTCTAGAAATATTTGTCTTTCTTTTTCTGGATTTCCACCGAGTTTGCGTTTTAAAACTGAATCTAATGGATGCAGCAGCTTTGTTTTGTTTAAACAGTTGGTTGTCATTGGAAGATTTCAACTCTTCATTGATATACTTTATCAATATTTTGATCATAAAGAGAATAGAGTGTTGGTTGCTGGTCTGTGTTTTGCAAAATATCAGAATTTTCATTGCATGGATAATTTTTGATAACCTATTTCTTGGAAGATAATGACCTCATTGGCCAGGTTCATGGCTTGTACGTTATGGCTTTGCATTAGTAATTTGAAGGGATTAATGTTTGGTCTTACTGGCTGCACACAAAGCATGGTTTTCCTATAGAAATTGTTTTCTTACGTCTTTCTCAACTTCATTCTTCTACTCTCATGTGAATGCATTTGCAGATGGATGGATTTGACCAAACAGTGAATGTGAAGGTTATAATGGCAACAAACAGAGCCGATACTCTAGACCCTGCCCTATTACGTCCCGGTAGACTTGATAGGAAAATCGAGTTTCCCTTGCCTGATAGAAGACAAAAGAGGCTTGTATTTCAGGTACTTTTTCCTCACTGCTCTATGTGATTTACCTGCATCATCAATGAGAATGAGGTGACTTCTTTGTGTTGGGACGCAGTGGCTTAGGACCATAGTCCCACATCGTCTGTGGGAGACGCTTCCCTCTAGTTGATATACTACCACCAACCTTTCCCTGTAACTACGGTTATGAAGAAGTTAGGGTGGTGGGTCCATGTCTTAACATGGTATCAGAGCTATGGCTAGGATCTTGGGTCCCACATCCGCTGTGGGCCCAGGGGGGGTGTTGGGACGCAGTGGCTTAGGACCATAGTCCCACATCGCCTGTGGGAGACGCTTCCCTCTAGTTGATATACTACCACCAACCCTTCCTGTAACTGTGATTATGGAGAAGTTAGGGTGATGGGTCCCTGTCTTAACACTTTGATCTTGCATCCATAACAAGTGCCCTGATTTTTATTTTTTATTTTAAAAAAAAAGGGTCTTACTTAAACATCCACTGTTCATCTATCAATGAAAGTGTGCAGTTATAAACTTCTATTATAAGCTTTTCTGGAAGTTATCTGTTTATGGACTGAACTATACTACTTGAAATTCTAACTTTGATGAAACTATGGAAATAAATTTGTTAAGACTAATTTGAAGTTGAATGGGTGCATGACATTTTTGAGCTGAGTTTTAGTTTGCAGCCATTTGGATTATGTGACTTAATTGTTATATCTTCTTTTTTATCTGTTGGATTTGGGATAGACATAGCATTTATGGGAACTCACTTGACATTTGGAGAAACTTTGTTGTACATGATAGCAAGATATGCAATATCCGTATCTTACATAGCATGACAGATACTGAAATTAAGCAAGATGCACAATATTGGTATTCTACATAAATTAATATTCTAAACTAATTATAAATCTGAGTTTTTCACATATAACTGCCATAGCTTTGTTAAAGGAAGATACTTCAAGCACGAGGGTAACTTGGTTTGTTCTACCAGCCTGTTACTAATGATGGGATTGCTTAATAATCTGTATGCCAAAAGCCCTCTAGGAATTAAACTTCTTTACCTTCTTTGACCTTTCTCCCTGCCCCAACCCCATTCTAATTTTGCATTCTTTACCTTGTGTATTGCTTGCTCTTTAGAGAACTGAGGTTCAAAGGTATAGTATGGTGCCAACTTATGGTAACCAAAGGAAATTGTCTTGCTAATAGTGAGGTGTCATTAGTTGTCACTAGTAATCAAGTTGCTTATTAGATGTATTGTTACACTAGCAAAGAGAAAGACTCTATGATGTTAAACAAGATAATTTGTTTTTTATATGCAATATCTGATGACGATTCCTAACATATAACTATGCTGTAATAGTGGCTCATAGTTTGCCTGCCCTATTGTTGGTTATTGCTTCAGTATAGGATTTGGCTTGCTTTTTTTTTTGTTCATTTTTTCAGGAAACAATAATTTCTAAAGTAAGATTTAAAGATTTGTAATATGAACCAGAGAGACAGAATTTGTTGGTTTTCTGGCATGAGATTTTGAAAAATCTGAAAAAAAATTTAAGCTCCTATTTTAGTTATGAAAATCTTTTGTGCATGCATCTTATTTCCTTTGTTCTGGTTTTTTACAGGTCTGCACTGCCAAAATGAATCTCAGTGATGAGGTTGACTTGGAAGATTATGTTTCTCGTCCAGATAAGATTAGTGCCGCTGAGGTTAGTTTGCTTTTAGCATGCCTTCTTCTATCTGGAATCTCCGTAAGTTAATCTATGAAAATTTATTCTAGTGATGAATATGTGGGATATTTGTTCCTGTCAAGTTTTAGTATTTTTTAAAGCCTACTCTCCATAATGCATGTCTTCATTTTTCAAATTGAAATTCCTGTGCATCTGAACAAGGTTCCAAGAACCAAGTGGTGGGGCATAACCAAGGAATGGGGGCAAAGTCATAATGTGACTTACTGGCAGATCATTAGAATCTTCTATGCCTTGGCATCTTCAGCATAGATAACTGACAATGTTCAAAGATTGAGGGCAAACATTTAGAATGGTCAGGGGACAAAAGGAATTGTTAGGAATATTGAAGAGTTGCTTCTGCCAGCAGTATATTTCAGTATTCAAAATATTTAAATCATTTTTAGAGTTGTTTCTGAATAGGAAGAATATTATTAGGGACATTATGCAGATGGTTACTAAGTGAAATCAGTTTGGAGATTGTAAATTGTACCCGCAAATTATTCAAGACATTAATGAAGATCTGGGGCAGAAGGCAAGGTCAATATAAAGAGTGACTGTTCAGCCTAATGTGCTTCATTATTGAATTGAGAGCAATTTTATGTTGTTTATTTGTTGAAATTTCTATCTTATTTAGGGAACTAACTGATCATTGTGCTTACCAACTTATGCATTTGTTTCTTTGAACCTTTACTCATTCTTTTTATCTCCCTGACAGTTGTTTCACTTAATATAACAAACAGTTTGTGGTGTGAAGTCTGCATCATGAACACTAGATGGGAGCATCCAAATTAACTTCCTATTTATTGATGTGTTGCCATGTGTACCTTTACTTGCATCTTATCTTTGATAATTAGTCCTTCTCTGACACTGACACGCTACACCTTTGCTTGGTTCTGCAGATTGCAGCAATCTGTCAGGAAGCAGGAATGCATGCTGTCCGGAAAAAAACCGGTATGTGATTCTTCCCAAGGACTTTGAGAAAGGCTACCGGACAAACGTGAAGAAGCCTGATACTGATTTTGATTTCTACAAGTGAGAGACCTCAGTTTGTGAAAACTTTCAACTTTCAATTTACTTGGTACCATTCCACTACTAAATTTCATGTAATTGCACCTCAAAGTTTCATATCTGGTTTCCTCTCTTTTACCCAGTTCATTCACATTAGACAGTGACTGCAAATGACTTGGCTAAGAACTGAACAAGTATTTCAATATGATGTTCATGAGTTTAAATTTGTTATGATTGCTGATTTATAAACAACCAATTCAATGTCATGCCATCTGTTAGTTGTTCATGGCTCTTGTGAGTTGATCACAATTTCAATTCTTGACATATAAAACGGAGGATTCGTTCATATATGCGAATCATTCATAGATGGTCCTTAGCTGTACATTCATTGAACACTATATTGAAGTGCAGTCTTGTCGTTCGAACTCGCTCTCAATGCCATGAACTGTCCTGTTCCATTGAAACCCCAGTACACATGATTTCTTATCCATCTATTTTGCACTATGAAAACCATTTCAAATTCTTTGTGACCCTACTTCTCAATGAAGGTACAAACATTTTATTTGTGGTTTTATTCTACTTTGCCCTACTATGAGAGTAATGGCTCTTGCTCCCCATGTGTGTCATGACTTACTTTTCAATGCTCTTCTTGATGATATTTGATGACTCATGCCTGTTTTAGATCTATAAGCTTTTGCTGAAACTTGAGGAAAAAAAAAAAATGTGTGGCTCAGTGGCTATTCTTGAAAGGTATGTAGGGATCACATCCTCTCATTGTGCCATTCATATCATGTTTCTTGTCTTTTCAATTTCTTCATTCAAGCAATCACTCCTGTTGTCCATCTCAAAGCATTTCTGATTGAAATGTTGCATGATTAAGCAATGCATTTGGATGTGATTGTAAGTTTGGTGGCATATTTACATCCTGACGTCCATAGAAATCTATGGACGTCCAATTATCAGCCGTTGTATCACGATCCAAGAGCCGATATTGATGAACAATATTATTGTTTATTATACTGTTTTAAACAGTAATTATTGTATATATTATTATTATATATATTGTTCATCAATGTTAGTCGTTGGATCTCGATCCAATGATTAATAATGAATATTTATAGATTTTTTATTTATCGACGTTTATAGAAAAATGGTCCTCATATATATATATATATATATAATGGAATAGGATCATCATATGCTGCCATTCCAATGGCAAAGTAGGTCATAACATGCAGTGCATAGTGCATGGTGATGGTATGATGGTAAATATAGAAAGTAATTGGGTGGTTGTTGGTCTTTGTTTGTCTGGTCTTGGGACCCCAACTTTGGTGTTTGTCACACCTTCCTTGGCCCTTTGCTTTTGCTCCCTGAAATGTTGAAACCCAACTATGAAAATGATGGATTTTCAATCCATCTTTTATTTTGAGTTCTCAAAAGATCATTTTATCAGTTAGGTGTTTTCCTTTCTTTTATTTATTTATTTTTTTATTTTTGCATACCTCTTGCAAAAATTAGAATCCTTGGTGTGAAGCATTTTTTAAATATTCCATTCATGGAGTATTTGTGCAAAGGAAATTCTTGTATTGATAATCTCACATATATACTTTTGCATGGGTATATATAATTTATTTGGGCTTTATATTTGTGTTTTTTTATAAAATTTAGAAATTTCTTCTTTTGTGTGCCTATATATGTGTGTATTATATATATTTGATAAAAATACTAAATTAGTCACAAACCCTTGATTTTTGGCTTAAGAAAAGAATGAAATATTAATTCTTCTATCGTAGAGGTATATATATATATATGCTTATGTATTTGTTCGGCATAAATTGTTATATCAAAATATCAAATAACTTTAGGGGAGATTTTTTTCCTTTTGTTTAGGAACTTCAAAATTCTAATTCACATTTCATTATCAGATATATAAATATAATAACTAATAACATATATATATATATTATTTTTTTATGAATAATTATAACTCAAAATACTAAAGAAATGTAAAAAAAAACTGATAATAGTACCAACATGAATTTCAATATTAAAGCTAGTCCTACATGTACCAAACTCTTTTAACTCTTCTTACATCAATCTTTTCCATCACTCATTTGATGTATCACTTTTCAAATAATCAAAATTAAAGTGTGTATTTGTGCTAAATTTTCTAAAATATTTTAATGATCCATCCCTTTCCTCTCATCATCCATTCTAAACTATGGAGTTGTCTTTTCAGTGACCCCAAAAACACAGAACTTTGATCTTTGATCTATATTTCTAAATTATTCTCCAAATTAAAATAAATGAATTTCCCTCATTGAATGCTTCTTCTGTAAATTTTTATTATTTATAACAACTCATTAATGAATGAATCATTCAGCATTTCATTTATTATGTGATGTCTAAGTATTGAAAGTGGTAGTATGACTAAGAAGGTCAAGTTTTTCCTTAGTATTTGTAAGTGAAAATTACTTTTATTACGGTATATAAAATCTATTAAGAAAAAATTCCCACAAAACACTTCTATTTATTTATATATTTTCATAGTTGAAAATCAATTTAAAATTTTATAAATAAGATATATTTACTATTATTGACTATTATATTTTTTAAGGAGTATTTTGACTTTTTATAAATTTTTTTAAGTACTCCCTCCATTCCTTTTTTTTATCTATCACAAATCCATGTTATTTTTTATCATCATTTTCTTACATCGCTTTTATTATTATTTTTTTTTCCAAAAATTACTTCTAACATTAATATTCAACTCTTTTCTTGGAATTAAATATGAGAGAGAAATATGAAGATATAAAATATGGGTAATTTTGGAAAAATAACTAATTTTTTATAAAATTTTGTGAAATAACTAAGTTTCTTGGTATGTGAAATTCGGTTAACCACGATAGATAAAAAAGAACGAAAGGTCAAAAGAGTAGTAATTAAAAAATATAAAATAAATAATACTAATTTATAAAAATATATATTCAAATATAATTTTTATAGCCAAAAGGCTTCCTAGTGGCATTGGCTTCACGACGAAAGACATGAAGTAGAATATTTAAATTCAAATTTTGCTAAATCTAATGGTGATAAATGAGTTCCTAGTAGGAATTCATGTTTATGGTTCGGACCCTACGTCACCAAATGAGAATATGGGTTAAACAATAAATTACCTCTCTGCATCTAAAGAGTCATTTTGTTCGTCGTAATGGCATATTATCACATAACAAAATTATCATGGTAATATTAGTAGAAATATTATATGGTTGAGAATATTGCGGTAATTTGATATAACCATGTTTGGTTAAATACTCTTATTACCAGGAATAGTTCATTACTGTGTTTGGTTGTCATGATAATCAATTTGCTAAAATATAAAAAGTTATAAAATTACCACGGTAATCCAAGATAGACATCAAATTTGGTGGTAATAGAATTACTAACTTTTTTTTGTAATATTTATAAGTTGGTAATGTGATATTACTATCAAGATTACCACCGGTGTAATGCCAAACGTGGTAATATTTTCAGATTACCATGTAATATGTGGTAATCTTTCTATATTACTGTGGACCAAACGACCCTTAACTGATTTTGCTGGTCATGGTTATATATATATATATATATATATATATAATTTTTACATCAATATAAAAGTATGAATCAATATTTATATAACTTCTCAGTTAAAAAACAACTTTTAATATAAAATCATCTTCACGAGTTGGATTTCATAGTTGGTTTATATTTATTAAAAAAATAAAAAAATTCTATATTTACTAAAAAAAAACCCTTTGACAATATTAAAATTACATTATGACCTAAAATAATAATAATAATAATAATAATAAGCAAGCATAACTATTTGAGAGTCTGAAAAAGAATCAATTAAAGATTTTTTATTTTTTTTAAAGTTAAGGCATGAGTAATAATCACTCAACATCAACTCATCAATCTTCCAAAAATTAATAATGAGTCAAACCAATTGAGATGTCGAACATTGATGCCATGACTCATTAGCTCAACTTTTGATGCTGTCCATTCATCTTCATGTAATTAATGTTTATATATTGGACCTAAAAGTAAAAAGTCCCAAAAACGTAGCGCAGCGATCACGTGTGAGTCACAATCGCGAGGCAACCCGATGGCTGCCACGTCGCACTCCATCCTCACCTACTCCACCACCTAACGCCCCACGCATCGCCTTCTTTGACCTTGACTTCAATCCTGACCGTCCATCCAAGCAGTCATCCCTCGTTCCGCCACGTGTCAAAGATTAAATGTCCATTTAATTCCGCCGGATCACCAGAACACCATAGTCCAATTAATTAAATATAAAATATTGGTATAATACTCGGTCCCTCTATTGTTTTTTATTCCTCCTACTCATAAATTCTTCCAATTAATTCTTTTACTTTTAAAAATATACTAAAAATAGAGAGATTAAATGTATCTATTTTTAAAAATATAGAGATTAAAGGGCATTTATGAATAGAAAGAAAAAAAAATATATGAGAGGAAAAATAGTAAAGTGATAAATTTGGGTATTATATTTAAAATATTAAAATACTTTCTTGAGAAACGCATTTCACCCAAACAATTGCGATTCCCAAAAAGGAGTTATTTTTAAATTAGAGAAAATGAATTGAAAATTTTCATCAGATAAGGAATTATATTCAATCATGACCATCCATTCAGCAACTGTGACCCGTGTTCTTCCACGTGGCCGCTTGACCAGCTTAGCTTAATTATCATTAATCCGTCGGATCACCAGACCAACGACCCGAAAGCCAGTAGTAAAATGGTTTCTTAGAGAAACGCGTTTCACAGAACTGAGATATTTTTCCACTAGGAGTTCTATTTTTAAATTTAAGTAAATAAATAGAAATTTTCATTAGATGAATAATTATTATATTGATTAGATTAGGAAGGAGAGGTTCTAACTGAAAGCTAAGTTATATTAATAATTAAAGCTTAATTAATAAAAAAAGTATAACTTAAAACTTGCTCTTGGTTGTCACATCAGTTCTAAAATTTAATCATTTTAATGGTAAATTATTATACTTTGTTTCTTCAAATTATACTGAAAAATTAGTTTGGTCCATCTTTTTGGGCTTACTTTTCCTTCTCAACTTTGTTGGACCATTCAGATGGACACGTCTATTCTAATTTATTATCATTATTATTTATTATTATCGTTGAATTTTATTTGCTAGTTATTCTAATTAGTATTTTTTTTTAATTAATGCGCATAGAAGTCATAGCAGCCAAGTCATAACTAATCTCTTGGTATCTTGGGGGAAGGCCACTGTGCAGTAAATTCATTAACTAACAGTACTAAATTACATAATGAAGCTTACCAACCAAAATTTTACTATAAAACAATTGGAGCATAACCCAGTCGATAGACGATAGATGGTTCCCATCATTCATTACAGATTGAGATGTCTCAAATTTGAACCTCTTAATTTATATACATAAAATTTTTTGTGGGAGATTTGTGTAAAAAATACTTTCCATCCTATTCAGGGTTGTATGATATGAGCTTTATTCTCAAAAAATTTACAAGCCACTATAACTGATACATCTACTTACCAATTTGTTCTTGATTAATAGCATTTATCACTTTCGGAAAAAAAGCCCCTATTAATTTTTTTTTTTTTTAACAACTTAGTCATCTCTTTTCATACGTAATAAATAAAAACAAAAAAAAAATATTAAACTTGGCGTTTGGATGAGGGGATTAGACACTATTAGCATGAGATTGATTGCTAATAGGAATATATATCCATGTTTGGATATTTTACTATTAGCTTAATAATGAGTACTGTAGATAATTGCATGGTGTACAGTAAAGGGATTTGATTACCCCCAAAATTGAGAGGCATAGAGGGGAATAAACACCATTGATAGCAAAATGGCATTTCTGCCCCTGGTTGAAATTTAATTAAATAATAATTATTAATTTAAATAACTAATTATAATAATTAAAGTAAATAATAATGAACATATATTGAATCATTAAAATATTATAATAATTAAAAAATAATAATAGTGGAGACGGATGAGACCTGTAGCTCAGAGGATTAGATCACGTAGCTACGAACCACAATGTTAGGGGTTTGAATCTCTCCTCATCCACAATCGGCAAAAAATGGAAGGATCTTTCATGGGTTGAAAAAAAGACCGGAAGAATTTTTTTATTCAAATATTAAATTGGATAATTTTTTTGATTTAAATCTTTTAAAATAAAAATATTTCCCCCACCAAAAGCCAGTACTATTCCACTCCACATCAACTTAATATATATATATATATATATATATTTATTTTTTAAACATATATAAAATAATATTTCAAATTCTAAAAAAAAAAAAATATCACCCAACCCAACCACAAGCCAGTGCTACAACAACATCGTTTCCCTCCACCGAGTGAGGGAAACCGTTTCCCATTTCTGGTTAGGATGGCGTTTCCCAAAAGCAGTAGTAAAAAGGAGAGTCTCTAACAACATACACTTCTCGAGTCTCGACCTCACTTTTTATACTACGCTTCTTCTTCTTCTTCTTCTTCTCTCTCTCTCTCTCTCTCTCTCTCTCTCTGGGGATCTGAGGCTCTTTGGCAACTCCGATGCTCCAATGGAGGTGGAGGTTTGGGCCCAGGACCTTGGATCGAGATGATGATGGCGTCATAGGATGGCCATGAACCGGATCTATAGGGAGTCTCTCTTTGGTGGGAGCTCCGCACGCGCTGGAGACTTCATGGATGGAGATGAGAACCTGGATCTCTTCTCGAGGAGACGACGCACTCATTTGATCTCATCCCCCGCTGAATCAAATGGCCATGGAGGTCTGAATGCATTCTGATGTGTTTGTTTTGATTCTTTTGTGGAATTAGGGTTTGTTTCTGGATTTCTGTTTTTTTTTTTAAAATGTTTTTGATGATCTTTGATGGGGATTGTGATTTGTAGAGATGGGGAAGTTGGATGGCTTATCGGTGGGATCGGGGAAGTTGAGGAGCGGATTGGATGATCTCATGGCTTCTGAGCTTGGGAAACATGATTATGATTGGTATTCATCTTCTTCGAATTTTTGCCTTATTAAAAGAAGATTTTTTTTTTTGGGTTAATTTCTCAAAGTACTGAAAAAACCATGGATTTTGATTGAAATGGGAATGAAATTTATGACTTGATTAGGAATTTTTTTTTTTTTTTTAAAGGCTTTGTCTTGGTTATTTCACCCACCTGTTTTGATTAAAAAATTAATTAATTTTTGCAAGTAAATACATGAGTTTCAGATCTGTGGTGATTTGTATTTGCAATAATGAACTATTTACTATTTTTCTAAAGGCTACACTTGATTAAGTCATCTGACTTTGTGCATATGTATTTCTGTGTGAAATTTAGGATTTTCTTTCCAATTCTAGCTAGTATTTTCATATCCTGAGATCAGATAAATTCAATTAATGGGACAATGCTAGTTGTAACAAGTTAACCAATTCTAGATTATCTGAGTGTAACAAGGTAGCCTGTGGAGATCGGATCAATATGTCAAACTGTATCCAAAATCAGCTACTCCTTTTAGTAGGAATGTTAGTCAATTATGCTTAACAAGGAAGCTATAGAGCGAAAAATATTTATTGGTGTTCATCCTTAACTCAGTCATCATGAAAATGACTGGAATTCATCAACCATGTGATAAAGGAAAGGCTTATCAATGAATTTTATCTTGTGACCGTGGCTAAAGCTTTTGTGTGGGTGTTGCTTATCAGGGCAGATATGAAGTTGTCTACTTATTGATTCGGACAATAAACAAGTTGTAAATTGATTGAAAATACACATTTGTTTATAAGGTCTTTTACCTAGCAAATTATTATGTCTGCTATATAATTTGATGTTGTGGGATCCAGTTTAATTAAGTGCTAATTTGTAGTTTTCTTTGTATATCTGTCACTCTGATATAAGAAAATTTGGGAAGCTGAGGTAAGTTCTTATTTGTCTTATTTTTGCAGGCTTCTGACACCACCTGGGACCCCACTTTTCTCTTCTCTGGATGTGAGCGAGCCCAAAATAACAACAACAGCAGCTCCAAAGAACAAACCCAATGTTAGATCAGTCTCAACCACAAAAGCTTCAAGGGTATGGTTCATCTCCAGTAGCTATTACAAGGACATCTTCCAGCAGAAAAATCAAAATTATGACTCGCAACTTCATTCTGACCATGGTTTACTATAAATTTTATTCCTTGCACAACTCCATTCTGAATGTTTTTTAGTAGAACATTTTAGTCCAGTTATGTTATATCAGGAACTCTGCACTATCTAATTATGATTCACAAATTCATTCTGACCCTGTTTTACTATAAATTTTATTCCTTGCACAATTCCATTCTGAATGTTCTTTACTAGAACATTTTAGTCCAGTTATGTTATGTCAGAATCACAAAGCTCTGCACTTATCTATCATGTTATCGGGGGCATTTTGTTCTTATTTTTCCCTGATAGTTTAACCGCATAGCTACATCAATGTTTTAAGTTTTGATGTTTTAGGATTTCTCCCTTTGGTTCTTGCACCAGTGCTGTGAAGTCATTAGTTTAATGAAAATTCACCATCATTGTTTTCTATTGTAGCTTTCTGTGTCACATACAGAGAATGGCCATCCCACAAGACCAGCTAGAAGTGTTTCAGCAATGCGCCCATCTATCTCCACTACACATTCATCCAGTTATCTCTCCAGTAACAATAGAACATCGGTGCTTAACACTAGTTCAGCCTCAGTCAGCTCCCGACCTTCAACCCCTGGCAGCCGCTCCACCACTGTATCTTCTACAAGAACATCAGTTCCAACCTCTCGTCCAGTGCCATCACGCTCATCAACTCCAACACGAACACGCCCATCTACTCCAACACGAACACGACCGGCACCAGCTTCTTCAGGGGATAAACCCAAACCAGCACACAGTTCAAGGCCTTCAACTCCAACTTCCCGGCCTCAGATTCATACCAATTCAATCTCAAATTCTTCTGTACCAAGTTCCAGATCATCAACCCCTACTCGTCGCACACCTGCAGCCACAGCAACCACGAGTATAACTCGTTCTCCCTCTGCTGGCAGAGCTGTGAATAGACCCGCATCCCCCTCCATTGGACGGCCCTCAGTGACAAATAAACCTTCATCACGTCCGAGTTCGCCAGCCCCACGAGCCCGAGCTCCAGTTCATCCGATCACCCTCCCTGATTTCCCACTTGATGCACCTCCAAACCTTAGAACTAAACTGCCAGAGCGGCCAGCATCAGCTGGTAGGACACGACCAGGAATGGCATTGACTGTACGGGCAGCTACAAACACTGAGCCAACCCCTCCTATGAGTTCAAACCGTAGGAGTTCTTTACCCATTGTCACAAAGGGAAAGTTCCCGGAGAATTCACCAAAGGGTCGGTTGCATAGCAACGGACATGAGGTCACACCTGCTGATGTCCAAAAGGCCATGGCTTCAGAGGCTGCATCTCGGAGGACTGCGAAGCCAGTTTCAACGACAGAGAGTAATGGATTTGGGAGGACTATCTCCAAGTCATCACTTGACATGGCTCTCAGGCATATGGTAAGGTTTCTTTTCAGAAAGTTATATGTTTCAAGTTAATTTGGTTCTTTTGGTCTTACGTTTGCAATACTGAAAAATAACAGCTGCTTCAAAACTAAGCTATGCATTCCGTCTTTCATCATATTGATGCTTCAGTCTAGCTAAATGTTAAAATGCCTCCATAAAATTATATGCGAAGCCCAGACCGTCTTGTTATTAACAAACTTTATACAATGAAAAGGAAATCTATAGCTAGAACTTTAAGACAATAATAGCTTTTGTGTCATCTATCATAGAGATTCTATGGAACCTTGTACTCTTAAACCTGTAAATGTATACTTGTGTTAAACCCTCTTGCTTCTTGGTATTCTAGGACATTCGACAACATATTGGAGGTATTCGCGGCACATCACTCTTCCCTCATAGCATTCGCTCAAGTCCAAAAAGCCGAACTGCACAGACCTCAGATACGAAAGTCCCAGTTGTTGACATCCGAGCTAATACGAACTCAAATGGTCATGGAATGGGCTCCGAGGAACACAACGGAGCCATGCTAGAGAATGGAGACAACATGCTTCGGTCACCAGATGGCGAATCTTTCATGACAAGAGCTAATGAGCCAGACCCCTATGGGAGCTACCGTTACGATACCATTCTGCTAAAAGAAGACTCCAAGAACATGAATTGGCTGCATAGTGTCGAAGATAAGTCCGACCAGAGCCCTGAATTTGACCACCGTTTTGAGCCATTGCCGGAGCCTTTCGCCCCCGTATGATTATTCTAATGACATATATAAACTTCAGTGATTGTTATGATTTTTTCCATTTGTTATTAGTGTTGTTGGGTAATGTTTTCAATTGATGAAAGAAGTGATGTTGAAGTTCAAGACTGTACTGTCTGTTGCATCTTTTGAAGCTAAGAAGTACCGTATCACTTGTTGATGGATTAAAGGTCTGGAAAGAGTGGACTTTATTTTTTTATTTTTTTTATTTTTGGACAGGAAATACTTATCCATGCCCTTGAACGGGTTCTTTTTACTTTTTTCTTAATTTTTGGGTTGACCCCATAAATCTTTAATCATTTATTTTGTTTTTAAAACATTGTAATTATCGCTCTTTGAAATACCAAAAAGTTTAATTATTATAAAAATATTTTAAATTTTGAATTCCTAAGCCATATTTATCTTTATTTAAAATTATAAGTATTTTTTTATATGATTTTAACACTTACTAATTTTATTTGAAATAGATAATTTATTTAAGGCTGCACAAAACTGGTTAAACTAGACCATTTTGAATTGAAAATCCTAAATCAAATTTCTGAAAAAAAAAACTTTTTAATAATTGGTTTTTAAAAATCCAGGGACCATATAGAAAAGTCATAAATGTTGAGGGGGTACAATCACCTTCTACAGAAAAAAAAAAAAACATGCTTGGAAAATCAAAGGAAAATTTAAGTCCATGTGAAGCTAAGGAACAAGAAAGCACAAAAATGGTCCACTCTAACCATCTGAATCAGCTCCTTTCCTGTCTTTTTTTATTTTTATTTTTTTTATTAAGGATATGGTTAATGATCCCCTATATGAATTCTCTCAATTCCCATTGGGCACCATTTCAAACATATCTAAATAAGTTAAACTGGACCGCTATATACAATGTCAGGTCATGGCTTAACCAGCTTAGATCAATGGCCCACATTGAACATGGTCCTTGTTGATTCCCTTGCCAAAAGAAGTCCAGTTTTAATATAGTCACACATGCAACCTGTGACAAAAAAAATATTCAAAAAATCTCTTTGGGTAAGTATATGATTTTAACCACCTTAGCTACATGGTCCACACTCCACACTGCACATGGTTCACACCATCCCAAAAGGGGCGGGTCCAATTTTCTAGTCACACAAAAGATCATGTCTCCAGTCTGGTGGTGGTTTGTGATTCTGCAAGGATTTTTTTTTTTGTATTATCATTATGAACTCAGAGTGCATAGATGTAGAGTTACTGTCTCAATACACCTGTGCCCTCATTCTATATGAATTCAGATTTAAATCTGTCTCATAGGCAGAATACAAACACCTCATGTCATATATAAGTAAAAATATGGAACTTTGAGTTTCCAGAATTGGTTTAGGGTTTAGCCAGCTGAGATAAACGATCCACACCTAACAGTGAACACAGTCCTCATGAACTGATTTCATGCAAAAAGAGGTCCAGTTTTGTTTCCTAGTCACACAAGGTTTGTAACCATGGTGATTAGAGTTGCAGATAACTACAGTTACTTTTATAGGGCATAAGTTGAAACAGTAAAACACAGCTCATGGTTTAGCCAGCTTGGATAAATAGATAACATTCAATATGGTCCTCACTAGTTGATTCCATGACAAAAGAGGTACAGTTTGCCGCACAGAAGCATAAAATTTAAGAGGGTCTTCATCTCAGAACATGAGAGTTTGGGACCCCTGCATCTGATTATGTTGGTCAACTGGAAACTAAATTATTGATGTTGTGGTCCTCATTCAGCCAAAATATTGCAATATCTCCTCCAAGAATACTCTTTTTCTATAAAATTTTTACATTTAAAAAACATTATTTGTGTGAACTAATATTTTGGCCATTTTATAAAATCCGAAGCAGAATAAGTCCATTACTTTTCTACTATTCATTTTCCGATCGACAACATCCTATGTGTCATCATGCAGGCAATAGTAAGGCCACAAAATCCCAAACAATGAGTGAAGCCAAGTCACCAATCAAGACCATTTGATAAAATTAAACTTGATTGTCTAATTAAAAACATGCTGATGTAAATTGAATAATACAATCAAGAGAGACATTTTACAGTATATTAAAAAGCACAAAGAAGGAATGTTAATGCATTATAGCAGGATGAATCAAGGAGGGCAAAAAGTAGCTGTGCAGTTCTAGTATATGACGAATGGTTCATTATAAATATGAACACACCTCTCAATACATACCGTGTGGTTATCAGCGATCAGGCACCAGTCATGGACTATGAAATAATGAAGGCCTCATTGAGAAGTTTTTATGTCAGGTCTTGGAGCACATACTTCCGAACATAGAAGCTTTATCTCAATTTCCACAACAATTCTTAAAATGCAGATCTCGATAATATGGAACTGTGTATCAAAACAAACAAAGCCATACAATGAATTCAATTGGTTATCGGGAAGCAGCAGAATGATGAGAAAGTAAACTTGGAAAAAATTGGCTATTCACTTACCTCTATCAACTATAGAGTTATGCATTAGAAATCTCTGCATAACCCCCCTTCTCAACCAGTTTTGCGAGTGAACGGTCGCCTGTCCTTTTAATCACCCCATCTTGCTGAACACATTCAAGGCAGAAAAAAAAAAAGTTATAATGTAAAATGAGGACTAATCTGGTTGGTTGGAGCTTAATAACAGTTCAAAGTCAAGTAGATGATTATGGATGAATCCCTGTTGTTTCAATAATCATACTTCGGTTATTAATTAGATATTCCATTTCAGCATGGAAAATTACAAAATTGTCACACTAAAACAACCATCAAGTGAAATAGTATGAATTGGATCTGAAATCACAAGTTACACAATTATCTAATGAAGTAATACCCTTCACTAAAAATGAAATCTTTCCGACTAACACCATGCAATATTGTGGTAGATGTTTCAAAGATTTTGCTTACACTATAGGATTATACAACCACTGGAAATGTTTCACCAATCAAGCCATAATGACTGCAAAATTGAGCGAGTATCATGCACTTATTTCTAATCAAAACAATGGATTCTGTCATATCTAACTTGCTATTCCTGTGGAAGAGGAAAACTCAGAAGACAAGTGGCAGATTCAAATCCTACATGAAGGTATATGCAAGTCAAACTAGTGGGCAAAAATGCAACACCATGAACAAATGTGAAGTCCGCTTCTAAACTAGTAATATGTGTCTGAAATGCATGCATGTCACCCCTTGCTACGTAGCACCCTTTATTTCTATGAACTACAGCTACAAAAGCCGCAAGTCTCATATGAACTGGAAGAGCAGAGAAGACAATTTATTGATTTGACAGCAAAATTTGACCAGTTGAAAAAGCAGTAAAGTGATTCAATGCTGTTTGGAATCTCTTACCATTATATGAACAAATCCAGGCTTGTTGATGAGGTCCAACAGAGTCGGGTAATGAGTAATCATCAAAATAGAATTCTTGGGAGTCATGAGGCCAAGAAGTGCTTTCGCAACATCTTGAAGAGCATCAACATCTAACCCAGAATCAATTTCATCTAAAATAGCCAAATCAGCCTCCAGTACCTGAGATGACATGGCAAATATGATACCAATAACACTTTCAGCATCAATAGCAAAATTGGAGTAGAAAAAATACAGATACATGTGTAAAACAGATACCATCCTAAATTCTCCCAATTTGTTATGAACCTATAAGCATCAGTTTGCTAAAGGCACGGAAGTATGGTTTCTGTGCACTTACCCAAAGGCCCCATATAGCATAAAAAGCTTTATGAATGAAAACACAAAAAATAAAAAAAATTAAATAAATCACAGCTGAAAACTTGAACTTTGGAGCCATACAGGAAAGTGGCTCACCTAGTTAGAATGGTTAAAAACATGCTTCTGTGTGCAAATAGAAAGTATATCGCAGCTTTTGAAAACAACAGGACAATTGCCAGAAGTAGAGCAAAAATCAAAGTGGCTCATTATCGACACAAATTATATGACCAACATTTATATTAATGATGAGACTGAATTTTTAAATGTTAGATGAAGATGAAGGGACTAATTGTATTTAAGGCCAATTTTCTTGAGATAAGCAGATTTTCAATAATAGTCAACCACAATCAACACTACCACTACGGTTTCTAAATAAAAAAAGTAGACACTTTGGCCATGCAGATTCAAAGCAAAGAGTATCACATGGCAGCATGTATCACAGTGAAGTTGATTGTCCAATAATGACACCCTTCCTATCACTCATACTTTACATGTCCCTAGCTCGATTTAACCTCTGCCACCCAAACCACCTTTATCTTCTATTCGAACATATCTTTTTGGTATTTGACTCCTACTCTACTCAATTATTCCAGCACCAAACGGTGATGCCCAAAGTCTAGACTTGCTATCTATGTCTCAACAGGACGCAGAAAAAATGGACTAAATGGGGAAAATGATAAAATACAGAAGAACAAAATAAAATAAAAAAAAGGCAGTATACGGATTAGAATTGATGTAAGAGAAAAATGGCAAGATAAGTTTGATCACAAAATGCTCAGCTGCCTCCAAAGAGCACAGGTGATTGGCTTAATTGCACATCCAACCACTAGCAAAATCATCAGGGAATCCACAATAAAAAGTATACCTGCTATTCTACATAATGACCTTATAGCAAGAAAATTATCTAAAGAGTTGAAAGTAAGCTAGAAGAGTTTGATGGCATAAATTATTAGTAGGGAAGAACCTTGTGGCAGAAATAAGAAGTACTATATTAGTGATGACTGAGTCAGAATTAATGAGAAAGCAAAGGCGCAAAATATGCATATTAAACAAATCAAGTGGATTCAATATTCATATTATAGAAGTTACAGATGAACACAAAACCACAAGAGAAATAAAAGCATCATATACATGATAGACATGAAATCATACCGCAAGTTGCAGAATTTCATTTCGCTTCTTTTCACCTCCACTGAATCCTTCATTTACATTCCTATCTAAGAACCTTGGATCCATCTTCACAGCTTCGAGCTTGGGGAGTAAAAAATGAAAGAACTGCAAAAGAGAAAAAAAGGGTATAAAAAAGGTATAAACTTTGTGTTTGCAAACATAGATAGGCATATACAAGCTTTTGAAATATTTTAATAGTTCTTTTTTGAGCACATAGGATGTGATTTGATGTAGGGTATAAGCTCAATTGATGGAATTGCACTGCAGTTAAGAGTATGGCAGGTGATTTAGGTCACAAGTTTTAAATATTGTTACATACATGAGGAAGTTCCCAAAACAAAGTTGCTACAACCAACCAATATAAAACAAAGGTTATATATAACACACCTCAATAGGAGAAATTTCTGTTTTTTTTCGAGCATTATATGCCATGCGTAGAAAATCCATGTTGCTTACACCTGGTATCTCAACTGGAGATTGGAAACTCATAAAGAGGCCAGCATGAGATCTTTCCTCTGGATCCATCTCAAGCAAATTCTCGCCTTTAAAGACAATATCACCCTTAGTTACCTCATAATCTGGGTGACCAACAAGAACCTGTAAAAAATAAAATCCCACGAAGGGAAAACAAAAAAAGACAAAACAATTTGAGCAAAGAAATGGAGCAAGGTTACCTTCTCAACCTACTTCCAGAACTAAAACAAACCTCTAATCAAATAATTGGTGCAAATCAACATCCTTGTCTTTCACATGAGTATTCATCTTGTGTCCTTTCAGAAAAATTGTTACAGCACATCATGTATGAATCACATGCATTAATTTTATATTTTAATTGTAATATTATGCTCATCAAAGTGCAAACGACACCAGCATTCACATGTTTGCACAACCAGTTTAGCTTCAGCAAAATAGAAAACCTTAAAAAAACTTTAGAGAGTTTAAAGTCTATATGAAACTAATCAACTGAGTTATGTGAGAGCTCCACCATTAAATACTTTCATTGAAGTTAACCTCCGAAATAAATTTCGAGGCATGGATAAGATTATGACTCAAAATCCATCGCCAGTGATCAATAATTTCATGTGTGAAATCTTGAAGTACAGTATGCGTGTCTTCCTTCTGTTTAACCTTAATGTGGGAATGGATAAGAAATTGTTGCAGAAACAAGACACAGTCCATGGCAATGGGTTACAAAGCCAATTAAATAGAAAGATATTGAAACAACAGGAAGTATGAAAAATCAAGCATGTTTCAATCAACGACCTTGAATATGCTCTTAAAGGTTGGTCTAGGTTACCTCTTCTTGCTAGTCAAACATGCATTAGCTATGTTCAGACAAATTGCTTGATTCATTTATATCTAGATGATCACTTGTGCAAATTGCATAGATTGTTACCCAAATCATATTTTCTATTTCCTTGTGATCATTACACAATTAGGATTTAGTAGGTGTGAATACTAGTTCAGCAGAATATATCCGATCTATCAACAGTAACTTTCAAAGCCATGAATAATATACCTAGATAATGAAATCATATGTGTTAGCTTCAATGTTTGTCAAGGAAAAAGCACGATAGAGACCCAAATGCCATTTGTTCTACTCATAATTCTAATCCTAGCATATGCACGTAATGAATGGTGTCATACCAAACTGTTATGCAAAATGTAGGTGCACCGTGAATCTTAGTTCAGCCTGAAGCTCAGCGCCCCAAGAACTTGGAATTTAAATTAGGATAAGAGAACACCTCATTTCTGTCAGAGCACACTAGTGAGTTTATCTTGATCATTATAAAGAACTCATCGCCCAATAGCAAGATCAAAATTCAAGACAAGCCCTACTAAGCACTATTACTTCACTATTACATCTAAATGATTCCTTCACTTAGAAAACTCTAATCACTAATAACATTAACACATCTTCACCATTCAATCACTTTCATCCAACTGCAGCAACGGCTCAACAAGATCTCCATGAGCTAAATATCATCAATTTTCTACAAGCAATCTGCACTGGAAAGTGATCATGGACCGATCTCAACTCTCAACACAACCTTACTTTGGCTCCGTAGCAGTAAACAGATTGTTTTTTTAATCATGTTAAATATTCCCGGATCAATTTACCAAAAAATAATAAACTACAACTAATGGATGCCCTTGAATTTGCTCCCAAAAGATAAATTAATCAATAAAACCTAGTGCCACCTGAAATTAGCATGAAGTAATTCGAGTCTCCAACAATCAAACAGATGAAACTAGAACACAAAAAGCTAAACTCTGGATTGAATTATAAACATTTCCATCAAATATTTCATCTTAAATCCTTAAAACAAGAAACTATACTAAACACAAGAGAACGATAACAAAAGTTCACCTTCGCAAAGGTACTTTTCCCGGATCCATTCCTCCCCATGATCGTATGAATCTGCCAAAATTCCATCAAAATAAGTCAACAGTATCAAAACAAATCGAGGGAAAAAGGGCGGGAGATACCTCGCCCTCATTGATAGTGAGATTGACGCCCTTGAGGATTTCCTTATCAGTGTCCTTAATCACAGCCCTAAGGTCGTTGACCTCAAGGAGCACGTTTGGGCTCTCCACCGGGAGGCCACCACCCTCCGCCGATGGGGAGTCGACGGCCACCGCCGCCTTCACTCCACGGCGGAGGCATCGCCGGAGACGATGAGGGGTTGGGACGGTAATTAAGAAGGAGTTCGAGGGCGAAGTATGAGGAATCGATGGGGAGACGGCGAAGCGCGGCGCCGGAGAAGAGAACGCGAGAGCCATCGATTGCGGATGCGATGGTGGTGCTGGAATGGGTTTCGGGTCGTTTTATTGAGGATCCGAAACCCGTTATAGCTCCGGGTTTTGATCCGTTTTAATTGGAATCCGAAACCCGCTAGCTCCGTCCGGGTTTTGACCCGTTTAAACTAGGATCCGAAACCCTCTGGCTTTAGATCCGACCCGATTAAATCGGGGAAAAAGAGGGCTTTGAAACCCTAATCGCAGAAGAAGAGGAAGAAGAGGAGAGGTTGGAGATTTGCGACGATGTCGTCGGCGGTGCCATTCTGGAGAGCGGCGGGGATGACCTACATAGGTTATAGCAACATGGTGGCCGGCGCGGTGCGGAAGTGCCTCAAGGAACCCTATCGCTCTGAGGCTGTCAACAGGGAAAAGGTTCACTTCACAATCTCTAAGTGGTCTCAGGGGAAGCCTGAGAAACCAAGTATGTATTATTTTCATTTCAGCTTCGCTTCTTTTGATGTTTTTTGTTTGTGAATTCCTGGGATTTGTGATTTTGGTTAATTTTGTGATTTCATATCTTTTGGGTTGATTTTTTTCTAGCGAATAGGTTTCTGGATATGGTGTATGTATAATGTTGGACATTCTTTCTGAGAAATAGCCTAATAACACTTGTTGAATAAAAGATATCTTAGAAAAAAAACACATTTTTTTTTTTAATGAAATGTGGCAAACTAGTGTTAGAGTAAATAAGATTTTATTATACAAGTTAGGATTTGGACTTGATGCATGCATTATATCGTATTATCGCATTTTGTATTAACTATTAAACATTTGAAGATTATTTTGCATGTTATTATGCACGTTTTTTTTTTTTCTAATGTCTTATTGTCTTCTATGATATTAATCTTTAGGATATTTTAAAATTTTAATACAAATTAATCTTTAGTACAGCTATTTTTTATTTTTCAATTTTCTTTGGTAGTGACTTGGTGCGCCTAGTGTCAATCAGATGCGCGGCTGCGCCTAGGCCCCAAGACCCCTTGCACCTAGATGCGCCTTATGCCTATGACAACCTTGATCATCACCATCATCATCATTATTATTATTATTATTATTATTATTATTATTATTATTATTATTATGACTCTTGTATTTTTCCCATGAGATCTATCTTGTATGCAGTGTATGTCATAGCCAATCGCTATTGCTGTCAGTATAGGGATTTTGATAGTTCTGTAAATAGCCAGATCATCTCTATCATCTATGTAACTTATGTGCTGTTGCAGTCCAATTAGCAGTGACTTTTTTAAATACTATGAACTTTTATCCTCTAGATTCCCTTCCATCAATTGAATTATTTGGCTTGTTGGCAGTTTGATTACCTGCTGCTAATTTTTCTTCTGCTTCTGGTAGATCAAAAGGTAATCTCTCACAGTCTGCCAGAGAAGAAAGTTTTTTTTTAACTATAAGGAGGCACAAATAGGGTAATCTGATCCTGTCATCCCATTTTGACTTATAAACGAAAGATTACAGTAAGGCTGGCTTTTGAAGGTCGATATTATATATCATATGCCATTTGGATGATTTTGGCTATTCCAACCATGTTGTATGATTTGTTATAGGTCCAATATGCTTTGGTTGATTCAAACAACCTCTTGGAACTCTTAGAAATACTTGTCCCTCAAGAGTGATGATTTTCATGTTAGTCTCTCAAAGAGCTATCCGGGCTATGAGGTTGTCAAACTTTTTGTCTGATTTTTTTAATTAGTCAGTTTCTTGTTGGACATTGCCATATTTAGGTTGTCAATTTTTTTATTAATTAGAAGTCTGTTTATAAATTTATTAGTAAATAATCTTTGTTCACTTTTTGTTTCTCTTTTGAGCATCTGTTGTTTCCACCATATACTAATGTGAGTGCTATGGCAGTTTGTCTTGAGTTTGAAGCCGTAATTCTTATTGTCTCCCAATAGACAATTTCTTTCTCCACTGTATTAACAACCTAAATACTTGCAGAACTGGCTGTTGTCCTCGAGTCAGGTACACCAAATTTGAAGTCCCTTTAAGAACTCTATAACGGTAGATAGGGTTATTTGTCATGCTTAAGCTTGTATTATGTGAAGCTGTTCAACTGGCACCAATTAAGGTTTTTGAGACATGCAGATCTTGTGGGTAAAATGTAAATTCATCCAGAGTCAGATGGTCAGACACAGCAACAACAAATGCCTGTTATGAAGGCGCACCTTAGGGTGTTATAGTTCACCAAATGCCACTACTCAAGGTGCATACCAGCTAACCAATCATTTACCTAAACTAGGAGAGAACAATAACCTAAATTTTTTCAACTATAGCTAAAAATTTTGACTTGGTTACAATAGGTTCAATGACCTATAGGTCTATAATATCGGATCCAGCAGTGGTAAAAACTAATCAGGAGAGACCTCTTTATACTACATAATTCAAGCACACTAACCAAGCCTTTCTTCAGCTAAGCTCTTAGGATTTTATTTGTCTGCATTCTTCCCAACTACATTTATGCGCATTACTATTTAACTTATGTGGTAGTTATATGACAATACATTTGAAATCTTCAAAGAGTAATTATGTGATGCTTTGGTTCTTGGTGAGAAATTACTGCATTAATCATTGCTTTGGTCTTTTGTTACTGCTGCATTATTTCCTTCAGAATCAAATTCTGTGTTTTTGTTCAACTGAATATGTTCTGCTGTGGCATGCAGCTTATTATCTGGATTATAAGAAGGGGGTATCCTATGAAGTTGCTATTTGCTAATTATTTTAATTGATTTTATCTTGTCTAATTGCGTGCTTGTTTCATCAGGTACCCGCACGGACTCACCTGAAGAATGAGACTGCATCAAGGCTCTATTTTGGTTTTATTCCTGTGATGATTTTGGTTCCAGGACTCCAACAATAATGATGTGCTTGTTTGTCATATCTTGCCACATAGAGACAGTATGTTTTATCTACTATCATAACCATCCGCACAATGCTGTAGTTTGATCTCCAAACTTGTTTGATTCATCAACAACTTTTTTAATGGTTGGAATGTTGGATGCTCTTCAAAGCAACAATCTTATCAATATAGAAGTTGAATCTGGGTAGCTATACCTTGATTTATTTTGTCCATTTGTTAGAAGTGCAGACTACAGAGAGTTTGGAACAAGATAACCTGCTGTTTGATACTGGTCCACAATGTGCAACAGATTATTATGTTTCAAATAACCAATAAGACTAGTGTTGGTCAATGTTGTCAGACCCGGACCGGTCTGATCGGTTTGACCGGAAAAACAGGGAACCGGCCATAAGGCTGGTTTAGTTATATTTTTTAACCCGGCTTTAAAAAAACTTGGCCAAAATAAGGTGACTCGGCCGGTTTGCCCAGGAACCGGGTGACTCGGCTGGATTTAACGGGTTAGAAAAACAAGATTTTTAAACAACATGAGAGGAGAGGAGGTGAAAGGAGAAGTGCTGCAGTGAGAAGTGGCCGGCTAGAACAAGTGAGGAAGAAGAAAAAAGAAGAGAGAAAGTGAGAAAGAGAGAAAAAGAGAGTATATGTGCTTTTTGGTGAGTCCCGAGAAGAGCATTGGCCAAGGGAACATGATAACATTTTGGTTTTATTTATATAGATATATATATATATATATATTTGCATTTCTAAAAAAAATCAACGACAGTAAAAATTAAAAATTAAAAATAATTATATTTCAGATATTTTAAAAATTATGAAAATATATATATAATTAAAATTTAAATATTATATTTTAAGTTTTTAAATTATTAAAATAAAAGTTATATTATTTATTATTATTAATTATTATAATAGATTTTTTAATATTTTATTATTGACCCGGTTCAACTCCGGTTTGATCCGGTTGAACCCATCGACTCTTGATCCCTGGGCTTGGTCGGGTTAATGTTCGGACCGAGTCTGACTACCTTGGTGTTGTTTGATATAGTGAATAGGTTTTTCTGGACCAGTATGAAGAGGAGAAGGATCCACCAACTATGCATATTGAAGTAAATAACAATAACATAATGTTGTTGAACATTGTGGCTGGCCTTAACTCTTTTTAGTAAAGATGCATGCATGCATGCATGGAGCAAAAGAGGAACAGGAAGCACAGCTGTTGAATAAGAGGCATCACCGGCGATGAGGAGGGGTAGGGACGGTAATTAAGGAGGAGTTCTGTGGGAGAAGTATGAGAAAGCAACGGTGAGAAGAGGATGTGAGAACCATTGATTGGTGGTGCTGGAATGGGTTTCGGGTCATTTTTATTGGGGATCCGAAACCTGCTGGATCCGGGTTTTGATCCGTTTAAACTGGGATCCGAAACCTGCTGGATTTAGATCTGGCCCAAATGGATTCGCATGGTATGGTCATCGAAGCCCAAAGCCCAAACCAAATCCCTCGTTTTTGGCCAGTACACCTTTTCACAACCACATTTTAAATTAATTAAAAAAATTAATATTCTGAAAATTATGTTAAATAGGCTTTAGAGAAATACATATACAGAGGACTACATATACAGAGGATTGGTAATCTAGGGGTGTCCCACAATAATCATTAGATCATTATCTAACGAGTTGTTGTTTTACATCTGACATCCATTAAATGAATAATCTAACGGCTATTGTGGGGATGTACCAAAAAATATATTGTCATATATATATATATATATATAATTTCTTTTCTAAGAGGGGTATGTTTGTCATTTTACATATTATAATTATGAGCGACTCATTTTATATAACGTAGACAAATGCTAAGAAATGATATTTAAAAAAAAAGGAATGACATGTATTGGATGGAGAAAGTAAAATTATTCATTATTAGGTAGTCCTAATATATAAATTTAATATAAATTTTTAAAATTTTTTAATAAGCCCACCAAAGCAAAATTGACCACCACCCTCACCATTACAATGCATGAAAGCATTGTTTAATTCTTGGAAACCTTCATGAGTCTATTGAGAATTGAATAGAAGAATCCTCCAACTAAAAGACAACCTGGATGATGTGCAAAAGAGACAAGCATCATTAAGAATAGGAATTAGGCTTAATTATTATTAATTAGAATTAGATTCTTCCAAGTTGCCGAAGCCACATAGAAGTATGACTAAAAGATAATGCATAATTAAGGAAGATGAACTTTAATTTTTTTTTTTCTTTGAAATTTCGGTTTGAAGATTATTTTTTTTTTAAACCATGATGCCAAATCTAATATAATATTTGACAATTTTCAGGCTATTATATAAATTAAAAACTTAAGAAAATTGTATGGGATGAAATTGAGGATTATATTAGTTTAAGAATTTTTTTTTTTGAATAATAGACGACAAACGTCCTTTTTTATATGAATATAAACAGTACCAAACAGTGCTGAAATCCGGATATACAGTGTATATATAGTATGAGAATAATATAAAAATCCCAGGATAAACAGATGTATTATGTGATGGTAATATTATTCATATATTTTCATAAGAATCACATTTACTCATATATTTTAAAAAGTATAAATTTTTTTGTTTGTTTATATGCCATTGTGTCAAAAATCAATTTACAATTTTGATTAAGATGTGAATTTTTTTTTAAAGTAAAAGTACCTAGAGATCCTTGCAAGTTGCAAAAAAGATTTGTAAGTTCCAATACTATTTAAATGACCATTAATCCTTTAGGTTTTAAGAAAACTATGGCATCAATCATTCATTTTTGTAAAGTTACTATTTTATCCCTATCATTTTTGGAAGAGGAGCGGAGCGAATCCACTAGAGACCCAGGGACATGCACAAGCCTCGGTGGAACAAATGGGAACGGGGCCGTGCAACCACCCGTACACAACCACTATTTATGATACCCAGAAATGTGCCCTCAGCCGAAAATCGAACTCTCACCACTCGATGAGAAACTCTATCAGTGATCCATGTACCAATAGACCCTAAAGTCGTTGGCTTTATCCCTATCATTTTTAAAATTATATCTCCTTTAACTCCCAGAGATATGTAAGGCATTTGACTTTTCCAAACTCTTATTGGTCTATGTAACTTTCCCAAGGACATGAGCCCGTTTCTCTTATTTATTTATTTAATGAAAGAATGAGGGAATTTTTATAAAATTCTTTTAATTGATTTTTGGTTGAGAAATTATGTAAACAAATGAGAATGATTTGTAAAGAACTTGCCACTCTGCAGGGACATGCAAATTAAAAAAATCTTATTAGTTTTATCAAATGTTTGTTTAGTGTCTTATTTAAGTATGATTAGACAGAAGAACCACCATGAATTAATGGTTAAGTGGAAATTGTATCATATGGTATATGATGTAATATCAATAACTTAATTAATTAACTATGACGTTGAAGATATAATATTGTATTGTACTTTGAATTGTACGAAGTCAATATGTTTACTTGTAATTACCTAAGCAAGTTCATTAGGCAAAACATACACTCAAACTCCTTTAGGTTCAAAGACTTAAATTAATCTTAATTACTCCCTTTGTTTTTTATCTGTTGTGATTAACCGAATCTCATATACAAATAAACTTAATTATTTTACAAAAATTTATAACAAATTAGTTATATTTCCAAAATTACCCTTAATTTATATATTTACATTTTTCTCTTATATTTAATTCAAAGAAGAGAGTTGAATAAAGTGATAAGGGTAATTTTGAAAAATAATAATAAATGCTTTTTGATGTTAAAAAATAATAGATAAAAAAGAATATGGATTTGTGACAAATAAAATGGAATAGAGGAAGTATTTATTTTGAAAAATTAAACCAATGGTATGCCATAATTAAGATATTTCGTTAAAAGCTAAATGCATGATTTTTTTTTTAGTAGCATGTACATTTATACACACACTTAAGTCAACTAATGAGTTAACCTAGTTAAATTAGTTTGGCTTAGAATAATTTAATTTAATGCAATCAGTTCATTTAAAGTTTTACAAAAGGTCATCGTGCATAAATATCAAGTGTTAATTAGTCCAATTAATCGATTTATTAAGTAATTTTTTATACTTGAAAAATGAATATTATGAATTATAAGTATTAACAAAAGCTATTGCATATGATGTATTTCATGTATTACATAATTTTAGTTTTAAAATAAGATAAGATTTATTTCTACTAAATTTATTTTGATGAGTTCATTAAGTTTAATTTGTAAAAGTGTACCCTTCCATGTTTAATATCTTCATTTATTATGGTCTATTAACCTTTTTGAAAAATAATACATGAAATAATAAAAACAAATTAAAGAATCACTTGTTCTCAAAAAGTGTGTCAACTTTCAACCATCACTTTGGAGTCATAAGTAGAAATGATAATTTTGTCAAACAATAGCCTTAAAGCCAATACAAATTGGCCCTTTTACTTTATGAGGTACCATGCATTCTTTACCTTTATTCCTCATCTAATTATGTTCATCTGCCACCTAATTATCACCCAAGATCCAACCCATTAAAAAAAATATTTAAATATATATATATAAAAACAAGCATGCATTGTTATTCTTTCATGATGAATGATGAATTATGGGATATATATATACATCTACACTATCATTATGATAGTCGAATAATTAAGACATTTAATTTCATACAAGATGTTGAGTGTTCATCTCTCACCCAATACATAATTGAAAGTATAAATACAATATATGTACCAATTTGTCCACTTATAAAAACCATATATATATATATATAATACTCACTCTGAATAAGTTGTCAATCTCTAAAACACTCTTCATTCATTATATATGATCTAATATATATATATATATCCTTCCTTGAAGCATAATCTTATGAATTACTCAATGTTATAGGTTGGTGAGAATATTCATGAGCAAAGATAGACCATCTTTTTTATAAGTTATTAACACCATAATTAAGGTTTTGTTGCTTGCTTTAAGTTAGTGATTAATTATTTCATGATTTCATCATGCTAGAAACAAATACAAGCACACTTTTCTTGATGGTGAATATAAAGTTGTTTAAGTTTTTGTGCTTGGTTCTTAGTCCATTGATCAACCTAATTTATATATATGCTACAAGATTAGTTTAATCTGTTTGGTAATTTAAAATTTAAATTAAGTTTCATAATTTGGATTAAATTAATGTTTTCATCCTTAATCTTTCCTCTTATTTCTCACTATAACTTACTCTTTTTTAAAATTGATTTATTTATTTATTTGTCGCTTTGCCTGTGATAAAATTTGTACGTTTGAAAAATAAAATGTAATATTGAGTTATTTTTTAATTCTCATTGTATTTTATATTGAAACCTAATTTTTTTTTCTTACTTGTTTGGTAGTTCCCCATCCAAAAAGATCCTTTTTTCCTTTTCGTTCTATTATTTTATTATCTCTAATATAATTATTTTAAATTTATAAAAACTATTTTAGCCTTTAATATTTTTTTTTATATTCATGATATATATATATATATTAGTACATGAGAAAAAGTAATATTCATAGAATATTTGCAGATTAAGAAAAAGAGAAAAAAACGAAAGTAGAGAGCCAAACAAAAACTTGTGTGGAGAGAATGTAAAATAAGATCATAAACAATACACAAATTATTATATCAGGTTGACAGGGTGAGATAAGTAAGCATTGGTCTTTTATAAAATTCTTAGGAAGGGGTGTACAAATGAGTTTCGACGGTTCAAATCAATCATATACTATTGTGATCAATGATTTAATAATCCAGAATTCATCCAATATCGGGTATGATTTATTCCATTTTTTTACTAATCATAAAATTACTATTTAATAGTTATTGTACATCTCACTTTACTGATTAGAAAAGTTTTTGTATATCACAAACCAAATCTGTTGGACGTTGATTTGCAAATGTTCACAAATAAACGCATATATATATACATATATATATATATATATATATATATTACAATGATTAGCATACTTCTCAATCCAAAACATTAGGAAACCAACAGCACCGATGATCCCATGAGAGAAGATCACGTGACCCCACGTGATAACTCTTCAACTGAAGGGCAATTCTGTAATTTTAAAACAAAATATGGGGATTTTTAAAAAACAAGTGTCATTTTTCACATAAGACCCTAAAGTTTTATTTATTATGGAAAACCCGTTGGTTTGACCATAACGAATATTTTCCAAATCGGCGATTTAAGGCCCGCGCATCGTGCGCATCGCCTCGTGAGTCGTGCGCCTTGAGCTTCGGGGGAGGGAGGAGAGCGAGAGGAACGCCATTGCCATCGTGCTTAACAAGCTTATGATGGGATCCACTCCTCTTCTGATCCATTGACTTCAGCTCTAATGGTGGATCTCGAGTCTTCACTGTCTTGTTTCTAGTGTGCTGCTTCTCAGCTTCAGCTCTAGTGGTGGTTTGTGGAGTTTCTTGGTCGAGTTTGGTTTGGGGGAGATATCTGAAGCTTTGGTCTTTTGCTGGAATGCAGTTGATTTGAAGGGTTATTTTGAGAGAATTTTGGGTTTGGAGCTTGTTTGCAGGGGTTTTTTGTTGTTGGTTTGGGTTGGTGGTGAATCGTTGGGCAAGTGGTTCACTTTGTTGAGTTGGGGGAGTTTGAATTTCAGAAGCTCTTGAGGTAAGAGTTCCTTGAATGTTGTTTTTCACTCATTGTTTTGACAAACTTGATGAAAAGTTGCTATTTTTTCTTTTGATATTCCTCAGAGAACTATGAACTATAGTTTTATTTTTTTTGTTCAATGGTTTTTGTTTGAGATTTTTGATTTCAAGTACTTGCTGCTTCACTTGCTGTTTGAGAAAAAGCAGGATTCTTTGAATGCAGTGCCTTTCTATATCAATCTATTTTTTTAGTTTAGTTCAGTGTTAAAACTCGAGATTTTGTTTTGGGTCTTTTCATTCCTTCTTTATTTTGTGATGTCTTTTTGGGAGTATTCAACTGTTCATCAGTGTTTTGAATATATAAAAAAGGAAATGCTTATCCTTTGCTCAACCACTCTTCTTTTGTTAATGAGAAAAACATTGTTACTTTTTATGTGAGATCTAAATAGTGTATTTACTAGAGCAAGGCAAGTAGGGGGGACAAGATTATGGGCACCATAAATAGATGGTACCAACAATGGGGTACCCCAACAAGTGTACAAAGGGGTCTCACATGATTATTATTTGTATTTTTACAAGATTTTTAGTTTGCAATTCAGATAGTGGAAGGATAAGAGAAAAGATATTGTTGCAGAGAGATTCATGTCTTAAATGCAAAGTTACTACTTGGTAGGTGCTAAATGAAGGTGTGGAGTGTGGACCTCCTGCCTAGCAATTTATCACCATTGAAAGGGTTGAAGTACTAGTGCTACCTCAAAATGTTCTCTTGCCAAACAAATACATCCCAGTCCTCCAAACTTAATTTTGGAAGTAGTGTTGGTCTTTTGTTTGGACTTTAGTATTTGAATTTTGGTTTAGGCGTATGGTTTAGCGGTCAGCTAGGATGGGCTATCACCACAATCCCTCCATAAGTACAAGTATTAAGGTGGGGGCATGCTGATCTTTCACTTTCTTGCTACAATCTTAAGCTTTTCAATTGGTTTAGTGTCTACTTGTCTTCATTGTAAATTCTCATTGCATTCATTGACTCTTGTCCTCTGATCTGTAACAGGTAGGAAGAACCAGAACTTCTGAATTTTGACATCTCTAGACTTGAAACCCATATTTGTTTACCTTCTATTCATATTTCCTAAGATCAAGTCATGAGTCAGTTGAATCTCAGATATTTTTCACTTTCATCTTTGTCTTTTCTTTTCTCTCTGCTTTGCTACCTTTCTTCAGCTTTTGCTGATCTTAGTTCTGATGAGCAAAGTCTCCTTGCATTTGCTGCTGCAATTCATCATGGCAAGAAACTGAACTGGAGAAAGGACACCCCAGTTTGCATGTCTTGGATTGGTGTCACTTGCGCAGCTGATGGTTCTCGAGTGGTTGCTGTTCGATTGCCAGGGGTGGGGCTCATTGGCTCTATCCCTGCAAACACTATAGGCAAGCTTGATGCTCTCCAAGTTTTAAGCCTGCGATCCAATCGTCTTTTGGGAATCCTTCCTCCTGATGTTGCATCACTTCCTTCATTGCATTATCTCTACCTTCAGAACAACAGCTTATCGGGAAATCTGCCTACTTCTCTTTCTCCAGGCCTCAACACCCTCGACTTTGCTTATAATTCTTTCACCGGAGAAATTCCTGAATCTATTAGAAATCTATCTCAACTTAGCACATTGAATGTCCAGAACAATTCGTTATCTGGTCCGATACCTGACCTTCGACTACCTGGTTTGAAGCATCTGAATCTGAGCTTCAACAACCTTAATGGCTCCATCCCATTTTCCCTCCAAAGGTTCCCTAATGATTCTTTCTTGGGGAACTCACACTTATGTGGCCCCCCGCTTTCGAATTGCTCTGCAGTGCTCCCCTCACCAGCACCGTCTCCAGTTCCACCTCCGTCAACCCCTCCAACATCACCCCCACAACACAAAAAAAGCTTTTGGAAGAGATTAAGCACAAAAGAAATTATAGCAATCGCTGTCGGTGGCGGAGGGTTATTGTTTATAGCTGCGTTCATCGTCTTGGTTTGCATTGTGAGGGGCAGAGCAAGTGAAGGAGGTGGAGAGTCAAAGGGGAAAGGTGTCCTTGGTGGAAGGAATGAAAAGCCAGTGGAGGAGTACAGCAGTGGAGTTCAGGAGGCTGAAAAGAACAAGTTGGTTTTCTTTGAGGGATGTTCTTTCAATTTTGACTTGGAAGATCTGCTTAGAGCATCTGCAGAAGTGCTCGGCAAGGGGAGTTACGGCACGGCGTACAAGGCTGTGCTTGAGGATGGTACCATAGTTGTGGTGAAGAGGTTGAAGGAGGTGCTGGTTGGAAAGAGGGAGTTTGAACAGCAGATGGAGATCATAGGAAAGGTCAAGCAGCATCCGAACGTCATGCAACTCCGTGCTTATTACTACTCCAAAGATGAAAAGCTTCTTGTTTTCGACTACGCTCCTGCTGGCAGCTTTTCATTGCTCTTGCATGGTATTCATCTCTAAACCACTTGCATTATTTTCGATTTGTTAGAGCAAAGGCATGTAGAGATACTGAAATCAAAGAGATGATGTGCAGGAAATAGAACTGCTGGAAGAACTGCACTGGACTGGAACACTAGAGTGAAGATTGCACTCGGCACAGCTCGTGGCATAGCACACATTCACTTGGAAGGCACAGGTAAATTTGTTCATGGCAACATCAAAGCTTCCAATATCCTCCTAACACAAGGCATGGATGCTTGTGTCTCCGACTTCGGCCTTGCTCCTCTTATGAACAATCCTGCAACACCGTCTCGTGTAATAGTAGGATACCGTGCACCTGAAACCATTGAGGCAAGGAAATACACTCAGAAATCCGACGTCTATAGCTTTGGAGTTCTGCTACTAGAGATGCTTACAGGGAAGGCTCCCATACAATCTCCAGGACGGGACGATGTTGTTGATTTACCAAGATGGGTGCAATCTGTTGTTCGAGAAGAATGGACTGCTGAAGTCTTTGATGTTGAGCTGATGAGATACGAAAACATTGAAGAAGAGATGGTTCAGATGCTACAGATAGCGATGGCATGCATTGCGAAATCTCCAGAACAACGTCCAAAGATTGAAGAAGTTGTCAGGATGATTGAAGAGATCCGCCAATCGGGTTCTGATCCTCAACCATCTTCTGAGAAGTCTTAGCGATTTGATTTGTGAACTCGGTAGTGCTCATGGTAATTTATTGTGCTGTGCAAGAATGGAGTTCTCAGGAGTGAGAACTCTCACAATGTTCTTGATTTTATTGATGATTTCTTATCCTTGTATTCATTTGTCATGTCAAGGTGTAAAATTTGTTGAATGTGTATCATTTGCAATTCGAAAATCACCTTCATTGATTGTTTTATCAAGCAATTTAGTACTTCAGCTCTTTGTACATTGTCTATAAAAACCACCAACCTTCTTTAATTTGTTGGTTTATCTTATGGATTAATTTTTCTCAATTAATTAAAGTCTTGTTACTCAAGCGAGATAAGATTATCACACCATAATAAATAGTTTCTTACTCTCTATGGCCTCGTTTGACATCAAGAAACTAGAAGATGAACACAATCAGAATGCATCATAAAGATATAAATTTATTCTGTGTACCATAATGTCAAATATTCCAAGGAAATGATACAGAATGCATACACTCAATATCTTTTACATCGTTACACATAAAAGCAACTTTCTCAAATTGATCCAAGTCCTTGTGATCCTCTTAAAATGGGATCATCAAGTAATAAATACTACATCAGAGAAGTTAGATGGAAAAAGTTCTAACTGGAAGCTCGATCTTAGCATGGTTTACTGCTGCACTCTTTCAGAAATGTTTTTCTTGACCAAATCCGCGCCGCTGACATATTTAGCCATGAAAGAAATCAATCTGAATGGAGCACCGACCAGTGGGGCATCTGTAAGTGGAACTGCTGTGTTCTCATAGTTGATTGCTGGCTGAGACTCTGCACGACGAACTGGTGTGTCATCTAGTGGTATCTGAACAATTTCTTCACTTGTTCTTGATTCTTCTTCAAATTCCAGTACTTGTTCTGGCAATACTCGAGCGAAGGCACCGAACTCCTGAAGACCATTATACATTTCATGATTTCTCTCAGCTGACTGGATAGAGTCAGCAGATTCAGACATCTTTCCTCTGTAATCCGTGACATAATGAGCAGGTGTAATAGCACTTTGATCTTGTTCAGGAATTGAAGGGTTGGGAACAGCGGAATGTCCATCTGGTACAAAGTGTAGTTCCTTGATCTGGGGAAACGAAAATACTGATGGTGAGGACTCAAAAGAATTGTTGTGCTTCTCGAGAGGAGAAATATAGAAGGCATAATAAGTTGTTCTGCGAGCTTAATAAAGTAGCAGAAATATTTCATCATAATAAGATGGGATAGGGCACATATGCATTTGAACTAAAGATACAAGGGAAGCAGCAAGGTAATACTCTTGTTACCTTGTCATCAAGATGTTCATTATTGGTTTCTGGGTTTTTAACTGGTTCTGGAGCTGCTTGTGTCTGGGATGTACTTTCTTCTGCAATCTGTTTGGCAAGGTCACAAAACCATGCATGATATATACATACAAAGGAAATGCTAAGCAGTTTCTTTTCTGCTGCTTGAAAGTCTCAGGCACAAAATGCTATGTTACAATACAACTTATGGGAAACAGAGGGCACTTTCTGCCTATTAAATTACAAAGATCTCCCATAGATGTTTGTCTGGGGGCTTACATAATAGGGTGTACCCAAGTTTACCCTCACCAACCTTTTTTATAAGATTTAATAATTTAAATGAGTATATTTATTAATTGATTTAATGTGTGTGTACAACTATAATTAATTAGAAACTTAAATTGTAAATTTAAAATATGTATTTTTATTAGTATTGATTCAGTAAAAGAATGGTCAATTCTACATAAAAGCTTTTCCTCCAACAGAAGTTCAAACTTCCAAACTTTAACCCCACTGTCTTTACTCTAAGCAAACACACTAAACTAAGTTGTGAGAGAGCCAGGAGAAACCCTAACAAACATGCCCAGAGATCAACCATCGTATGTCATGCATTTATGTAACATAACAAATTCAGTAAATGCTTGCAATTGAATACTACCAGGAACATGCAGTACCTTCATTAACTTCTCCCTTGAAGAGACATAAGATATCTCCTCAAGGTGCTGAATCCGTATCTCAAGACACAATATGCTTTCTGTCAGCATCTGATTCTCTCGAGCAGTAGCATCTCTAGATTCCTCCAACTCTTTTACCTGCCAAGCTTCGTTATTTTACAGTCATATCAGAAACATAGGCCAGAAAGCAGGTACTTATGTTAACAGTAGAATATAGCAAAGGTAGGGCAGCTCTAGGGAAACATGAAGTTGGCAAATGGAGTGCCCGGGGGAAAAAAACATGCCCTTATCCTGCAATTAGTAAGTTGTACCTCTGAAACCCAATCAATCTCAAAAGGCAATTGCATTTGTGTGGTGCCTCCAATAAAAGAGAGTTTTCTTCTCTATGGCTTATCTCAAACCCAGTAACTACAAGATACCCACTAGATCTTCTTCCCCACAAACTCATGTGGGTGAAACAATAGGCAAACCTATATTATAGGAATTCAAACAAAGCTATCTTTTCTGATTGTTTTGTTTCTAAATGCATAACTACCTACTGATCTATACAATCATTTACGTGGCGATGTTGATGGAGTAGGCATTGTTTGGCGGCTAAAAAAACACTGCTCCAACTAGAAAAGGTATCTCCTGAGTTTATAACATTGGATCTCTTGCATGCATTGGCCACCAGGACGTGTAAAATGTTCTATCTCCTATACTCATTGTCTCATATATGTGACTCTGGACCAGGGTATGCAGTTGTTTTTGTTCAACTTGCACAACATATTTTGCTTGTATCAGTAAATATACAGGAGTATATAAAACATAAGAATTAGAGGAAGTATTTACTTGTGCTTGCACCCTTGTGTTAACTTCGTCCAATTTAGCAATTGTTTCTCTGAATGAAGTCTGATGGACAAGGCCAAAAACAGAGATATAAATCTAGTTACAAAATGAAAAGAATGGATATTATGCTTGTATCAAATGCACAGAACAGAGGGGGCAAGTTAAATTTACACACAATTGAGAATTAAACACTAGCATAAGCAATATATAATAACTTGGCAGCGATATATTGTAACACAGATCTTGCAGCACAAATGCTTAAATGGTTAAATAAAAATAATTATTGATGAGGAAGACAACACAGATATCAGATTCTTTAAATTAGAAATACTCAACAAATTAAGAAAGTGACTGTATTTCCAGAATGCTTTATCTCCAATTTTCAATTAAATCAATATAATGCAGAATCATAATATCATGTTGTTGGCAATTGAAACAAACAGAAAAGGGTAGTGATGTGAACTAGCTACTTTGGACTAATTAGATTGATACATAAAGTACAGGAAAAAATCAACTGAATAAAGTGGCATGGGAATTTGAAGAGATATGATTCGGACAATTAACAAGGCAACCAGATAAATCAATTATGGCCAACACTTTAAATCTAAAATTAATTATATACTTTAACCTTCAAGAAAAGCAAAATTCTCAAGGCACAACACATAAGCACATATTAATCTAACCTGAGCTGTGACCACATGTTGATTGTAACTCATTCTATGAGGCACACAATATGAGTGGTAGACTTGGTTAGTTTAAAAATGTCAAATTGCTCATAATAAGTCATTACATTGGTTATCTTGATAGCTGAAGGATTATTACTTGTACAAGCCAGACATACTTAGGAATAGTAATAAAACAGTATCTTGATTGAACCATCTTTTGTTTTACCGTTAAAACCCTACGTTGCATGTGAACCATTTCTTCCTCATTGGAAATATGGAGATAAGATCAACGCATTTATATTGAAGAAAACCCAAAAAAGCCAAAAGAACACAGCAAACTCACACAAAATACTGGATAGCCAAATTAGGTTGACTTACAAATGATATGCTTGCTGAAACATAAACAACTTAAAAGCATTACCTCCTTCAGACTCCATGCTTCTCTAGTCCCTTCTATGTGATTGACCCTTTCCTCTAAGATGGCCTGGGCACATATATAGAGAACAACAGTTACTGCTCACAAAAATCAACAAGCTAACACTTTCAAGTAAAATTGAGTGGTGGATGTTCTTAGGGACTCTAGAATTTACTTATTGCAATGACAAGCCATATGCCACAAAGACTAGAAGTACAATTAAAGTGGTTTTCAGTCCATTATTGACAAATCCTGTCACAGAATTGCTAACACTCGTGAAAGTACTCATTCCCTACCTGAATATCAAATTTCTTGCTCCCTCATACCAAAAAAGAATTATAAAAAAAAGTGTGCAAAGAACCAAAATGCAAGGAATTTACCTCCTTCTGCATCATGGAATCATTTCTGTTCTTCAGGTCATTAAGCTTCTCCTGAAAGCTAGTCTGTGTAATGTATAACAATGGTTAGAAAGCTACTGCCTACCAAAAAATAGATAAATTATTTTCCCACATAGAAAGAAACAGAAAAGATTGTGAACTAGTTCCACATTCAAGCTTGAATAGCTTCTGTAAGGTTAGTATTTGCATGCTCATCATCCTATGTGATTTTATATAATGAAACCGAACACAATTAGTTTACCTCATTAGACATACAAGAGTGCACTTCATTTTGTAAATGTTTAATCTTCTCTTCCAATATAATCTGAAAATAAATAAATAAATAAATACATAAATAAATAATAATAATATGAAAAATAAAAAAATCAGCATTCTGTAGAGAAAAGCTAAAACACATAAACATATATTTGATATAAGATTATAGCCTTAATATGTCTCCTGTGCTGTTACTCTTGCCACTAGCAGATAACAATTGGTTTCTTGTCATCAATATAAAAAAGCCTTAATCAAGTATAGATTCTTTGCTCAGACTGGTCCAGATACAGAATGAAAGAAAAACATTTAAATTCACGTAGTTTGATATTTGATTTCAAAGAACTTGTCAAAAAGTTTAAAATCCATGTTCCAAGCATAAAATAAGGACATAACAAATAAAAGAATCAATGACTCAATAACCTCTCTTTCCAGCCATAGATTCTTCTCATCTTCTAACAGTTTGACTTTGTCTTGTAACAAGGCCTGCAAAGTAATTATTATCAGCAAGATACTAGGATGTTAAAATTAAATCTGAAATTAAACTAATAGGATATCAAGCAAAAGTAAATAAACTTTCACATGCTGTCCTGTTAACATATGTTTATATTCATCCAACAAATGCTTGCATATAATAGTTGTAAAAGTTCAAAAAATGCAATTATCTGAAGACCTCTTGAAACATTCATTTGATACCACAATACTAATTCTAAGAACCCCCGCTGGTGAAATTCTAATGCTTCCTGAATCCCCAACTAAACAACTGAATTTGAAATATATCATTGCATGCGTGATCATGATGGAAATGCAACAATACTATCATACTCTCAAATTACTAACTGATAAGATCTTTCTTACTGTATACCCATAAACAAACACACTCTTCCCAACTTCCTTTGGCCAGCACAAGACACATCAACTTACTGGATAGCACATGAACATCTAAACAAAGTCTATAGAATCATCAATCCATGTCAGCTACTTACGAATTTTGCTTCATAATTCTTATGTCTCTCTATCTCTGCATCAGACTCCGAAACCACAACGCTTTGTGCATCAATATTACTGCTTGAAACCTGAGGACGTTTATGATTCTGCTCTTGATCAGTACCATGATCCTGCTCCTGCACCCCCACTTCTTCAGCATTGGGCGCAGAATCTTCAGCAGATTTATTCTGATTTCCCTTCTTCTTCTTGCCCTTTTTCTTCTTCCCATCCATTTCTATCACTAACTCAAAAACCCTAACTTCAATTCAGAAAATCAAATCACCTGCCACAGCACATAATTTCTCACATTCATGACAACTAATCACAAGAACATCAATTACAGGAAAAAAAATCAATAATACATCATCAAACTACATAATCCAAATCTAAAATCCCAAAAACACAAGAACAATTAGGGCATGAAATAAACTAAACTTTCCAAACCCTTCAGAATCATTCGGATCCAAACAAATCACACTGAAAAGCAATCAAATACAAAGAAAAACCATGAAAAAAAAAAAATGCAAACAAAAGATGCAGCATAGAGCCGGCGTACCGAAAGATCAAATCTCTTACCTCCTTGATCTAGACCTGCCAAAACTATGAAATTTCAGACAAAATGTGAGTGCTATCGAAGATTCAATGGATTGATTCCACATGGAAGACTAGATCAAACCGTAGAACTCCGGGATAGAAGAACGGGGATCGGATCGCAAGCCAAGTGAGAGAGAGGAGGAGGAGGAGGAGGAGGAGGAGGAGGATGAGCAACTGCGCCGCGGTTTTCGCCGCCTTCGGAGTGCAACTCGACTTCCAGACACAAGATGCACGCGAGTGTATTTATGTATTGCAAAACACAATGTAACGGTCTTCAAATCTGGCTTTTTGTAGGGTTTTTTTTATAAATTTTTGCTATTTTTTTGCAAAAAAATCCTTATATATATATATATATATATATCAGTGGTGTGCCTATGGGATGTGAATTAATCATCCAACAAACTATGCACCCTCAGCTGAAAACAAAAGGTTTGGTTCGAGTCTGTACTCATAACCACCCACTTATTACCATTATTATTCGTAACTAGACTTCAATTCGAGACATTTTATTTGTTTTATTTTTATTTCGGTTTTTTCCTATGTTAACCTTCATTTAATTTAATATTATCAAAATAGCTCTAAAGCTATTTTATTTGTCAAAATGATCATAGGGCCATTACATCAATGCCCAGTTAGCTCATGGGTGCTGACTGGATTTTTTAAAATTACAGATTTTTTTTATTTTAACCCATCATCTTTTTTTATAATTATTAAATAGTTTATTTGTGGCTTTTTTTTAACCCAATTTTTTTAAAAAATTGTTATTAAAATAGAAAATATTATTTGAAACTAGAAACATTATTATTATTATTTTTATTTTTATTTTTTTTTTTGAAAAGGTGGATAAACCATCTGTAATTAATTAAAAAGAGAGGAGGGATACAAACTGAGCACAAACGCCTACAAAAGACAAAACAAAACACCACGAGAAGTGGCAGAAATCACACAGAAACAGTAACAGAACAAACATCACCGAATGAGAATCAGCAAGGGATTCTCAGCCCAACAACTGAAACAGACTAGCCCGTGAGATGAACATGATTTACCCCGGAGAGTGGATCGTCGCCAGACTCCACTCCACTGGTCCCAAGGGCCTCCGTGCTCTGTCGAAGCATGGCAATAGGATCCTTCATCGTCTCTCGCGAACCTGTGACAACTGAAGAGAGCCAAGATATCAGTATATTGTCAATTTTCAAAACAAGAGCTTGTGTAGACAAACAATTGCCATTATAGATACAATCATTTCTAACAAGCCAAATATTATTATTATTATTAACCCTAGAATTATTAAAATGGTAATTATTTTATTCATATTTTGATTATTATTAGAGTGGTAATAATTGAAGTAAGAATTATTTAAAATTATTTTTATTATTATTAGTAAAATATTATTATTACATTGAAAATTATTTTAAATTAATTTTATTGATGCAATCACGTTCGGACCATGACTTTGATTGGAGTGCTCTGATCGAGCAGCGGCGCTGGGGGGCCGTCCAGGTGACGGCAATATCCCGGTACGCCACATCACTCGGTATCACATGGAACCCCCTGAGTCAAGTTTCATCGAGTCCAACAAAACTGAGTGCCTAGGGTATGGGAGCGACTACATCCCCGGCCCTCGAGAGGTTCGGGTGGCTCACCGGTAGCCACCTAGATGCGCCAACGTCTTGTGTGTCATGTCCCGAGCGATGGAGAGATGCACGCGCAACCCACCGCGCACCCCACTATGAGGGACATCGTCACGCCGCAACCGACGACTAAGTATCATTGGGGACCACCATTCGGCAAGGACAGGTTAGGGTTGAATAATATTTTTTAAAAAATAAATAATAAATAAACCATTGAAATCATCAATAGAATTAATTCAAAATAATTTATTTTACAAATAATAATAAAAATAATTTAAAATAATTCTATTTCAATAATTGACACTCTAATAATAATCAAAATATTAATAAAATAATTTTAAATAATTACTATTTTAATAATTCTCTGGTTGATAATAATAATAATAATAATACTAATTTTAAATAAAATTTTTTATTTTAATAATAATTTTTTTTAAAAGGTTAAAAAACCATAAATAAACTATTTAATAATTATAAAAGAGATGAGGGTCTAAAATAAAAAAACTGTAATTAAAAATAAATAAACTAATCAGCAGCCTAGTTAGCATATGGATGTGATGGCCTTAAGGTCATTTTGACAATATTAAATTAAAAGAGAGTTAACATGCAAAAAAGTCTTTCTTATTTTCTGCAATAAAGTCAAGTATCGCCTGTTAAGATGATAATTTTTTTATTTTTTATTTTATATTTTTTATCTATATACCTTTAAAAATTCACTTGATTGTATGTATACTCTTACACCAAATGCTATGTATGCCTATAAATTTTGATTTATTTGTGAATGTACCCTAAAATTTTCTGATAATCATTAAATTACTATTTTTACATATATTTTTTTTAAAAAAATAAACCCATCTATTCAATATATCTAAGTCCTAAAAGCTTCTAATGGAGTTATTTTTTAATAATATTATTTGTTACTTTATTGTTTAATTGAGTTAATAGCTAATTATATGGATATAATAAGTTTTTTAACTAAATTAAAATTTGTAGATGAATATATATTTTATATTTTTAAAATATTGATGAGTGTAATCTCGAATTTGAATTAATAGAATTATTGAATATTTTTATTTTTTTTAAATTTAAATTCAGCACTAATTTTGTTTATAGTCCACCCAAGAACTAAGGGCTAAAAAAATATGGTAACTCTCTATAACAACAATTATAGCCATTCCATTTGTTTTTTTTAATATATTTTTAGATATTTTTAAATCATATTTTAAATTTTTATTTTTAAAAAATAAAAATTAAATAAAAAAAACCGTGTCAAAAGATCTTAACCCGCCAACTCCACAGAGTTAACCCAGCTAGGTAGTTCAGCACTATTGACCCGGACTGGTTTCGAAGCTGTCTTTAGGACCCAAATTTGCTGGGTTGGGCACAACCCGGCAAATTCAGGTCTGGCGGCCCGTGCCCCTCTCTAGAAGTTAATTAAGCTTTGATGATATTTGTGAACTTTTATGGACTATTTATGTTCTTTCTTGACACACCGGTGTGACAGCTTTAATATGAAAACATTGACACCAAGCAATCAGTTCCGCACTAATCGTCTCACAAACCTTCTGAGCCAATGCAAGACCATGAAAGAGCTCAACCAAATCCACGCCCAGGCTACAATTTCCGGCCACTCCTCCGACAACTACATCATCTCCAAGCTCCTCCTTTTCTCCACCACCTCCGGTCCCCAAACCACAGACTACTCCTTCAAGCTCTTCTCCACCGTCTCCAATCCCGGCTCCTTCTTCTACAGCACCATCATCAGAGCCTTCTCCACCTCCAAGAACCCCGCCCACTCCTTCTCCCTCTACAATCAAATGCTTCTTGCCGGCATCTCCCCTGACCACTTTAGCTTCCCTTTCCTCACCAAAGCCTGCGCCCGCCTCGCCTCCCTCCCTCTCGGAACTTCTCTTCACTGTGACATTGTTAAGTATGGCTTCTCCTCTGATCTTTTCGTGCAGAACTCGTTGATCCATATGTATGCTTCTTGTCGTGATATAGTGTCTGCCAGGGGAGTGTTTGATGCAATGTGTGTGAGGAACTTGGTGTCATGGAATACCATGGTCGATGGGTACGCTAAATGTGGTGATTTGGTTGCTGCACGGAATGTGTTTGATGGAATGCCTGTGAGGGATGTTGTGTCTTGGAGTGCGCTGATTGATGGGTATGTCAAGGGTGGTGAGTTTAGAGAGGCGCTTGCGGTGTTTGCTAGCATGTGCGATGATGGAATGAAGGTCAATGCTGTGACGATGGTTAGTGTGTTGTGTGCTTGCGCTCACTTGGGAGCTCTTGACCTGGGGAGGAGAATGCATCGTTACATAAAGGACAATGGTATGCGCCTTACTATCCAGTTATCAACTTCTCTGGTGGATATGTATGCCAAATGTGGATCAATAACAGAAGCTCTGGCTGTGTTTCGTGAAGTACCGGTGGTGGAGACTGATGTTTTGATATGGAATGCAATCATTGGAGGCCTTGCGATGCATGGACGGAGCAAGGATTCTCTGGCATTGTTTGAGGAGATGCAGGCAACCGGCCGTGTGCAACCAGATGAGATCACCTACTTGTGCTTGTTGAGTGCTTGCACCCATGGAGGCTTAGTAGAGGATGCGCGGCGCTTCTTTAATTTGCTTAAAGCACAACGCATGGCTGTGCAAGTTGAGCATTATGCTTGTATGGTTGATGTCCTCGGGCGTTCGGGCCGTGTAGAAGAAGCTTATGAGATTGTGAGGACCATGCCCATGCAGCCGAGTGCATCTGTTCTGGGAGCTCTTCTCACTGCCTGTCAAACACATGGTCATTTACATCTTGGTGAGCTTGTTGGGCAAATGCTGATTGAATTAGATCCAGATCATGATGGAAGATACATTGGTCTTTCAAGCGTTTATGCTTCGGCAAAGCAATGGGATGATGCAAAGACGACGAGAGAGGTCATGGAGAGAAGAGGTGTTAGGAAAACTCCAGGTTATAGTGCAGTAGAGGTGGATGGGAGTCTTCATAGATTCATAGCTCATGACAAGATGCATCAGCAAACAACTGATGTATATTCTATGCTCAGTTTTTTGCTAAATCAAATGAAACTTGAATCTGATATCATTAATGGTGAACAGTTTAAGCAGGAAATTTGGGAGAATGTTTGAATGGCTATCTGGCTTCTCTGCTGAACTTGCTAACTTTAGTAACCTTTATATTGTGAAGGATAAATTGCTGATATCTTGTCAGGCGAAATCAAGCATATAAGGATGTCTTAGCAAAAAAAAAACAATTCTCAACTGCCTTATGGGATGATCTCAGCTGAAGCCATGAAGTTTAACAGAAGGTTTTTTTTTTTCACACACCCTCAAAATTTGAGGGTGTGTGAACCATATTGCATGCATGAGTGGGTTAAAAAGGCATTTATGTAGGTTCATAATGAGAACTAATTTTCAAAGCTCAGGTTGGACAAGCATCATTCTAAACATAGCTGGGGCTTTCTTTTGGAAATTAGTTTCTTAACATCATGAGAACATCATTTAGGTTAGAATTAGTTTATATGCTCAATATATGATCAGTGCAAGATTTTGTACAAAAGTTTCTTAACCTATATATAAACTCAATCTTAATCGGGCTTATGTTTTGTTTTGGTTTTATGTTTTGCGCTTTCATTTTTGTTACATTAAAATCACTAGTTCCTGTAATTTATTTATTTATTATTTATTTATTTTTGCAAAGCAGTGAATAGATATCAATTTGTCATTTTTTTTTAAAAATTTGGTGAAGTGATACAGTTTAAATTATTTTAATACAATGACCTTGTAGCACATGCATGTCATTATGCTCTGAATATTATTCACTGGTATTTTTGTTTCATTTCATAACTGTGGCAGGTTGAAGTAGTTTATGATGATTTAGGGTTTGATAATAGAATGTCTGATTGTGAGTTAAATGAAATGGATAGTGAGTGTAATGTTATGTTGTGAAGCAGGAAATGGCAACTTGGGATTTGAATGTGATTCTATTTTGTTATCAATGCAAATATATATTTCACTGCCAAAACTCTGTGCTGTATGATTGTGTATTGTGAAGGGCATATGTTATACATAATTAATAGTTTACGTCTCTTCTCTACCATGATCTATTTTACTAAAAAGATCACAGCAATTGATGTATTGAATACGCTATCAATTTTACAAAAAACATTGAATATGTGATCTCTTATCCACACATTTATCATTGTATAGAACTTGAATGTCCTGCGCTGTTTCAGACAACTTTTCAAGGGATATTGAATCTACAATCACAACAAAAACTTGAAAAAATTGAGTGAGAATACTACATATATGCTAATATATAAGGACACCATGTTGATCAAAAACTTGAAAAAAGAATACTACATATATGCTAATATATATATATATATATATATAAGGACACCATGTTGATTTTTACTTTGGATTGGCCTCACGATCATGCTTTCGGGCGCCATTCTGACCTACACGACCACTGTTTTTGCCACAGTAATTGCTCAGTCAATCCCTTGCCCGACACTAGAGAGAAAATAGGAACTAGGTTTTCTAAGCTTTCACCAAAGAGGGCTCAAACACTGATGAGAAATAAAAAGGAAAATGGAAAGCATGTCTTCGGTGACTTGATTGGAACAAAATAAAAGTTGAGTTACCAAAATAAAATTTTTGTAATTGAATAACCAAAATAGAAATACCCTAATAGTTTAGTGACTATTTGTGTATCTACCCTTTAATATATGAATCACAAGATTAGAAGCACTAGATATTGGAAACATCACATAGAATTCAGATTTTGATCCTGTAGTGAAAAGATCAAACACATCTGCTGAGACTTAGGCAACATTGCTAACTCGGCCATTCCAGCTAACTAAACTCTCACTATGAACCACACGGCTAAGAGTGAGAGACTGAGAAAGCTATCATCCTAATGAACAAGTAAAGTAGGTTATGTGGCACCGCCCTGTGCTCTGTGAAGAAGAAAGTACATGCACGAGCAGACAATCTCTAAAAATAACACCAATTACAAAAAAGGTGAAATTAGAAAACTTTGTAATCACAGCAAAACATAGTTTTGAGTTCCTTAAAAACTTTCTAGAGTAAGGCAATCAATTGAATAAGATAGAGTACTGGGAGCTGGGTCATGCCCGTTTTAACCCATGGTTTTTCATGATGGTTTTTTCTTTTTGTTATGATTCTTTTTTTTCCACTCCTAGGTTATTTTATCAATTTTCATTGCTAGTGAATTGTCTTTACATTCTGTAGTATTATTCAGGTGTTAGTACTCTTTTTATTTTAATTAATACGTGGTTTGTTCATTATTTTTTTTTTAAGCATTATTATAATTTTTTTTTTCTCATGTTGTTTTGCATGTGATACGCATTGTTATTCATTTTTTTAACAAAAAATATAACCACTAAATCATTGAAACTTCATTTGGCAATAATTTAATTTTTTAAAAAAATCCTCCCTAAAAAATAAAACTATAAAATTTGATTATCAATATTTAAATATTATTTACTCATTTACAAGAAATTTTTGGTCCATATAAACCATACACAACCTCGCAATCAATCTGAAAAAGCTTCAAATCCCGAGGCAATTACAACGGTCTCGTATCATTGACGGTTCTATGACGCCGTTTGCCACGTCAGCGCCATGCTGAGTTGTCACTTCTTTAGGCCAGGGCCTATATAAAGCTTGTTCCACCGCCATTTCAAGCTGGTTTTCCCGCGCAAAGAGCGAATGATCGAGCGTTGCTGCCATGGCTTCTCTCCGGCGCTAGGGTTTGTCGCCGATCTCTCTCTCTCTCCAAACCATCCTTGCCGGTGATCTCTGTGATTCTCTTCCTTCAGGTCTTGGATCTTCTATCGATCGTATTCTTCTGCTCCTTTTGATTGATTTCAGTCTAGGGCTTCGTTCTTTTCAATTTCCAATTGAATTTCGGTTTTCTTGATCCTCTTCTTAATTTATTGAAAATATATGATGGTTTGCTTGTTCTTGCTGTGAGAATTGGCAATTCATGGGGTGTCCTTGGATCTTGAACTGGAGGTGTTTTCTCCATTCTTTCCTAGCTAGGATTTGCAGGCATTAACTGAATATATTTGTTTCATGAATCCTTCTTTCTTTCCTTGTTATTGTTTCAGATTTGGATGTAACTAAATAGAGTTTTAGTCTGTGGTAATCTTCTGTTAAGCAATTTGGTTTCAGGGGCGATCTTGATTCTCAATTTTTTCTTAAATTTTTTTACATTCTTGTCAGAGATTTTGTTCTGAGTTTTTTAGGATATAGAAAGAGATGCCTCATGCATGTACTTCACTCTGGATTCAATTAATTTGAAATCTTTTTAATGTAATATCGATGTTGCAGAAGCTTATTCTGATGTATGAAAAGAGACTTGCAAAGGAACTGCAGAGCTTGCAAAACGATTGTCGAAGTATCTTGTGCTGGTATGTATTATTTCTTTTGTCCTTTAGATAGTTTGATAAAAATGCCAATTTTCACATTTCTTGTTTGGTTTTGGGATGTTTTGTGGAATTCTTTCTTCAAGATTGTCCCTCTGTTGTGGTCAATATCCTGAACATTGGTTTTAAGATGATCAAGGAATGCTTAGATTACCTTTCTGTAGAGATATAGGATTAATTGGATATTAGCATAATTAATTGCCTTCTGTCTTTTGTTTGACGTCTTGATTCTGTCTGAACTTCTACGGAAAAGCAATGTGGAAGGGAGTTTTAGACATGCAACCGTTCTTGTCATAAAGGCAATAGAGTCTAGTTGCATGTACATGAGCCACTTCGTCTGATACTGCTTCTACACATAAAGCTCTTATAACGATTTCTCAATGGAATAGTAGTTATGTACTTATGTTTTTTTCCTCCTATTCAAGCATTGGATGATAGATTCATAACAAGGTAAAGGTGATCTCAATGCAAGATGATTACCTTTTGTTAGCCACTTTGTATAATCTAACAAAGAACATTAAAGTGTTGGTTTCGTATTCATCGGATCAATTGGGGCATTAAAGTTAGAACAGATCAATGAGAAGCTTCCATTTTTTTGTTAGGTAATACATGCGGATCTCATAGAAAATTATTTCTAGCCTATTCTTTTGGGCAGCAGTAAGGTTAATTAATTCTTTGTAGTTTCCATTTTCAATGCCTTTTTTCTCAACCTGGAATAAAATAAATAAATAAAATAAAATAAAACAGACACATTCTTTTTTTTATGAATGTTTTTTAGGTTGTGTGGGGTTGACCTGATTCACTGGAAAGCAACAATCATTCCCCCTGATGAGTATTTTCACTTGACATTCGCTTGCCATAAGATATTTTACATTCAAGCCTCCTCGGGTGTTTTTCCTTTGCTTCTTCCTGAGTGGGCCATGAAATATTGCTCGTGATTTTGTGATTTTGTGTTTACAAAAAGTTTAAATGCACAATATTCATTTTAATTCATATATTTGCATAATGTTGAATATGGTTTTTGTGTTTTTATGAAATTGTTGATTTTCCAAAAAAAAGAAAGAAAGAAATTGTTGACTATCATCATTTTTGTTGAGTCAACATATATATTGAAAAATATGCTTTTTTTTATATTGATTATTATTTGATATGTCTATGTGGCTAGTGACTTGAGTGACTGGATGTGCAACTTTTTTTCATAATTTTTTTCTCTTTTTTAATTGGTGATATGGCAAATGCACATTAGCCACCACATCAATAGTCATGTGTACATTAAAATGTCGCATGTGAATATATATGTATATATATGTTAAAGAAAGACAAATACTTCAATACTTATTCCCACCTAACAACAATGATAATGATGAATTTTTTTAAAAAAAAACAAGACTGTATTGAGTGTTTTAAAAATATAGTGACAAAATGAAGAATATGTTCAAATTTAGGGATCAATGGTGTGTTCAAGCTTTTATGAAATGGGATGTTTTCCATTATGTCCAATATTTTAACGAGCATGTTGATTGTTGAGGAGCCTTTTTATTGATCCTGTTGTTGTAAGGACGGTAGTATGTTATTGCTCACCTAATTTTAATACGGACCCCAAGTTATTAGCTAAAAGGAGTGAAAGATGAAACAGAGCTAGAAGTTCCCAGCAATGAAGGCTGCATATTTGTATCACTTTCTTCAACCAAAATCTTGATTTTAGGTGTCTCTTTAACTGTTAATTTCATTTTAACAGAAATTTCTCAGCCTACCCAATTGCTATTTGCCTCCACATTATTCCACCTTGTTTATTATTGATATCATGCATGGATTTTTTGTGCGCGCATGTGTGTGTGTGTGTGTGACAAATCATGCGTGCGAAAGTTGCAGAAACATATTCTTTCTGGGGTTCTGCATAATTAGAATGAGATTTTTTTTTTCCATTTCATACTTATTTTTGCTATATAATAGGAAATGGTAATTTCGTCTTTCTTTCTTGCACGTAACATCATTAAAACTATATGCTGGGCAGTAGCTCTTATATTCTTCAATAGGTTTATTGCTTACGTTACATTCATGCATGCAAATGTTCTTTGCTGACAGACCCGGGACTGTTCTAATATAAAAACGTTGACACCAAAGCAATCAGTTTCTGAGAACTATGACCCAGTTCCTCAGTCGGCTGACAAGCCTTCTGAGCCAATGCAAGACCATGAAAGAGCTCAAGCAAATCCACGCCCAGGTAACCATTGCCGGACACTCTTCCGACAACCACATCATCTCCAAGCTCCTCATGTTCTCAACCACGTCCGGTCCCCGAAACACAGACTACTCCTTCAAGCTCTTCTCCTTGGTCTCCAGTCCCGGCACCTTCTTCTACAACACCATCATTAGAGCCTTCTCCGCCTCCAAGAACCCCGCCCGGGTCTTCTCCCTCTACAACCAAATGCTTCTTGCCGGCCTCTTCCCGGACCACTATAGCTTCCCTTTCCTCACCAAAGCCTGCGCCAACCTCGCCTCCCTTCCCTCTCGGAACTTCTCTTCACTGTGACATTGTCAAGTATGGCTTCTCCTCTGATATTTTGGTGCAGAACTCGTTGATCCATATGTATGCTTCTTGTTGTGATATAATCTCCGCCAGGGGAGTGTTTGATGCAATGTGTGTGCGGAACTTGGTGTCATGGAATACCATGGTTGATGGGTACGCTAAGTGTGGTGATTTGGTTGCTGCAAGGAATGTCTTTGATGGAATGCTGGTGAGGGATGTTATGTCTTGGAGTGCACTGATTGATGGATATGTTAAGGGTGGTGAGTTTAGAAAGGCTGATGGAATGAAGGCCAATGCTGTGGCGTTGGTTAGTGTGTTGTGTGCTTGCTCCGGCTTAAGAGATCTTGACGAGGGGAGGAGGGTGCATCGTTACATAAAGGACAATGGTGTGTGCCTTACTATCCAGTTATCAACTTCTCTGGTGGATATGTATGCCAAATGTGGATCAATAACGGAAGCTCTGGCTGTGTTTCGTGTAGTACCGGTGGTGGAGACTGATGTTTTGATATGGAATGCAATCATTGGAGGCCTTGTTAGGCATGGACGGAGCAAGCATTCTCTGGCATTCTTTGAGGAGATGCAGGTAGCAGGTGTGCAACCGGATAAGATCACCTACTCTTACTTGTATAGTGCTTGCACCAATGGAGGCTTAGTAGAGGATGCACAGCGCTTCCGTAATTTGCTTAAAGCACAACGCATGGCTGTGCATGTGGAGCATTGTGCTAGCAGGGTTGATGTCCTACGGCGTTCGGGCCGTGTAGTAAGGAGGCTTATGTGATTGTGAGGACAATGCCCATGCAGCCGAGTGCATCTGTTCCGGGAGCTCTTTACACTGCCTATCAAACACATGGTCGCCTTTCAAGAGCTTATGCTTAGCTCCAGGTTCTACTGCACTAAAGGTGGATGGGATGAACACTATCAGCTGAAGCCATGAAGTTTAGCAGAAGGTATGCATTTTTTTTTTTTTAAGCACACCCACAACTCACTTTTGATCTATGCACATATAGTATACTACTAAGCCAATCTTGGAATCCAAAATGTTGCAACAGTACTACCTACACATATAGATACATACACACATGTTCTTTCTATAGTTAGCTGTTAATTTTTGTTTTCTTAGTTGATGTAAGTAATCTAGCATTGGACACTTTCCCCAAACTATTGATCATGTGCGAATTGCTTCCCCTTCCTTTGAACCACAATGCCCTGGTTCTCTATGGCAATGTTAGTGACAAGGTCATCACCATCAGTTTACCTCCAAAGCCAAGGTTGCACCATTTTTCCACCAAAATCAGGTGATTTCTATCTCCTCTGAATTCACAATTTCTTCAATTTTGATATCTAGTTGCCAATTATACTTCTCAAAGAGGTTGCCTCAAACTCCAAGGCAACTTGGTGTGGACCATGAAGGGTTTATACACAATAAGTTCAGGTAGCCTTATCTTGTTTTCTTGACTACAGAATTGGAGTTATGGTTGATAACTGCGTTCTCTCAAATTAGTTATAAACCATTTTGCCATTGTGTTCAGATTTCTAGTGAAACCATATATTGCAAACGGTGATGTATTGCAAACCTCATCAATTTTAGTTATACATGCTGACAGAAGGTTTCTCATAGGCATTCACAAGATTATTTCATCACTTGGAATTGTTGCAAATTGGCTTCTTCAAGAAGTTAAGTTATATACAAGAACATTCACTAGAAACCAAAACATGTTCTGATTGAGTAATTCAAAATAAGCCACATTTGCAACTTTAGGCACCAGAATCAACTCTGCATTTGAACATCCAAGTACCAAAATTCCATGATTGTAACCATAGATCAGACTACCTAACTTATGCTGATTTGTTCCCTAGCTAGTTTAGTAGCATCCCTCCTTTGCAAGATCTTATATCCTCAGTACAAAATAAAAAGGCAAAAGTATATATATAGCACAGACTTTGAAGCAAACTTGAGTCTAGGAAACAGAGGAATGCTTAGTTTTCTTTTTTTATTCACATAGCCAGCATTTTATGCTGAAAAAAAAAGTGCTACACAACGTCTGCTCTAGTTGGGTGCACGTCTTGTTGTTGCATTGATTATTTACTTTTTACATGGTCAACGTTTGATATCTGTTATTAATTAATGACCAGAACCTTAATATGTATATATAGTTCTTCATACATTTTTTGAATTGGGTATAATGATGATGGCTTTGTTGAACTTTGAAGAGTGGGCACCAACCCACTCTGAAAAGCTCATTTTCATGGGATGATTTGATGATTGCAATCTGACAAGCATATATCATAGTTTAGGAACTAATTAATTACCATGTTATTTAATAACAAAGTCATGCCAACTTTAAGTGTCAACTATCCGCGTCCATTTTGATGCGTCTCATCCATACACGTTTAGTGGTGTTCTTTTCATATCATCTGTAAACAATATACAAAAAAGTTATCATACTTTGGTCGCTTTCAGCTACCGTCAATGGTCTTCAATTAGATGTGTTTTAATTGTATATCTATATGAAATCTATGATGAGTGTTCATATTATTGGGATTGGTAATTTGATGGGTAATAGAAAGGGGGTAGTGTTTTTTTTTTTTTATTCATGGATAAAGACCTCATACAAAGTGGTATGGATTCTTTTTTTTATTAAAAAAAAACAAACAAACAAACAAACGAAGAGTAGGTGAGTTTTGGCCGTAGCGGAATTTTGATTTGAAGTATTAAATTTTAATTTAATAATACTATTTAATATAATATAACTTTTAGGTAATTTTTTTTTCCCAAATAACAGTGTTAATAATAATTTTTTGTATTGATTTATAAAGCTAAGTTTGTGGGATAAATTCCAATCTCTTTTTGTTTTTTTTTGTGTATTTGGTACAGTTGACCTTAAATCAGATTAAACCGATATTGACACCATCTTAAAAATAATTTATTTAGAAGTAAAAAACGTTTGACATAATATTGTTGAATCTCAATATATTAACAATAATGAGTAATTATTAATTATAACAATTTTGCAAAAGATAATTGCTTGCTTGTGTACGAAAAGACTTGCTATTGTCTACATGTGAAAACTATAACTGTTTGCATGCCGGAAAATTGTTCAAAAATAACCCCAAATATATTTTTTTTTCCCAAATATATTTATCACAGAAAAGTGTCTTAAAAAATTTGCATTTTATAAGATTTTCTTAGGTAACTTTTCATAATGAAAAAAATAAATAAATAAACACGTTCTGTTAAAGGATATCAATAAAAGTGTACACTAGTTTTATTTTGATCTTTTATGACGGCTTTCGGTTGTGGAAGACTCTAGAGGCAACTTTCATTAAATATATATATATATATATATATATATATTATTTATGTAGACACGTATAATTGTGGACAAAATTGACCAAAAGTGAAATAGTCCATTTGGAGGCCTTGCCAATATACCTCTCTTTGTTTCTTTCTATTTTTTTTTAATTTTTTTAGATTTTTCCCAATCCAACTCATTCCACTTGGAGAGCACCACAACTCCATTATTGCTTGCACAAAATACTAATCTTATCTGCCAGTTGCTAGGTTTTAATATTCAGATACAAAGGGAAGAAAACTTATTTTTCATCCAGACTTTACATTGTTCCTCAGATTCATAAAAAATAGGGAAAATTCTTTATTCGCACCAGTAATTTTCAAAAGCTTCACTAAAAACCACTCCTCTTTTCACTTTACACGACCGGTGAGCCCTTGGTTAGTGTTTAACTTCACTTTCTACTCTAGTTCAGCCTGAATGGGATTCAGTGTTGTCGAAATCCAGTTTTTCTGCGAAAATGGTGGGAAAGGGAAGCAGCCTAGAATCGCATCGTGTTCAGCCTTTTTGAAGGGACTTTTCTGCTGGTTTCGATGAGACGATGCTGAGGGTTCACATTACATCTTGTTATTCTCGCTCGTTATCATACCCAGAAATATATAAATCGGTTTCTCGAGCAGAAAAATGAAATTGATTTCCAGTCGGATTGGTCAGTGCTTCATCTTCAAAATGAGTGCGTAGTCGATTTTATTGTCGAGCGGAGCGTATGCCGTTGTAAATCTTCGTTTATGGTTGTAAAAGTTGTATTACGACGAGGAAAACGATGAATTACTGACGAGTTCGTTTCGTTATAATGTTCTTCTCGTTTATGGTTTCATCTATTTGTATATTTTTAAATAATGTTTAACTATTTGCTATTATCCGGGTTTAAATATTTTACTAATATGTTTAATAATTGTCGTATCCAGGTTTTAATACTTCAGTCTCAGTTTAGCGTTATCTTTACGTGTATAACTGATTCATAAGCGTGTAAATTCTCAGAAAGTCTGCGTAAAAGCGGTGATCTTTTTCGTTTGATCACGAGATTGTTGGCATGTGTGGCGTGGCGGTCGTGAGGTTATGGTATCCGTGCGTAAGAATTAATGGCGGCATTAATTCTTATGCTGCGATCAACTCATTCCGAACACGGATTCGTTCTCGTCGGTCGATGTCGGCCGTCTGTCGTTTAACTTTTTCTCGGGATCTGAAGAGTCGACGCTTGTGGACTTCACGCATAAATAGCAGGAAGAACACTCACGTGAATGACCAGCTCATAAAGTCAGTCCTCATCGTCATCCTCACTCGCTCACTCCTCCTCTTCCTCACTCTTCCCGTGAGACTGACCGCTCTATCACGAAAGGATGTTTGGTGAGCCTTCTTCCTATCTTGAGAATCGATTAGCCGTGTCACTGAAGCTAGTTAAACTATCTTTTCACCTTGATAGCGAAGTCCTCTCATAATTGCTGAATCACGAGAGGATTCTCCGGTGATGGATGACGGGAAAGCGATTAAGAGAGCATTCGACTTGGGTATGAAAAGAAAGTTTTTCGTATATTGCGTGATTGCGGAGGATTCTCTAGAGGAGGAGATCAGTAAACATCCTTTAAAAGCGATGTTGACATTTACCGCTTGAGACTTTTACGATTAGCGTTTAAGAAAATGACGTCGGGTGTACAAGTGATTACGTTCTATGTTTAACTTCTCGAGGATCGTCGTTTTAAAAGTCCTACCGTGACACGTTTGATTAATAGTCGTTTTCGTGAGATGTGTGTTGTTTAACGCTTTTTAATGTTGTACGTTTTGCGGGTTCGAAGTTGATGCGCTTGTTATGCAACCATGTGAGCGTTCGAATGTCGGAACGACTTGTTTCGTTATCACGAGTCGAGTCAGTGAGTGTCAATCCGAAGCGGGACGTTGTAAATGTTGTAAATGTTGTAAATCTTTTGTAAAATGTTGTAAATGTTGTAAATCTTTGTAAATGTTGTAAATGTTGTAAATCTTTTATAAATAAAAGCGAAACAATCGTATTTGACGTGAACTTACGAAATTTAAGCAGAGACCTAGTAAAAAAACGATGTGGGAAACAAAAAGAGCGTCGTTGTAAACAATAGAAAAAAGTTAAACAATACTCGAGTTACTCTTTAAACAATGACAGCGGTGTTTAGAAAATACGTAAATATGTTTTAAAGCGGTGACCAGGAGGGTACCCATCTAGCGACGCGTTGTCCGAGTGAAAGCATTGATTTAAACAGATAACATATTATTTACGTGATATAGACTTTAGTTAAGCAGGTTAACCGTTATTTTTAAACACTATATGTATACTGTTTAAGCATAAAAAGCAGCCGTTTACCGAGAGACTCATGTTGAGTTGAGAACTTTCATTCGAACGATGACGACATGTCTTCCTCGCGACGATGACGTATATTTCCCTTTTTGCCCTTTGAGGATGGAGGGAAAAATACGGCCAAATCAGCGTCGCGTCTAATCTAACCTCTATCGACTAGATGCGTACTTTTTGTTTGCTGATTACATTGCTTTGTTTGTACTTGCTACATCTTCTACTTAACTCCTTGTCGTCTTCGTTTTTGTTCTTCGATTTCGTTTTGGTTTATGTCGATTTTGGTTTTTCGTGGATATATTATGGAGAGTTTTTGTGGTATTGCTAGATTGACGGGGGAGGGAAAGAGTGCTAATGTTGCAGCTCGAGACTTCTTAGGGAATTGGTGTTAGTGCGAGATATGTGAGCGATGGGGTCTCGAAGTTTCTCTTGATCGAGGGTTAAGTTCATCACACGGATGGATATAAAGCAGGTTTTGCCGATAAAGCTGATGTTGACTTCACAGTCGGATGATGTCGCGATCGACTCCGTCTTGAAATGTCTTTGTAGTTGATCTTTGTCGTCGAGGGCCGAGAAAAATAGTGCCGTTGCGAATCCTAATGAAAGCGAGGTTTTACGTTTAGCCAAGTTCCCTTTTCTTTAATTATTTCGGTTATGCAGGGGTCGTTATTGTTTAAATATATAAGTCGTATTTGGTTAACGTATTATACTAGTCCTACGTTATTAGTTAATTGTTTAAGTATTTAATTTAACGTTTAACTGTTATCGTTATCAGCTTAAACATTATATTCTCAAAAGCTTAATATATTGATCTTTTCAGTTTAGTGAAGTGTTGGCGAATTGATTCTGAGGTGCTCCCATTCGTCCCAGCTAGGTGACCATGGCGGTGTGGGATGTCTTGCACTCCTCGTCGGATCATTACGAAGTGTTGATCGTTGGATATTGAGTCGGCGTTTTTGGCCAGTGTCGAACATTTCGAGGGATGTACTTGATAAATCGATCGAAAAGGAATTTTGACTTAATTCGTAAAAGCGAAAAACATCGAGTGGTGTGGAATCTTGTCTGCCGATGGTTTGTCGTTAAGCAACCGTCGTCGAAAAGGTATAACAAAAAATACTGAGGAATCGAGACAATCAACACGTCGCACTTGCGGTGGTGGCGTGGGTTGGCGTCATCAAAGCGTCGAAATGGGTTAGCGCCGCGGTGATTGACTCGAGGGCCGAATCCCTTGTCGCTGAGGCCGTCGACATTCGAGAAGGACGTGTTGGGGAACATGGTGTCCAGCACTACCGTCCAAGCGAGGGCTTGGTTGGGAAAAAGCGTGCGGGTGGTCCTCGGCGGCGGTGACGTCTCCGACTATGTTGTTTGCTTTGGTATGTGGATAAAGGTGGGTCGAGACGAATCCGGCAGGGCGTTGCGATCGTGGAGAGAGCGGTGATCGTTTTTAAAGCGTGCGTTCTTTTTCTTCGTGAGCGTGTATTGTGGGATTGAGAGGGCTTCGCGAGGCCGGCTAACTCATTTCTCGATGGTACCCGCCTCGCTTGGAAAATATCGGGGTACACTCTTTGGGTGCCACGGGGAAGATAGTAACGATGGTTTTTCCGTCGCCTGGTATGTAGTCGGCAGCGAGGCCGATGCGATTGGACTTAGTTCGCTATCTAAGTTGGGCGTGCCTTATCACAGGGTGGAGATTATCATGAGATAATTACCTTCGTGTCGGACGAGTCAAGGGCCTTGTTAAGCGCGTGATGCGGAGTCTTCCCTTCTTCGCATGCGTCATCTTGTCTTGACGTTTGGAGCGATTTTATGAAAGCGATGTCGGGACTTGGGAAGGCGTTGAGGGAGAGTCTTTGAGTCATATGCTTCCGCGTTGCGTGGGCGTCCACGGCTAAAGATTTGATGATCTGAGTGAGATGAGCTGCGAGTACGTATCGACTGGCTCGTCGTTTGGTTGATTAATCGTCGGATATGGCGTTTAATTGAGATGTATCGTTCGGGAGGTGATCGTTGGGGTGAGATGTATTCGAGGCGTCAGCGGAGTCGTTCGATGCTTGGATCAAGGAAGCTCGTCGTTTCAGCGGTGGCGAAAATGGTCGACTCAGTGAAGGTCGTGAATGTTGATTTACATGCAACGTTTTAGTATTACCCTTTAAAGCGTTCTCGATCTTTGTTTTAATTACACTTTTCGACTTTAAATATTAATCGTTTCGTTTATTTAATTCTGATAATGTTTAAACATGTTGTGAAGTTATTTAACCAGTCATTTGTCTTTGTTTAACCTTATTTGCTGAGTTCGAGTTGATGCAGCGTTGTTATGTGCTGAGTGACGACGACGAGATGGGAGACCTACTTATGCCCGGGACAGTACATTCGAAGTTAGAGATCATTGTTGAGGACGGTACGAAATCTTGCGTGTTGATCGTTGTGTGCGATGATCGTTGCGAAGTCGATTGACGATCGCGACAACTCAGTGGATCTAGCCATCGAGGACTTGTTACGTATGTCGGAAGGTGAGCAAGTTTATGGTATCCCTTACTGAACATGCTTGCAATGGCAGCAATGTCGAAACAGACGCTGCGTCGTCGATTTATGGCGGGTGCCACGCGTCGACAATTCTGGCGGCGTCTGAGGAGCTATATTCCCATGCACGCGATAGCGGGTGCCTTGAGCGAAATCGTGAGCTTCGTTCTGCGGCCTTTGTGACTAGAAAGCTGACTGGCGGCCTAGGCGAAAAGAGGATCGAGTCATGGCGTTTGATGTCCGCGAGTTACATTGCGGCTGGCGCGAGGATGCGAGTCGTCGATCGGCGATCTTCTGATGAAGCGCCATCGCCACTAAGCGTTGATAATAAGCAAGCGATGGCGGAAAGCATTGTGTGTATTTATAGCGAATTGAATGTATTCTGGCGGAGCGTTGTTATTTTAACAGGATCTGCTGTAATTTGAAATATTTTCGTTTGATGTTTAAAGCGATATATGGTATATTTAAACAATGAAGCGAATGTACACTACTTCTGTTACGTAAATTAAGCAATGAAATGGCGCGAATGAAATTTAGCACTGCGCTTCTGATTGAAAAGCAAGCAAAATTTACATTGAGATAGCTCTGAGTCGTGTTTCTTGAAAACAAAAAGCAATGAGATTGAATTGTGTATTGATGAAAGCGACTTTCCGTGTTGGTTAAGCAATAAGTCGTTCGTTTTAAAAGCAGGAAAGTGTTATTTTTAAGCGGGTGCAGCGTAATTTGAAATATTTAAAGCGATGTTTTAAAGCGATATATACTATATTTAAACGATGAAAGTGGAAATGTGCGATCTCAGCGATAAATTAAGCGATGAAATAAAAAGCCCGAGATGGAATTTAACCCGCTACGATTCAAAACAAACAAAAATTTCGTTAAGATATCTGCTCGTGTTCTTGAACAGCGAAAACAATGAGATTGAATTTGTCGAGGTTACATTTGAAAAACAAAATTGACGATCGGATATCTGAGACGTATGATTCAGCAATTGCAGCTTGTAATGACCGCACTGTAATCGTGGACGCAATATTGCCCTCCCTCATAAGTATCACGGAGTGCTTGTCCGTGTCCCGAGGGTGAGAGCGATCATCTGCGAGTGGCAAGTAACTCTCCTTTTGCAGTAATTGCTTTCGATAAACCCGCGTAATGGCGTGAGCGGTAGCGATCGGCCGCTTCCTTGTTTTAGGCGTGGGGTTTTACGTAGCCGTGATGCGGCCGGGTACTGCTGAGTCGCCGACTACGCCCGAACTCCATGCTCGACACATAGGTCGAGATAGATTCATTAGTCGAGATATCTGAGTCGAGATTAGAATCTGGGATTTAAATACCAAAGCAGATGATGTCCGGACGTAATTAAAGAACTTACCATGTCCATGGCGTCCTTATCGTGCCGAGACGTGAAGAATAATGCACTGTATTCTTGTTTATCGTTATCAAAATCAGACGCAGCGACGTAGAAGTGGTAATTCATGATTATCCGGGAGGATGACAATTTGAGACTTCATGCGAGGTTGCCTTGACGGCATCGATCCTAGCCATAGGTGATGTCGTATGCGTAAATCCTGCTTTGCGCATGCGCCAATGTAAGTCGATGATGGGCAGCGCTTCTATGAGATATGGCTCTTTTTCTCGGCGACTTTTTGTATTATGCATCTGGCGTCCCGTCGCATCATCGAGTGACCATCCTCCTTCCACTCAGCCGTGTATAACTAGTCAGCGTGTGGTCAGCGGCAGTCGTTCTTCCACTGCACAGGTCTTGGGATTAAAGCGATACTGATTAGAAGACCTATGTGTCAAATATTTAAATGATATTGTCGAGTTGTTACGTGATATTATATATATAATTAAGCGGTAAGGTGACTTAAATGATAACATAATGGTATTAAACACTATTAGGTAATAGTTAAACAACTATGAGAAACTCTTTAAACAATATCGTAAAAAGCGTTACACTACACGATCCGTAGGCGAGTTGAGGAAGATCCTCATCGACTCCTGCTTCGTGTGTCAAAACGACTGCAGGCCCGACGCATCTCTTCTTCTTGAATCAAAAGCTTTCCGTGATGCGGTCAAATTTTTGATTAGCGCGATCAAATCTCTCGTTGCTCGGTGGGGTGCTTCGTGCGTCTTCCTTACGATCACGGGGGCGATGAGCGGCAGCGTCAGCTGCGAACCACATCCACATTGTTGTTCTTGTTGTGGGTTGTATAGCAACCCGATCTTGAGGGCAACGGCGGCGGCATCGGCCATGAGAACAGCTTCCCTCACGTGGTTCTTGTTGTGGTGGGATTGTGTCGACTTGGGCTGCAGATCTGCGTCGGCCTCGACGCGGCGGCAGATCGACGATCTTCTCGGCTGGTGAGCCGTGGCAAACTCATTGGGAGCAACGCCCTATAACTTGTTCTTGACCTTCGGGGATTGTGTCATCTTTGATCATGCTAATCTGGCGGCCGGTTCAGCGGAGTCGGCGATTTCATCGAGAAGAAGTCGGCGACCTTCTCGGCACAGCGGCGCATCATCTACGATGTCCTCCGTCGTGGCCGTGTCGTCAGCGGCCGAGAACTCGATATGACGTCGGTAGCTGGATGGTGTTCTTATTGTTTCGTCGTCGGTGGCGGGGGAGCGGAGAGCGATATTGTTCTCCTCTTTTCGCAAAGTCTCTTGAATGTGGCCGCCTTGGAATGACCTTCCGGAAGTGATGTAGAGTCGGGTAGATCGAATTCCGGCGCCTCGTTCGTCCGGTGCTTCGGTTCTTTCGGGGATGGCGCTTGTGGGTTGTGAAAACGTCCTTCCGTAGCGCCTCGCGCTGAAGCGAGCCAGAAACTGGTGCGTCAATATCGGCGATGCTGCGTAAGAGTTCGATGCACTTAGCCCGATGTTACGCGGTAGTGCCCAGCGGTCGGTGCACGTGAGTCGGAGAGGCTGTCGTTGTCGTGGTAGGGGGTTGTTAGCATCTGCCGGGGTAGGGAGGGCTTCTCGCGTCGAGGAGATCTTGTGCGTGGTGGGGTACGGAAGTAGGAGAGCGGCGAGTCCGGTAGCGATGAAAGCTGCTCTGCTCATCTGCCTTCGAGCGAGTGGTTCGGGAGACGATGGCGTCCATCCGTCCGGTTGGCGCCAACAAATATTGCTTCTTCGAGCGTTCGGCGGGCAAGTTTCGGAAAGCTAGCGTATGATAAGCCGAGCAATTTCGGTGAGATCATTCGATTTTAAAAGCTATAGCTATATATTTAAGCGTTGATAGAATATAATTAAGCGGAGAACAAAATATTTAAGCAGGTTATGAATAATAGTTAAGCGGTGAAATCACCTAGGATTAAGCGCTAAATAAAAATGTTTAAGCGTTAAAGACTTATGTAGAGCAGGTGTCCGTGAATTTATTCTTATCTCTTTTTCCGATGACGATGATCAAGCTCGTTTACTACCCGAAATCGCTTGCCCAGGTAGAGGTGCTTTTCGGCGTAGTAGCGGCATCCTTGGGATCTTCGCAGAAGCGGACTTTCTTACCGTTGGGTCAGGTAACTCGTAAAAGCCAGGGCTGATTAAAGCGGCCGTAGAGCGACCACTTAATGTCACCCTGTGTTGAGTGCTTAGCTGCGCAGCATCTATCGCTGCGCTCGGGCGTGCGTGGAACTATCCTCCCGTAGAGCGCTTGACAGTGCCTGCTTATGCGTGTCGCCCCATGGTGAGTCATCGTGCCGTAGTCACAGCGATCGGTTCGGGCCAGAGCGCGATGTGTTTGGGAAGAGGAATCTGTCGTGGAATCACATCGTCGGGGTTTGACGGTACTATCTTCTCCCTCGGCCAGACAAGTTCTTGCAGCAGTGCTCTTGATGGAATCTACAGTGATACTGCTCGTGGGTGCTGATGAATCTGCGTGGCCCGAGCGTGGCAGCAGTTTCTTCGTACGAGCGGCTGCGTCGCCATACTTAGCGGTGACCAAACGAGGGGCCATCTTGGTCTGAAACTCGGCCGAGGCTCCCGATCTTATTGGTGCGACCGTCGTTCCTTTGCGAAGGATCGAAGAGCTCTTCTTGGTATATGGCTTCGACTCGGTGAAAGTGACGGTGTCCTTGAATAATCTCGATTATCGGTCGTTTAACTTTATTAGATTTAAGGTCTCTTGTTGGTGTGAGTGTATAGCATTAACTTGGTTGGCCGTAATACTGGCTGCGGTTTGACAAAAGTTTAGCGGAGTATAAGGTTTTGCGGTAAACTACTGGTTATCAAGCGGAGATATAAATGTTAGCAGAGACCCATTTTGTTGAGCGAGGCGAGTGTTTATGAGTGACGTGTTGTTGTATGTTTTTCTTAAGCGTCGTTTCGTTTGTAGCGCAGTATCAAGCGAAGCGGGATGTACATTTATATATTACACAAATCATATGATGAAGAAGCTATTGTAGTGTATACGTTGAATGCAAAACAAAACAAAGCCTGTTGATCTTGGCTAACAAAAGGCAGTAGAAATCCTGTGGGGCTTGATATCTTCGACAAAAGCAGGGGCCTTGAAAGCAAAGCAAAATCTTTCTTTATGTGAGCAGTTAACATAA
>NC_052477.1:28319194-28448995 GCF_009730915.1 Dioscorea cayenensis subsp. rotundata
CTCGTAGAATGTTAGTAAATGTCGTAAATCTTTTATAAATAAAACGTAAAACAATCGGATTTCGACCGCGAACTTCAAATTTAAACGTAGACCTAGTAAAACAATGCGGGAAACAAAAAAACGCTATCAGAAACAATAGAAAAAGTTAAACAATACTCAAGTTACTCTTTTAAACAACGACAACGTGCTTTAAGAAAAATACGTAAAATATGTTTAAACAAATGACCTCGTGAGGTACCCATCTAGCAACGCTGATGTCAGCTGAAAAGCATTCAATTTAAACAATAACATATTATTTACATGACATAGTACTTTTAGCTAAAATCAGCTAACCGTTATTTTAAACACTATATGTATCCTGCTTAAACATAAAAAAAGCTCGACGCCATATAGTAGACTCATGTCGAGTCGAGAACTTTCATCTCGAACGACGACAACATGTCTTCCTCGCGACAACGACATATATTTCCTTTCGCCTGGGATGGAGGGAAAAATACCGCCCAATCACATCACGCCTAGTCTAACCTCTATGCATACAACTCGCAGACTTTTTTTGTTCGCAGCCTCGATCGCCGCTTGTTCTTTACATCTTCTACTTCTTCTTCGTCGCCTTCGCTTTTGTTCTTCATTTCATTTGGTTCAGACGATCTGGTTTTCAATCGATATATTATGGAAAGTTTTCTGGGTATCGCTAGATTCAACGGGAGGGAAAGAGCGCTAACGCTCACGTACCGCACTTTCGAATTGGTGTTAGCCGAGATACTGAGTCGATAGTGGTCTCAAGTTTCTCTCGTCGTGGTTAAGTTCATCACACCGTATGGATATAAAACCGTCACTAATAGAAAAACGACGTCGACTTCCATCGGATGCGCCACGTCCACTCCATCTTCAAATGTGTCAGTAGTCGATCTCTGTCGTCGAGACGTAAAAATGCGCCATCGCCGATCCTAACGAAAACGAGGTTTACTCGTCAGAAGTTCCTTTTCTTTTTAATTATTTCACTTGTTCTGGGGTCATTATCGTTTAAATACGTCCGCCATCGTTAACATATCGGACTAGTCCTTTACGTTATTAGTTAATTGTTTAAGTATTTAATTTAACGCTTAACTATTGTCATTATCGCTAAAACATTATATTCTCCGCTAACATATCGATCTTTTTCATTCGACCGAGTGTCAGCAGAATTCTGATTCGCGAGAGCTCCCCATTCATCCCTACGGCGACTCCGGACGGCTGGATGTCTTCTTCCTCGCCGATCATTCTCAAGCGTTGTCGCTGGATATTGGTCAACGCTGACGGTGTCGAACATTTCGTGGACGTATTTCAAATCATGCAATCAAAAGGAATTTTGACTTCAAATCATAAAGAACGAAAAACATCGAAGCGATCGCTGAATGCAGCCGATGCTTTCGCCGTGCTGCCTTCACGCATCAAAAAGAGTATAACAAAAAAATACTTTGTAATCAAGACAATCAACCCGCTCACACACTTGCGGTGGTGGCATAGGTTCAAGGCCACATCCGAAAAGCGCCCAAAAATGGGTTAGCGCACGAGTGATCTCGTAGCTGCACGACCGCCCTCAGTATAAGGCCATCGACATTCGTATGACACGCTATGGGAACATGGTGTCCACATACCATACAAGCAGTGCTTGGTTGGGGAAAAAGAGTACGCCCGGTGGTCCTCGACGGCAGCTGACATCTCCGCGCCATGACCGCTTGCTTTGTACGTGGATAAGGTGGCCGAGACAAATCCCTAGCAGCTGCAAGCGATCGCTGGGAGAGATCGATGATCGCTTTTAAACGCGGCATTCTTTCTTTCAACGCGTATCGGGATTCAAGAGGGCTTGCGTGCCGCTCGCTTTCGACGGTACCCACCTCCTTGGAAAAATATCGGGCACACTCACCGCGCCACAGTGAAAGATGGTAACAATGGTTTTTTTCCACGCCGCCTTCTGAGTATAGTCGACAACGAGACCGACGCCAATCGACTCTGGGTTCATATCTAAGTCACGACGCCTTTATACGAGGGCCGAGATTATCACTGAGATAATTACCTTCGCTGGCTTCGACAGTCCAAGGGCCTCTGTGAGCGCAATTGCAGAGTCTTCCCTTCTTCGCCACACGCGCATCGCCTTCGACATTTCGAGGCCAATTTTTACGAAGCCAACCGCCGACTTGGGGCAGCATCGAGGAGGAGTGCCGGGTCTATATGCTCGCGATCGCGCTAGGGCATCCACCCGCTAAAGATTTCGACGATACCGCGAATGAATCCGCAGGCCATATCACCCAAGCTCATCACCGGGTCGATTAATAACCTGATATGGCACATCGTCGAATTATCTGCTCTGGAGGTGATCGCTGCGTGAGATGTATTCGAACGTCACGAGTCGCTCAACGCTTGATCAAGGAAGCTCGCCATTTACCCATGACGTAAAAATGGTCGACTCCATAAGGTCTCAGCGAATGTCGATTTTACACTTAACATTTAGTATTACCCTTTAAACATTCTCAATCTTTTGTTTAATTACACTTTTTCCCCGACTTTTAAATATTAATCATTTCGCTTATTTAATTACAATAATGTTTAAACATGTCGATCTAATTATTTAACCATCACCGCCTTTGTTTAACCTTATTTCGCTGTGTCAAGTCGACGCGCACGTTATGTAAATCCCATGCGAGCAAGCCGACTCAAACGGGAGACCCACTTACGCCCGACATACATTCGGGTTAGAGATCATCGGCTGAGTGACACCAAATCTTCGTGTTGGTCGCTCAGCGTCACGATCGCTACGGGCCGATCGACCAACGCAAAGAACTCCCGGATCTCGCCATCGAACTTGTTCACGCCGAAGGTGGCAAGTTTATGGTATCCCTCGGTAAAACATGTCACAAGCAAAGAATAACGCAGTATGCACACCAACGACATCGACGATGAGCGGGTACTTCACCGCCGATAATTACAAACCGGGCATACAAGGGAAGCTTATATTCCCCATACCCGACGTCACGATGCAGTCTTTAGACGGAAATCGCGAGCTTCGCTCATGCACCGCCTGATTAGAAGGCAGCCAAGGCCTAGACGAAAGAGGATCGAGTCGCAGCGTTGACGTCCGCGCGAAGTTACATCGGGCAGCCACCGCCAAGGATCCGCACAATCGACGCATCTGCAGAAATGAAAACTGCCGCCGACTAGGCATTGTTAATAAACCGACGACGATGGTGGAAACATTGTGTATTTATAACTAATCGAATGTATTTACACTTTGAGACATTGTTATTTTTAAACCTGACACACTCAGAATTAAATATTTCAACCGATGTTTAAACGATATATGGTATATTTAAACAATGAAACGGAAATGTATACAACTACAACGTAAATTAAACAACTGAAATGAACTCGAATGAAATTTAACCCTCGCCTTACAATCGAAAAACAAACAAAATTTACATCGAGATATACAAGTCATGTTCTTCGAAAACAAAAACAATGAATCAATCACGTGATCGATGGGCAACTTTCCATATTTAGTTAAACAATAAGTGCATTCATTTAAACGTAGAAAGTGTTATTTTAAACTGTACACCGTAATTTGAAATATTTAAAACCGATGTTTAAACGATATATACTATATTTAAACAACGAAAGTGAAACGTACACAATTACAACGTAAATTAAACAACGAATAAAAACCGAATGGAATTTAACCCGCTTTACAATTCAAAAACAAACAAAATTTACATTAAGATATATAAGTCATGTTCTTCGAACACGAAAAACAATGAATTGAATTTGTCCGTATTTACATTTGAAAACAAAATCGATACGATATACAAGACATGTTATTCAAAAATGCACTTAACCCGCCGCGACGACCCCTTTGTCACGGACGCCTACCGCCTCCCTCCTAAGTATGCGGTAACATACCGTAATCCGAGGTAAGGAACGCTCCGTCTGCGGTAGTCAGTAATCTCTCACCCCTACAGCACTCGCCGATAAACCGCATGACGCACGTACGCCGCAATCGACGCTTCCTTGTTTCGCGCTGGGTTTCGCGGCAGCACGCAGCGGCATTTCGCCGCCGACCGCTTAACTCCATATCGACACAAACGTCGAATAGATTCCTACCGTCGAGATACGCAAGTCGAGATTAGAATACCGATTTAAATACCAAACATGATATTAATCTGACATAATTAAAGAACTTTACCATGTCCAACGCTGCCCTTATCGTCACTCCTCGATACGAAGAATAACGCCCGTATTCTTGTTTATCATCGTCTGTGATCTACGACATGGAAGTCGCCATTCATGATTATCTGGAGGACGACAATTTGAACTTCATGCAGTCATGCGACAGCATCCCCGATCATAGCCATAATCAGGCTACATAAAGGCCGTCTCCGCTGATACATAAACAACAAGAAGCTGGCTCCGATGACGGAGGCGCTCAGAAGGATACGGTCTTCGTCACCGACTTTAGTACTATGCACACGAAAGTCGCCCATCACATCATCACGACCATCTCCTTCCCTCAAGCAACAGAGTAACCTCGTCAGTGACATCGACAAACAACTATTCTTCCACACGACACGAATGCTGAGGTTAAACGACAATGTATATTAGAAGACCATATCAGAAATATTTAAACGATATTATCAATCGTTACATGATATTATATATAATTAAACTAGAAGGCTGAAAAACTTAAATGATAACATAATGGTATTAAACACTATTAGGTAATAGTTAAACACTATAAGAAACCCTTTAAACAATATCATAAAAACGTTACACTTACCTCGTCTCATGAGCAACTGAGGAAGATCCTCATCAACTCCTCGTCAGATTTCGAGTAAGACGACTCAGCCAACCCATTTCTTCTTCTTCTAATAAAAGCTTTCCGAGCCGTCCCCGGTCCAATTTTTCGATCGGCCTCGATCATCTCTCTCGCTTTCTGCTTGGTCTTCATCAAAGATCTTCCTTCGACGCGGATCGACGGCTGACAGAGATCAACCGCAGCACATCCTTACATTGTTGTTCTTGTGCTGGATCGCGTCCGGCTTCGACGCTGGGACGACGCGACAAAGATCAACCGCAGTACACTTCCTCATACTGGTTCTTGTGCTGGTGGGATCGTGTCCCGCTGGGTCAGCAGATCGTTTGGCCACTCGCCACTCAGAATCGGATTCGGACGATCTTCTCAACCGCGGGCTACGACAATCAAAGATCATCGGGAGACACACCCTTAACTCGTTTCTCGACCTTCGTGGATCGTGTCCATCTCGACGCCGCATCTTCGCACTGGCCCACCGGGTCGACGATTTCATCGAGAAGAGAGTCAACCACCTTTCTCAACCGCAGAACGGCCACATCATCTACGATGTCCCTCCACCGCCACGGCCATGTCATCAACTGCGATAGACTCCAAGAATGATCGACCGACCGATGGTGTCACTATTGTTTCATCGTCACCCAGGCAGGGAGACAGAGGCAGATTGCTCTCCTCTTTTTCGCAAGTCTCTTCGAACGTGGCCGCTTTGAACGACCTTCCCGACGATGCTCGCCGCTGCCAAATCCCGACGCCTCGCTCGTCCCGTGCTTTGCTCTTTTTCGAGGGACGGCGCAACTGGCCGCGAACGCCCTTCCAGCCTCCACACGAGCGGCATGCTCGAGGGAAACTCCCGGCCATCAATATTCCGTACGCCCGCGATAAGAGTCATGCGCGACATCTTCGCCCAATGTCACCGCTGGGCCGCCACCTGCCGGAGGGGCTGCCACGGTCTGGGGGACCGCCGCTGTCGGGTAGGGGGTTGTCGCAATCGCCGGGGTAGGGGAGGGCTTCTCCCGGGCCGAGGAACGCGCGGGCGCGGGGCTCGGAAGTAGGAGAATCCAGGGCCCAGTCACAAGACGATGAGGGCCGCCTCCTCATCCCCGCCTTCGAGCAAGTGGTTCCCTGAGCAATGGCATCCATCCGCTTGGCATTGGGCGCCAACAAATATTTCTTTTCTTCAAAGATTCACGAACCACTCGTGAAACTAACATACGTAAACCAAACAATTTCAAATGAGATCATTCATTTTAAAACTATAAAAACTATATATTTAAACGTTATAGAATATAATTAAACGGAGAACAAAAATATTTAAACTAAGCATGTAATAATAGTTAAACCAGAATACTAAAGTTAAACGCTTAAATAAAATGTTTAAACATTAAAGACTTATGTTAGACATCATGTCCACGATTTATTACCTCTTTCCATCGAGCGACGACAAGCTCGCTTTCTACCGCCGCCGCTTCCCGTGAAGTACTTTCACCGTAGAAGACAAAGATCCTCGGGATCTCGCCGAACGGACTTTCTTCCCCGCTCCCGGCCACCAGAAAACCGGACGTTAGCGACCGAAGCAACCCCTTTAACGCACTCTCGTGTCAGTCTCTTCCCACAAGATCTATCTCGCAGACCCGCTACCGCCAGTGAATATCCTCCATAAGCCACTTCAGGCGTCGCTCGCGCCTACGCCAGACGCCCTACTAGGCCGGTAGATCATCGACGTAATCAACGATCCAGCCGAATCGAGCATGATGTATTTGGGAAGAGGATCGTCCCCCACGAGCGTACACCATCGTGAGTTTCGACAAAAATTATCTTCTTCTCCTCCCTGTCGAACAAGTCGCACTGCAGTGCTTCGATGGAGTCTCGCTGCTCTCGTAGGGTCTCGATAGATACCGCCTTCGAACGCCGACCGGTTTTCTTCTTCTCGAAAGACCATCGCGGCCGCCATCGCAACGCACTGCAAGAACGAGGGCCACATCTCGAGGTCTCGAAAACTCACAGCGCTTTTCCCCGATCCTCGAATTTATCGCGCGACCATCGCACTTTTCGCAAAAGAGAATCAAGAAGGGCCCTCTCGTATACGGCTTTCCAAACCAAACACTCGCAAACGTGTCCTTCGAATAATCTCCCAAATGTCGAGGGGTCATGTTAACTTTCAATTCGCCTAAGGTCTCCACAACCGTGCCAAATAGCAACGCCCATTAACTAGGTCGACCGCCATAATCACAAGCCTCGCAGATCGACAAAAAGTTTTGCTGTGAAATATATGCTTTTTAAACCAGAAACTCGCTATTAAACAGTAGATATAAAATGTTAAAATGTAGACCCATTTTGTTAAACAGAGATCGAATACTTAAACAGAGACAACAAATGTTAAACCAGAATATCTCATTTCTTAAACGTCAACCTCATTTCAGAAATCGCAACCATATCAAACGAAACTGAAACGACATTATAAATATTACACAAATCATAACAATCGAGAAAACTATTTCGAGATAGCGATACATACGAAAACGCAAAACAAAACAAAACCCTACCGAGAAATCTCCTCGCAGACTAACAAAACCCCAAATTAGAAACTCCCTCAGACTTCAATATCTTCCAACAAAAACAAGTGAGCACAAAACAAAACCGAAAAATCTTTCTTTCAGAATAATAGCTAATATAAAACCATACTCAATACCTTTGATCAGAACTCACGAAACGCCAACTAGTCTATGGGACTTCTCCTTCGAGATACCGCTGAAAGGGAAAAGTTCGACGAAATGCTAATTACAGAGGCTTTCACTGGAGAGTATAACTTCTGAGACTAAAATTTCGAAACTGAAAACCAAGACGCGAGATGAGAAAAAGCAATCAAACTGCCCAATAAATTGCCTCTGGGGTTACCTCTACTGAAAAACCCCCACCTCCTCAATCGCCGAGATTGGCCGCAGCCCACGACTCCCCACGCAAGGCATTTTCAGTCTAAAATTTCGAAACTCACTCCGCTCACATCCGTTATAGAGTGCCGTGTTCAAAAAACATAGACTTTAAAAGCGATGAGTGTGTACGAAAAACTAATCTGGGGAATTTTACAAACTTAAAGCTGCTTTTTGCAATTTCCACTAAAAATAACATCATGCATCAATTTCTTTTTTTTTTTATGGCACTAACATTATAGTGTTTAGACTCAATAACTTATAGTATTTCATAAAAATTAGGCAATTTAAGGAATAAAAACAAATATTCTATCCAATTAAAACAAAAAAAAAATTAGTAAGAGCACAGAACCAACAACACTAGGTAATCAAAGAATGGCTACATGATCAGCAAGCATGTAGCATATAAACATGAAAATTTACAACCATAACCATTGCAACAGCCAGAAGTTTTCAGTAATCCTTACAAGTTTACAACCAGAAAACTCAAACTCATCAAATATATATAATGCATAAATATAATGAAAGAACAAGAACCAAAAGTAGTGTTTTTTTCTTGTTTAAAAAACATGAACATACATACCAATGCAAAGAAGACTCTCCCTTTCACCTTCCTTTCGGATTCATTATTTGAGAGAACACAGCACTGGGAGTAAGCCCATCAGAGTCCTCACTTGCAAGACTCCGGCCACCGATGCTCATCGTCGTGGTGGTAGTAGTGGTACTAGTACTAATCTCGATACTCCTCGAATCGATATCATTGGGGTCTTTCTTTCCGGGCATCAACAACGGCGAGATTTCACCATCATCGGAGACCTTACCAGCAAGTGCGCCACTCTCCTCTGCACTCTCCTGCAACTGCAAAGCAAACTCAAGGTTCCACAACACATCGCCCATGGACGGGCGCTCAATGCCCTGGTCAGAGACACACTTCTCGGCTGTTTCCGCGAACTTCTTGAAGCATTGAGGAGCAATCTTTCCTTTGAGATAAGGATCAATGATTTGATCAAGAATGCCTTTCTTCTGGCAATGCAATGCCCATTCAGCCAAGCTGACCTGCTCTTTTGGTAGAGCTGGATTGAGAGCAGGCCGAGCACAGAGGACTTCGAACAAGACGACACCGAAAGAGTATACATCCGATTTGTCGGTAAGCTGTTGTCGCCGGAAATACTCGGGGTCTAAATAACCAAAGCTTCCCTTGACGACAGTGCTAACATGAGTATGATCCAATGTCGGGCCGGTCTTTGAAAGGCCGAAATCAGAGACCTTGGCAACCCATTTCTCGTCGAGAAGGATGTTGGTTGTCTTGACGTCTCGGTGGATGATGGTGTGCTTGGCGCCAGTGTGAAGGTAATGCAGGCCGCGAGCAGCGCCAATGCAGATCTCTAAGCGTTGTCTCCATGGAAGAGGTTGCTTCTGAGTTTTGTAGAGGTGTTCCCGGAGAGTGCCATGAGCCATGTAGTCATAAATGAGGATCATTTCACAGTTCTCTTCACAGTAGCCGATGAGGGAGACGAGGTGGCGGTGCCGGAGCTTGGAGAGCATCTCGATCTCAGTTTGGAATTCATGGATGCCTTGTTCGGAAAGAGGGTTGCCCACGTTTGATGGCGACTTTGGTTGTGCCACCGTCGATCTCGCCTCTGTAGACTTTACCGAAGCCGCCGACGCCGAGAAGGAGGGCTTCGTCAAAGCCATTGGTGGCGGCTTCGATCTCGGCGAAGGAGAAATGGCGGCAGAGGTTGGAAGGGAGAGATGGGGCGTAGCTGCCGGTTGTTGTCGTCTTTGCTGAGCCGGCGGAGTGGGAGTTGCCGTAAAGAGAGAGAGGGAGCCAGCCGGATGGACCGTCGCTGGCGCCGGAGTTCTTCCCGTCCTTTGGTGGCTGCCGGCGGCGGCGGTGGCAGCACAGACAGAAGAACAAGATGAAACCGAGAAACACGAGACCTCCAACGACCCCTCCGGCGATGGCGGGGGCATTGCTTTTTGATCCGTGATTCGCCGGGATGAGGACCTTGCTGGGATCAACGTCGGGTTCCGGGAGGGGAACGGGGTTGGCTCCGGCGAGACTGCCATTGCTGCTCTGGATCTTGAAAACTTCGAGGCCGTTCAAGATGGCGTCGTAGTACTGAGGTTTAAGGGAGCTGTCTGGATGGAGCTCAACCCAGAGATCGCTCTGACCGGAGCCTTGAGCAATGGCAACGTAGTCTTGGTACACCGGATTGCCGATGCCGTGGGACCAAGCGATCACGTCGGCGCCGACCTGCGCCGTCTGGTTGTTGACGTAGATGTCGAAGGCTCGCATGTTGACCTTTGTGAAAGGGTAGATGATCTCACAGAAATGGAATCGCAGCAAGTAGTAGAAGCCGGCATCGACGGTGAGGATCCATGAGAGGTTGCTCTGTTGATTGACGGAGGGATCCGGCCCCATGGTTCTCGCCGTGGAGTAGACGTCATCAGGGGCGATGTACTCCGGGAGACTGACAGTGTAGTGGATGGAGACATTGGGATCGGCGGAGGTGGTGACGCCGATACCAGCGCCGTAAATGTAAGGGGAGTCGTCGTCCCAAGAGCGGAAGAGGCCTGAGTCGGCGACGGGGGAGATGGATTGGCCGCCGACGTTGAGACGGTACATGGTTTGAAGAGCCCAGTCTGGTTCAATGGGGTAGGTGATTGGAGTGCCGCCAGCGACGAGGAGAGGGGTGTTGGTGAAGAGGTCAGGGGAGGAGACGATCTCGATGCCATTGATGAAGGCGTAGGAGTTGTGGACGGAGGGGGAGGGGGTGAAAGTGAGGTTCAGGCCGCTGGAGGAGACGTTGAGGGAGAACTCACGGATGATGTAGGCGAAGTTAAGGGCGTCGGCGGTCTGGGATGCGGAGAAGTTGGAGAAGAGGACGGTGGAGGGACTGGCGGTGACGGAGAAGACGCCGGCGGCGGCGGAAGCGGTGGAGGAGTAGTTGGAGGGGTAGAAGTAGAGGCGGAGGAACTTGCGACCGGCGCCGAGAGGGAAGGAGTAGGTGAAGGCGGAGGAGAAGAGGCGAGCAGTAAGGAAGGGGACACGGGGGACGGAGGAGTCTTGGGAGCTGGGAGTAGAGCCTGGGGAGGAGAGGGAGGGAGCGTACTTAGATCCGGAGTCACCGAACCATTGCCGGCCGTCGGAGTCGTTGTCGGCGGAGGAGGCACCGCAGTTGAGGAGGATGACGTCCCGTGGGTCGTAGGGTTCGGAGAAGGAGGAGTTCTGGGCAGAGATGGAGGTGAGGGAGAGGGTGAGAAGGAGAAGAGTGGGAAGCATGGTGGAGATCTCAATTGGAAGAGTGGAGATGGAGATCAGTGCATGGAGGTGGGATTAGGGTTAGGGTTTGGAGATGGAGAAGGAGATGGTGATGAAGATGGAGAAGGTGGAGAAGGTGTTTATTGAAAAGGGACTTGTATGTTGACTGAGAAAATGAACTCGTTTGCCGACTCGAATTTGTTTATATATATATATTATAAAAGGGTATGTTGTTTTTAGTATAAATAATTGTTTGTCTATTTGTTTTTTTTTTTTTTAACATCTTTAATCTCATTTTTTTATTAAAAAAATTAATATTCTAATTAAAAGAAGTAAAATGATCCGTCTGGTTAATTTTTACTTCTAGAAAGAAAAATCAAAGTGCTTTTCAAATTTTAATTTAATTAAAATATATTTATAAAAAAATTATGAAGTTTCAAAATATCTCATTTGCAATGTTTGAGAAATTGTGGATAGTTGTTGTGGCTATCCTACTAAAAACGTTAATTTATTGAATTAAAAAAAATCATTATATTTCAAAATATAGTAAAGAAAACAAGACCACAAATACTTAATTTACTAAATAAAATCATTTTTTTGTGAAAAATATCTTGAAAATAGAGTCTATCAAATATATAGTAATAATTAACCGAACAAATTTCTAATTTAAACAAGATTAAATTAATAACTTCATCCATCCACCTCACTAATCTTAACTTAAGCATTAAATGCAACAAGCCAAATTAAGCAACACACTAACAATAACCCAAACTCCAATTTTGGAAATTTTAATCCATTTTAAAATACCAAAACAAGCTCAAAAAAATAAAGTTTTTTTAAAAAAAAAAAAAGCATACAGGTCTCTTTTAGGGGTCACATTTGAGGGTCTCCAAATAAAGAGAAACGCGTTAAAAGAGGGAGGTGCTTGTCTTGAAATGCCTCGCTGGCTTCGAGTTCTGATAATGAGAGAGAGAGAGAGCATCACAAGCTCCAGGGTTTCACATGTGCACTTGCCGGCACGAATTGCGCGAATCTGCCACGTGGTGTGATACTGACCGTCAGATCTTGAAAAGAACTTTTGACAGCCGTTGATGTATGGACCCCATGTAGCTTTTTTTCAACGCCTCGTTAGGTGAGTTTTCGGACGCGTTTCCAGTGCACCTGCCGGCGTGGTCTGGTCTGGTTTAACCAAGTTGGGTTAATTTAATTATTTTTTATTTATTTATTCATTTGTTATAGATTTATGTTAACATAAATTTTAAATTATGCTGTGAGTTGTTAAGATTAGTTTATTCGCATAAAACCAAGGTGATGTCAGCTTAAGCTATTTAAGTTTGCGCGTGCTTTAATTAACTTAAGGTTTTTTGTTTTTTGTGTTTTTGTGTTTTTTAATGAAGTGATGAACATTTAAATGAAACAATAAATGCTTTTAAAATTTATAAAGAGAAATTCCCACTGAAAGTCACAGAGGGCAACAGATGGAAAGCACTTGAGAGTCACATTGATGCACTATAAATGGAGGAGCTAAGATCACATATTTATAACTTTTTTTTCTTTAAGTTTTTTATAAAGAAGACAAGTGTGGTCAATAAATAGGCAGATAAATACACTGATTATAGTAGTTTAATATTTCTTAAATATTTATTATATGAAACTAATTAATATGTGATTTAATTAGGTATACCATGTCTATTTAATACTACTAGATTAATAAATTTCATAATAGACTCTATTGTATAACTTTAAAGTAGCAGAGAATATAATTTTTTATATAAAATTTATAATATAACTATATAAACAGTGCATGTATATTTCTCTATGCTGTTATATAATAAATGAACATTAGTGCTATAGTATATAAATGAACATTACTTTGCACTAATTTCAGTGTTGTTTGTGACACTTCTAAAAGTCATTGATAATTAAATTTTTTAAAAAAAAAAGAAAAAGAAATGGGACAAGCCACACTTTAATCGTTATGGTTTTTTTTGTGCATAGAAAATAATGGAATGCTAATTATTTTATAGCATTGAATTATTATTAAAGAAGTTGAAACGATAAAAATTTTGTATTTTTTTAAAAAAATGAAATATAAGCAATTCATGTCGGAAATTTATACAAATACATATTTTATTTCTCAACATATCTATGCTCTTATGTTACATGAGTTGAGGTTTCGAATCTATATCCTTTAAAAGGTACAAACACCCTACCCAAAAGATCTAATGTTTATAGATCAAAAAGTCAGTACATAGTTATATAAATAAATCGAGTTCCAAAATACATATGCACCACCTCAGTACGTTTACAATCATAAATTTAATTTTCCAGAAAATTGGGAGCTTGATTGATTAATAGTAAGACCAAGATCAGACTCCGGAAAATGAGTATTGATTGGCATAAAAAGCCCACAAACCTAACAACCACTTGTTTAAATTATTGGGAGCAATTTCACTGGTTATAGAGAGTGCCGTAACAACTGTGGGCTTGGCCCAAGTAAGAATAGAATTGGGCCTCGGAACTGACTACATGTCAATGTGTTAACTAGGTCGTGCTGGGCCGGGGATAATAGCCCATAACCTGGGCCTTATATATATATATATATATATGATTAATGGTCGTGTTTTAAAATTATTTTTAAAAAATAATTAAAATAACACATGTAAAAAAAGTTTTATAATACATATATTTTGAATATTGAAATTGTATTTTATATGTAAATGAGAAATAGATATGGCTTAAACTTATTTTATTAAATAATTTTTTAACAAAAAAATATGTGAAAATTTCTTTCATGTATATTTAAAATCTTGAAATTAAGAGTAAATATTCCATATATATATATATATATTTATATCTAAAATTTTGAAGCATTTTATATCCAACCAAATTAATACTAGCTACTTTATATATGCAAAAAGTAATATTAGTTTCAGTTTTAGCCTTTTAGGTGCATAATTATTTTAAGATTATATATATATATATATATATATGCTTCCAAAGTAACGTATTAATTATTTATACTTTTTCTCAAATTTTTGGTTTTTTTTAAATTTTTAGTTTTTTTTTATTTTTTAAATGAAAATTTAAAACCAAGTAGTTGGTCCAACCATCCGGAATTGGTGGGCTGTGCGAGCCCACTATACCGCCACTATAGTTTGTTGATGGGCCGTGTTGCTGCACAGGCTCGCACCAAGCCTGGTCTGCCTCCAACTCGGCACGGCCCATTTGACATTGCCTTGCTGGCTAGATCGATGGCGCATGCAACGCCAAAGTCCCAAGTGAATAATGAATATATATATATATATATATATAATAGTGTAAATGTCCAGCACCAACAGGCACAACAATAACGTGCATCACAAATCAACAAAGTTCTGGTCAAAAGTCATACACCAATTCCAATTGGGTTTATGACATGCTACCTTAGTCATAACGTCACAAATCAGCACATATGTAACGCTGCAGGAGAATTAGAAATTACCCAGATTTTTAAATAAGACGAGATGATTTCACCAGGTGGGTGCCAAACTTTCAACAATAACTGATTGAGAGAGAAGATGTGGTAAGGGAGAATTAGGAATTACCATGAGTTTGAAATCAGATGAAAATGACTTTTTGGGTGCCAGACTCTCAACCATAACTGATTGAGAGAGAGACGTTGTGATAAGTGAGAATAAGAAATTACCCTGAGTTTGAAATCAGATGAAAATGACTTCACCAGGCGGGTGCCAGACTCTCAACCATAACTGATTGAGAGAGAGACGTTGTGATAAGTGAGAATAAGAAATTACCTTGAGTTTGAAATCAGATGAAAATGACTTCACCAGGCGAGTGCCAGACTCTCAACCATAACTGATTGAGAGAGAGACGTTGTGATAAGTGAGAATAAGAAATTACCTTGAGTTTGAAATCAGACGAAGATGACTTCACCAGGTGAGTGCTAGACAGACTCTCAACCATATATAATTGATTGAGAGAGAATGAATCATCTAAGCACGCAAGTAGATTTCTAATCTAGAAACGTTGTTTTCAATCGTCGGATGAAAATCCAACGGTTTTCATCGAGTTTTGAATTTCTGTCACTGTGTTTGTAAATGTCATTGTGTTTGTAAATGGTAGTACAGTAAAAAGTGAAATATATAGTATTTTGATCTCAATCATCTAATTAAAGATACATAGTAACACAATCAATCACAACCCGATCAAGTTTATTTCTATAAACCCTAGAGTGTGAAAAGCGAATTAGATAATCACACTTGCAAATTCATTAGATGTCACCAGCATATATAGAATACAGAGATGTAACAACTTGCTAGGCAAAGTTGTTACATGTCAAAACGATTGTCTTAGCGAGCAAGTCACAAGGTTAATTGATGCACAAATCACGAGCACATGCACATGATCTCACGGAGGTTGCTTAACACACAAGTCACATGGCCATGCACCTACTGTGCATGGATCGTGTTTGGCTAACAGAGTGAAAGTAAAACTAAACTAACATAACAACACAATACATGCCTGATTGATATATAATACAATATTTTTATACTGTTCATCTTGATGCTACACTAGAATGTGCATGTCTCACACATTGAACAAGTACTACTTGTTTGTCAAACAAACAAGAGAGAATCTCACTGGCTGGAGAGGGAATATAATGGTACCTTTTTTTTGTCCAAGTAGTGAATGAGGAGGATGTTGATGGAGAAGCTGGGGGGACACCATATTGCCGCCACAAGAGAGAGAACTCAGAGAAGTTGAGAAGGTTGTTCAGTGTCCTCTCCATGATGTTGATACTATACCTACCTATAGATTCCCACGTTGTTGAGCTCTACTTAGCTTCGCTTCATTCGTCATTCCGTACTAGTACTACTGTACTAGTAACTAGTAGTGCACTATTGGTGCGCCATTCCGCCTTCCAATATATTGCTCACAACTGCGCATATAGTTCTCTTTTTTTTGGTATTTTGAGATGATTGAATGGTACCACATGCAGGTCCACAGCTGCTTCCTTCTTATCTTTGAGAATTAATATCTATTGTGAGACTCATCAGTGAGAGCTCTATTGGGATTTGGGAGTTTAAAACTCTTACGCTAAATAGGCTTTTGTCACGGTGACATAATTTTAATCAAATTAATATTTTTGTAAAATAGAATTTTCAACAAGTATATGCATGGAATGTATATATAACCACGTAGATAGTTAGTGTTTCATGCATAAATACCATGTGTTTGTCACTACGTACAGCTGCCATTAATGTCAAATTTTTATTTCTAGCTATTGACCCATCGGCTTGATTATATAAATTTTTTTGAATAAGTGTAAATAAACCATAGTTTTATTAAAAAAAAATTATATATATATATATTAACAAAAAAAATTATTGATCAGTTTTATACACCGAGATAATTAGTATTACAATATAAATTATTATTTTTATAATATATATTATTTAGTATAAAAATCGAGTTACCAATAAGATTTTTATTTTAATTAAACAATTCAAGTCATATTTTATTTTTAAGTTAAAGCTACGATGAACTTAAAACTTTGAATCAAAATCATATTTATCTTGAGCAAACATTATCTATATAATTTCAAATTAAAAAAAAACAAAATAATTAATTTTTAAGTAAGCTCATGCATGTTTCCTGTGATAAAGCACATTTAATTTACAGTGAAACTTTTTTCACCAAACTTAAACTAAAAATTTATTTGAGTTTAACAAATATTTACTAAAACTCTCACTTTAGCACATCATTTTCAACAATATTTATGTTTGAAGCAATATTCATAAAATTAAACAAAAAATCATGTAAAGAGAAGCAAATTGAATTTTTTTTCTTATCAATATGAAACCATAAACTACTATAAAATTCAAATTTGTGAATATATTTATAGATATAATTATATATATAAGCACTAAAACCCACAGGCCACGTGGCAAGCAAAGAAGAAGGTTGGACAGCAAATGCATGCATGATGCATGCAAAGCTGGTTACTTGGCACGTGTCTCTTCAGTTTCTATCTAGCTAGCCTGGCGACACGTATCGTTTCTTGTTCCTATTCTTTTATTCTTTTATTTATATTATCACACCGATGCTTAAAAGAACTTCATGAATATCAATCAATTAGAGATCACTGAGCATATATATATATCTAGATATGTATGTGTGTAATATTTTCTCTTCTTTAATTTCCTTGCAATGTTTGATCTCTATACTAATTCTAAGTGTTTTCATTTCAGGGCTTGTTTTGTGGATCTACTTAAGCGTTTGGCTAATCTGATGCACGGTTCAAGGTAAACAAGTTTGGTCATTAGAAATGAATAAATCAACAGTATTAACTATTGAATGAAAAGATTGAATGAAAAAAGATTGAAAGGAATTAATCATTCATTCCATTGAAAAAAATAATAATTAAGGGAAAAAAACCCTGTTTAATTTCTGTTTCTGTTTATCTTTCTCCACTTTACTCAAGCCCAAATAAAAGAAGGGAATTGAAAGTGAAAGCCTTAAGTGAAATTTAAGCTGGTTGTTGAAGGACAATGGATATTGCACCATAAAGATTAAAAGCATTAATTACACTCTTTAGGATTACTTACCATCTAATATATTGCCCTCTTGCTTGTTATATTATAAATATTTTTAGTCTTTTTTTTTTCAGACTTAGTTATTGTTTGTTTTCGTCTCTCAACTGAAAATACATACAAAAATATAATTGATTCGATACATTGATAGAATAATATATTTTGCTCATCATTTAATGTAGATAATTTATTCACAGATGCATCTATCAAATGCCATATCAGCATATGCAAACATCTTAAATACTATATGTGTATAGATCATAGTTCCATTGTATATATATATAAGTAAGAGGGCCGGGACTATTTTTAATTCTTCGGTTGATGTGAAAATGATATAAACATTATATCCACCTTTTCAAAAAATAAAATAAAATTGATATAAACGTAAAAGAAAAGGAAAAAAAGAAGAAATTGTTTGAGTGGTTGTTGCCTTTCAAAATCAATAACATATCTCACTGACAAGGATTGCCAATATATGGTTTCCTTGTGTAATACAAAACTCACCCAAAGGAATCTGATCATCAAGCTGTGAAAACAGTCCTTTCTAGAAGTGCAAATCCAGTGCATCATCATCATCATCATCATCATCATCATCATCATCTCATGCCCATTCCTTCATATATACTTAGTTTTCTTAGCCCCTCTTTCTCTTATTTCATGCCTTATAAGATAGATAGAGAGAGCTTCAAAGCATCATCTTGCGTCCAAGATAAGGTTATAATAACACTGCAAAACATTGTTGAGCTTCATCAAGTATATATATATATATATATATAGCCATGCTTAAGGCTACAATTGCAATTAAGCACGTACTATGGCTATCAAAGAGAAACAGCTCTTTCAAACCATGTTCTTATTGGCAACATTCATAGTTTGTGTAATAGAGATTTCCAATGCTCAAATTCAAAGGTTCATTGTTAAAGTTCTTGAGATTTTTTGAGCCATCAAATATAGTACTGTTTGATCAATTAATGTTTTCTTTCTTTTATCACTAATCTATATATGTCTCTTGATCAGGGTAAGTGATGACGAGTGGGAAATGGTGGAGAAGAAAGGGAACCAGTTCATCATCGGAGACTGGCCATTTTACGTCAACGGGTTCAATACATACTGGCTTATGATCTTCGCCGTGGATCCTTCGACGAGGGCTAAGGTCACCGATGTCTTTCAGCAAGCTTCATCGGCCGGTCTCACTGTTTGTCGAACTTGGGCTTTTAATGATGGAGGATGGAGAGCTCTTCAAAAGTCTCCTTCCTCTTATGATGAACAAGTATTTCAGGTAGTAGAATTTAGTTAACTATAATTTATTCACATAACATAACGTAGTTAGTTAAAATAGACTAGCACATATCTATTACTATATATTGCAGGGGTTAGATTTTGTGATAAATGAAGCGAAGAAGTATAAGATTCGACTTATACTATCATTAGTAAACAATTGGGAAGCATATGGAGGGAAATCACAGTATGTTCGATGGGGAAAACAAGCTGGATTGAATCTAACTTCAGAGGATGATTTCTTCTCTGATCCCATAATTAAAGGCTACTACAAAGCTCATGTCAAAGTATTAATTCATTATTAATTACTTTTTTTTTTCTTGATTAGACACTTTGAAGATTAACAAATTTTTATTATTATTTTTTTGATTGATATGTTGATGGTGTAGAACATTCTTACAAGAGTAAATACGTATAATAATGTGACTTACAAGGATGATCCTACAATTTTCGCTTGGGAATTGATGAATGAGCCAAGATGTCTTGCAGATCCTTCTGGTGATATACTACAGGTATGTTTTTGTGTAATCAGGTATTGTTATAAAGTCATTAGTGAATTTTCATGTGAGGTTATATATGAAAAATATTCATTTTAATCTGTCCAGTTAATATATATTTATGATAATGTAATATACGTCTGGCACATCAACCACGTGTTTGAGATCACTTTTTAAACACTTTTTTTATTTTATTTTTTTGCATTATGCTTGAGAGTTTTCAAAGTTAAAACTTTTTAAACACAAAGCAAAGTAGAAAATCACTAAGATATGTTTTAGATTTGTATGTTTAATAAACCACGTTTTATTAAATAAAAAAATAATTTTTCTAATATTATATCACATCTTTTATATAAGATAATAAAGTTATTAAAGAAATCAGTATAAAGTAATGCAAATATATAAAATAAACATTCTAATATTATATTCAACATGCATCTTTATTTTTTTAGTTAAGTGAACCTTTTGTACGTATATATATATATATATATATATATATATATAATCCTCCTTATCTAATTATTGGGTAACAAGTCATTAAAGTGAAAATTTTTTAAATGGTCTTTTTATCTCATTTTTTTTATCTTTTATGTCACAATCTAGAGAGCTAGAGTACATATGGAGTGAAAATGAAAGCTATTAATTTATTGCAGGCATGGATTGAAGAAATGGCATATCATGTGAAGTTCATAGATAGAAAACATCTTTTGGGGATTGGAGTTGAAGGGTTCTATGGTTCGTCAACTCAAGAGAGGCTGCTAACAAATCCAAACACTTATGCATCAAAAGTTGGGACTGATTTTATCAGAAATCATCTTGCACTCGGCATTGATTTCGCTTCTGCTCACATATATCCTGATTCCTGGTATAATATTAAAAAAAACTAATACAAAATATCAATATAAAAATTAGCACGAATTATATGAAAAAAATGAATAAATCATATAAATTCAATATTAAAAAACAACAGAAGTCAGACAGACATATTTAAACTTATAATAATATTTAAATATATGAATAATTTAAGATAATACTAATAATCTTTCATTGTTCATGATCGATAAATTTATATTGATATATATAGATAAATTATGATTTTTTTTATTAATATTTGGGTTAGCAAGGATTCGAATCTTTTGTTTCTAGTTTAGAAAGATATGAAATGCCAACTTATATTAAAGTAAAATGTACTTTGTTTCATTCAAATTTAAAAATTATAGGAAATATTAGTTATACAATTTCTAGATTAAAGATCAAAAGAACACTCATACTCAGTCAAACAACAAGCATAAAACATACTTACTGATCATATATATACATGATATTTGCAGGTTATCAAGCACGGTATCGGATTCCTATCTCCAGTTCGTCGAATCATGGATGGAGGCACATATAGAAGACGCGGAGAAGGTGCTCGGAATGCCGATAGTGTTCGGAGAGTTTGGAATAAGCTCAAAGGATTTGAAGTTCAACTTAACATTCAGAGATGAGTTCATTGATAGAGTGTACAAGACAATGTTGAATTCAACTAGAAAAGGAGGGAGTGGAGGAGGTTCACTAATTTGGCAGTTATTTCCAGAAGGAACTGATTACATGGATGATGGTTATGCTGTGGTTTTAAGTAAGTCTCCAAAGACTTGTGACATTGTTTCCCTTCAGTCTTGGAGACTTCAAAACTTCAATTCAAGGTGTTCTTGGAGATGCCATTGGGGTTGTAGAAAGAGAGGCCATCAAGATGTCTTTGATTACAATGGTGAGCTCTGATGAAATATAATATAAGTAAATACTTCGAATAATGTTTTCTAAGTTTGTATGATTGAGAACTATTGGAGGACGATCCAATGGCTTTCTGTGTTTTTTCTTTTTTGCACTGTTATATACTGTTTACTACTGTATATAAATCATCATAACCGCAAAGCCAATGGTTGCTGTAACACATTACTTATTTATATTCGCTTTACAACTGGCTTGACTAAAATCTAGAGATCTCCCTAGATGTGCTGCCCTCACATATATATATATATATGTGTGTATAGAGGTTAAGTAATGTATAGTGTGAGGAGAGTTGTATTCTATGTCGTATGTATGTTGGTGATGGTATGTTTATTTGTATATTGGGATATTGGATAATAAAAGGATAAAAATCATGCATGCTTCGTAATTAATTTATTGTTAATATATGTTTAAAATACTTAGCTAGTTCATGGTTATTAAATATTTTGGTGTGTTTATATTTTTAATATACTTAGTTATGTTTTCACTTAAAAATAAAAGTATTTTGATATTTGGGTCGTAATTAATTATCTCTTTTTTCACGTGAAAACAGAATAAATATTGAAATTAAACTGCCACGTAAATAACGTTACTCATTGAATAAAAAATATAATTTTATTTTTAAAAATTAATTAAATCACTTAAAAAGTAGTTTTGAGTTAAAAATTTTTTTAAGAAAAAAAAAACACTTTTGCTAGCTGGCCCTTTATAAGACTTTTGCTAACTTGCCCCTTTAAAGAACAAATGGATAAAAATAAAAAATAAGATAAAGGTTTTGGAACATGATTACTTAAAGAAAATTAATAAGGTTTGCATTAGTTTGATCATGATCTCTATTGAAGACTTTAAATGATAATGTTTTTTTATTGATGTTGATTGGAGTACTGCCTACATGATACCAGTACAAGGAAAAATACAAGCTTCAACCCAACACTTAGAGATTATCCATCAAATCTAATTATTTACATAAATATATTTTATAATTAATTTTAAGTTTTAATTAATATTGTTAAGAAAAATAAAAACCTTGAAGTTTGGAAGTGCAGTCCTTAATAGTACTTTTGCTTTTTTTGTCACTCCCATTAAATTTGAATTTTGTTTTTAATTTTATATCAATTAAATTTTTTGAAACTGTAATAAAAAATAAAGTTTAAGTGAGAAAAAAATCAAACCCTAAATCTTTCACATAAAAAAAGTTTAAGTGAAGAAAAAATCAAACTCCGAATCTTCAGTGTAGATAAAATTTAAATAAAAAAAAAATCAAGCTTTTAATTTTCTGTATGTGAAACAATAGCACTATCATCTAATTATTGCACTCATATTGTCCTAATAAAATTTTCTTTTGCCTTATAGTTTGCATTTATACATTTCAATTAAACTTCCAAAAATTTAAGGTTTTTTTTAATAATTATTTTTATTACTAAACATCTATTATTAATTAAAATTTAAATTTTAGATATTAAAAATAATTATTTTTAATTAATATTTTTAATATTAATTAAATTAAAATTCAGCAAGTAGTGAATGGCAAATAATATTTTTTTGTTTATCTTAATATTTTCACTAAACCACATATAAATATATATATGAACCCATATCTTTCTATGAAGATCCTCGTACTTGTTGGATCAATATTCAATACTCCATTCTCTCCTGTATGAACCCTATGTTTTCTATGAAAGATTCTCGTAGTTGTTGGATCAACATTCAATACTCCATTTTCTCATGTTTACGCTCTTTCTCTAAATTCAAGCTCCCTCAATTTTTTTTTATACGTTTTTTCTCACTTTTCATTATTTGCGAGTATCTATGAAGATGCATATACGATGTTTAGTGAATATATATATATATATATATATACTGTCATGTAAATGGCCCGCATGTGTCACATAAAGTTGATGTTACAAAATCAATAGCAATTGCCCAGTTCACAGGAACCACTAGTTTGATAAAAAAATATTCTAAAGACTAATAATGAGAACATAGATCAAGTGATGGTGAAATAATAAACATCCCTTTATGCTTGGGCTGATATTCACACATGATGGTGATTTTTGTAGTTAATCATCCATTTAATTTCATAAAAAAGGATTCGGATAAATTGAGAGGAGGTTTTAGTAATCAATTATAACAACCAAAATACCAAAATAAGGTGACAATATTTTTTTATAAAACTCTCAGTACAACAGTGACAATATTTTTAGCTTTTATAATTATATAGTAAGTATTTGGTTTAATTTAAGAAAAAGTGAAAGATAGTGAAGGTGGTTAGATATATCTAGTTATGATGGGAGGGAAAACTATGGTTTTTATAACTTTGTGAGAACTCCTTTATTTAATAATTAGGTACAACTAAAATAAATTAAGATAAAATTAACTAATTAAAGTTAAAGAAGAAGTCTCCAGATACAATTCTGTAATATCACAGCACAAGACCATGACATAAAACATAAAACATAGCAGCCAAGTATTTGAGCTAAAAGAAACAAGATACTGTCAATATTGACCTAAACACAACCAAAATGTGGCATAAATAACAGTAAACTAATCACTGTTTGAGTGATAGATAGAGAACTCCTAAGGTTATAATATCACTGCTGAATTCCACCAAGAGAGCTGGGTAGCTTCTGAAGGAAAGATGAAGGCCTCACATAAGTAAATCCCTTGAAATTATTATCACCGGAGACGGGGCTGGAGACGGGAGAATCCAACAATGGCATGCTCGTCCAGCGCTCATCGAAGTTGGCAATGCAGTTCTTGTCAGGGACGTTGGGACGGAAGCTCGGTTGGATTTCCCGAGCGTCTAGTTTCCTCCAGTTTATTGATTTGAACCACTTGTGGTTCCTTATCTCGTTGCTACCACCGGATCCGCTTCCGAGGCGCCTGCTTGATTCTTTCTGCAGCAACTGATTTAAAGATACTAATGTGTCAAATTTCTTTTCGAATTTGTTTTTCAATTGCATGTAAGAAGTCACTGGATCTTGATGAAAAATTTCAAGAAAAGAAAAGTGGGAATCAGCGAGAAAAAAGAAAAGAATTTACCCCTTTCAACAAGGAATGTGCTTCACTTGACAAGAATGCCGGGAGTTTTATTTTGTCCTTCACTATCTTCTGTTGAACCTTATCTCTGTTGCCTCCAACAAAAGGGGGCTGCAGATAAAAAACATGCACAATTTGTAGCATAAGATGAGTAACAATCACTCAATAAAATGCCTGATATAGGAAGTTAATTCACTAGCTAATTTAATTCATGATCCAACATAGTATGGCATGAACATGTTGCACTGATTAAAAAAAAAAAAACCAAAAAACCAAATTATGTTTAAATTAAGCAATGCTTGCAAAAACTAAAAGGAAAAGTAAAATGCAAAGGAACAATAGAAAAGAACAATAGAATAAGGGTGTCAACAAAAAAGACCAACCTTCCCAGTAAGCATTTCAAAGAGAAGAATTCCAACACTCCACCAGTCAGCAGCCTTGTCATGGCCTTTCCCAAGAACAATTTCAGGTGCCATGTATTCTACTGTCCCACACATGGAGTTTGATCTACCATTACCTTCAAATTCCTTTGCAAGGCCAAAGTCTGTTAACATAGCCTACACAACATGGCAAAAGTTTAAAGCTGTAATAGCTGCACAAAACTTGCATAAACTTCAGCACATATGACAAAAACATCCAAAGTCATATACAGTAAGTTCTTACATGGCCATCAGCATCCAGAAGGATGTTTTCTGGTTTGAGGTCCCGGTGCATAACGCCGTTTGCATGAAGATGAGAAACAGCAGACACAATCTCAGCTGTATAAACCCGTGCCAGATCCTCTCTGTACAAGTAAGACATAATAACGTTAAGGCATATGGAAATCATGACCATTAAAAACCAATGGGAATAATAAGTGTAATTTTACCTGAACAAACCCTGATGATAAAGCTGAAAAAATAGGTGACCACCATTCACAAAATCCAGCACAAGGTACAACCGGTACTTTGTCTGCATTGCATTTAAACATAATAAGATGGGGATAGGGAAAATTGAATACAGCACTGGTACAAAATTTTCAGCCAACATTTCAGTGACCACATTGTGACTATTCATTGAGCATGCTGTAAAATGTTTAATATGATTATCACCAGTAGAAGTTAAAAGTTCCCAAGATGGCCTTTTATATTGTAATAATTGTATGCCACTTCATCAACTGCTTGGATGCTCTGACATATTCTAAAATGCAAAATACCTAGACATCTTGCCAATTAGACAGACATGATAACATAGAATGCATGAAGGAATATTTACAAGTTGTACTGGCAAAAAGCAGGTTATTAAGATGAAGATGAAATACTTGCTGGATGTACCCAATCACAGCATCCTTTTTAACAAAGATAACATAAAGGAAAAAGTGTCATGGGATATCTCTATCATAACATAGTTGCAAGCTAATTAGAAAGAGACAAATGCACTTTGAGTGGTTACTACTATGGTTATACATGCAGGACTTGATGAGCAATATTGTCTGACAGGTTTGCAATGAAAGTGGAAAACAGTTAAATGGATGTTATATTCTGTCAAACGTACACCTGTAACTATTGCATGTCTCAAAGGAATGCCAAGTGAAAAGAAGTAATAGAGACACATAAGATTATGACAACGATGTCAAAGAAAGACTAAGTACCTGAAACGAATATCTGAGCTGCACTATAAATGGATGATCAATTTTTGTCAATATATCCCTCTCAGCTTTCATGTACTCTGCATGATTCTTTTCCATAATCTTGTCCTTTCTCATCACCTTCATGGCATAGATTTCTGATGTGCCTTTCATCCGCACCTGAAAAACCTTCCCAAAGGCACCTTGGCCAACAAGCTTCAAAATTTCAAAGTCATCGAGTCCAACAACAGCCTCTCCATTGTGAGACTTGATAACATGCTCATCTGCAGTGCCGATAGCTAGTTTTCTCTGTTCAACTTCTATCTCATCATACACACTCTCCATGAGATCCAATGAACTCTCAGTCTCATGCAATGTGAGCTTGCTAAGAGACAAGATCTGGGTAACACGAGTTGTAGGTCCTACCAATGAATGTGAGCGGTTCAAAACAACAACTGGGTCATCAAAAACATTTTCAGTTGAGCATGAAGCTAATAAAGAATTCTCAGATGTCAACACACTTTCTTCAATTGAGGCCTGCACTGGGGTGGGACCAAAAACATCAGCAAATTCGAACTCCTCATGCTTAGAGGGAAGAACATCAGTAATGTCCATTGGAAGAAGTAGCTTGTTTAAGGGCTTCTTAACATTATTCCTGGAAAGACCAGAAATCTGAGAGGAAACCATCTCTCAGAAGGTTAAGCAGGTCTCAATTGAAAAGGTGCTTTACAATTCTCACTAAGGCAGGCTCCCTCCACAAATCTCTAAGGCAATGACTGATGAAGAAGGAATCCTGACAATGGCCTTGAACAAGTGGAAGTTTACGTAGACAACTGGAGCACCCAGGAAACTTGGCAGGAAGGAAGAGCAAATCCACAAGTTGGCCTTGTTTCCCGATGCACAGGAAACAGATTTTGTCACAGAGCTTCTTGAATTCATGAAGAACAAATTGCCTTACAGCTGCAAGGATGGGCACATGAAATAATAAGTGAAATTGCAGTGAAAAATCAAGAGTCCATGTATTTAAAGATAGTTACGCATCATCAGAGCGTAAGGGAGAAAATATATATAGAACACAATTTAACTGTAGTCAAACCTCTTAGCACTAAAACAGTATTCAACCAAAGCATCAAAAGAAACACAAGATAGGAATACAAGAAGAATAATACTTCCAACCATATAATCCTACATGTAAAGTACTCATGTAAATACAAAAGATAATTTAACATGAGTACGAAGCATTTTAATATTAAGAAATAAAAAAATGTACATATCTGATCCATGGAAAAGGGTTGGTTAAAAATTAGGCTATGCATGCATATCAATGTGTGCAAGAACAAGTCATTACATGTTCTTAATAAAAGTAATGATCCATAAAAGATTTAAAGTATGGAAATTTACAGAATGGAATATGTAGAAAACACATGGAATAGAAAAAACAATGGCAGAGTGCCCAAAGAAAAGAAATAGTGATGTGACTAATAACATGCTTGATCGAATCAATGAACTTGTGATGGATCAATCCTAGAACCTATCCCCAAAACCAAGAGTCAAAATTAAACATATAATAATAAAATAATATCTTCTAAGCATCAAGGTCCAGACAAATTGACAAGAACAAGCAGTTGAAAAACCTATGTCTTCAGTCCACTCACATCCTTCCCCTTTTGTGTTACCTTCACAACATTAAAAACTAGTGTCCAATAAGCATCAAGAGTTGCAATTTATAGGACTAGATAAATCAATTGAAATTTTCACACATCTATCGCAATCTGATTGCGATCTAGCTACAAATAAAACTACAATACATCATCGCCAAATCCTCCAAAGAATTCTATAAAAATTTATTATTTTCAAAACCACAGACCACCAGCACACATAATACACCAAAAAACCAAGCCTTCCACACAAGTCCTCTTGCCACCTAATCCATGCCATCTACCACAACCTTGCCTCACAATTTCCCAGATCTCTGAATCTTTCTCTTATCCCCACTCACTAACTCTGAACTAATCTTCCCTACCAACAAATCCCCCAGCATAGAAGAAAAAAAACTAAGAATAGATTCACAATTCCAAAACCAAACAATCAGATCTACAAAAATCACACACACAAAAGAGGAAATCAACAAACCCTAATCAACCAAACAGCAAACAAATCACACAAAAAAACCACCAATTCAACCACGCGACCAGAAACAAGAGATCAAAACCCCAAAGAAATCACAAAGGGACTCACCTTCGTAGGAAGGAGCGGCGCGCTGCTGACCGTGATCGCCGGCGATCTCACGACGGTTAATGTCCCAATCCGATCTCCGCCGAGCGCTATTTATAGTAAAAGTTTCAGTTTCAGGGAACGAGTCCGAGTATAATTCGAAGAGGTACACGTGGCGCAATATTAGTGGTGGATGGGATGTTATTTAGACACATGCTCTAACATGCGCGTCAAGATCGGGTGGCGCATCGAAGCCTATTGGTGTTACTGAAATGACGTAAATACCCTTCCGTGCCTTGCTAGTTCTCTTGGCTGTCAGCTTGCCTTATCGTTTATCCCAGCGGGGTACTTTCGGCCAAGTATTTTATTCGTTGGAATAAATTATTATTTTTTTAATATTTATAAGCATTTATTATTTTTTTCAAAATTATTCCAATCACTTTAATTCAATTCATTTTTTAAAATTAAATATTAAAAAAAATATATATAAAAACATAAATTATGAATAATTTAAAAAAAATTAATAAAATTAATAAATTTTTTATAACAATTTGTGAAATAACTAAATTTATAGGTATATTAAATTCGATTAACCATGACAGATAAAAAAAATGGAGGGAGTATTTGTTTGAAATTTTATTATGAGTAGGTTTATGTTGAAATTAGCTAAATTTTAGTTATAATTATTAATATTAATAAGATTTTATGAGTTGATGGTCTAATTAAAAATTTGGTGTTTTGAAAGAGAAGGAATAATGGAATATGGTGCTACTTATCTACAAAATTATGAGAGGAATATGTATGAGAATATTCCTTATTGTTTTTGTGTATGTGCGTGCCCTCAGAGGATGTGTCTTAAAAAGTTAAAATTTATCTCAAAATTAAAATTAAATCAATTTATTTAAAAGTTTTGAATTTGAATTACCTTTTATGTAGCTTAATACTAAAATCATTATTTATCTCTTATTTTTTATCTTTAATGATAAAAATAAATAACACAAATTCTATTGTTATTTTAATTATAATAAAATGATAATCTGTTATATAACACATTATTTTTAATCATGTTAAAAAGATACACAAATATAAAGTGAATATTTTAATATGTGTGTGCTCGTACTATAAACATATGTAATATATATATATATATATAATACTTTTAAATTTAATGTAGTCAGTTTGAAATTAATTTTGAACTTCAAAATCAATATCAAATTTTGTTCAAAAACTTAAAAATTCAATCCGCATTTATGCTACACAAGAAATTGATTGATAAATTGATGTGAATTTTTTTTGGTACTCCCTTGTTTTTATAAATATATATATATATATATATATATATTGTGATTAATAATAAAAATGTAAAAATTACTATCAAATGCTCAATATTAAAAATAAGAGAAATTTTGATAGATGTACAGTATATCATCTATTAAAAAGATCACAATGCAAATGATGAGTAACTGTTCATAGTTAAAATTTTAAAATTTAACTCCACTTAAATACTTTTATTTTATTTTATTTTATTTTAAGTAATGGAATATATTTTTATTCCAATTATATGCTAATAATAATTATGAATATCAATAAGAATATGCTAATATAGCACACTCCAGTTTTGTGGTCCCAAACTGTATTATTCCCCCGCCTGCCTTTCGGTTTTTTTCGCGGCCAAGAGATATGATGTGATTTTTCACAAAAAAAAAATTTGATGTGATTGTTTTGGTAAACCATATATTTTTTTAAATTTATTTATTCAATGAGAACACTTACTTGTATTAATTTTTAAATAAAATCCCTTAAATTCTTTCATTTTTCATAATCCTTTTTCAAATTAAATATATTTATATTTAAAAAATAGATAAACTGCATATTAAAAAAGATAACATAAGGACAAAGAACACAGAGAAATAATAAGAAATAGAAAGAACAAAATACAAAACACGGTATATAACAGACAAAACTCCTCACCGCAATGAATGAATAAAAGTAAAAAAACCTAGTCTTCCATATGATTTGGATCTCTTTTTTCTGTCCCACCAGTTTGATAAACATCAGTAAAAAAAACAGGAAAGTGCGTGGCTCTATAACCTCTAGGGTGCAGTGAATGCTACAAATACAAATAGTTTAAAAACGAAAATAGAGATGTATGAATATGGAAATTATGGAATGATGTAATTGGGCCAGTGACCTTTCTTTTTATAATCCCTTTTGTAGACTTGTAGTCATCATCCAAAGTTGGAAACAAATGCAGGTCACCAAACTCTACACACTTATGATATTGCAAATTTTTTAATTATTATTATTATGGAAAATTACTTTTAGCATCCCAAAGTTTCAAAATTTCTCAGACAGCCTTTCTGATATTTGAATTTCCCAGACAACCCCTCATTTTTTAGTACACTTCTTTTTCCGTCACTGTCTCTCACTCTGTTAGTTTATTCTATCATATAACATTTATTTCTCGCTTAATAATTATAGTTTATGTTTAGTATTGCGTATTACGTGTAACTACATAAATTTTTTTACTTAATATGTTATATTTTTATTTAATAATTATTTTTTTTATTTAATATTTGACGTTCATGTTTAATATTATGTGTTTCCGCTTAAAAACTAACGGTCATTCTTGTCAACATTAGTTATTTTTATATTAGAGGTACTGAAAAGTAAACTTTCAGGAAAAAAAATCATTTTGGAAATACCCAAATTCAGAAAGACCAAGTGTGCATAAAATTTTTTTTCAAGGGGTTTTAGGAAATTACCAATTATTATTATTACATCTTTTAATTTTGTTTTTTTGCAATTATAAAAAAACTTTAACATATTAATGCCTCACGGGGCATATCGGTCCAGTTCAAACTTTTTATTAATCTTTTTATTAACATATTAATGCCTCACAAGGCATGTATATGGTAAACACAAAATGTATATAGTAAAATTAAATTCTAATTAGAAAATTGACTTATATGTCTGAATTTTTATTAACATCTAAAATGCACCCTTTTCTTTAAATAAATTTTGTGTATTATTATTATTTACACAGAGTTCTAATGTAGTTACTGTATATAACAAAACAAGCTTATGCGAGCCAGTTGGGGGCCAAGAGTTTGGTGAGCTCACTTGTGATTGAGAGAGCTCACTAACCACACACAAGTTTACACGTGCCAATGAGAGATTGCCCGATTTAGGATAAAGTTTGTCCAACCACAAATTAATTTAAATGTAGATATACATAAATAAAAAGTTGATGTTTCATAAAAATTAAATTAATTTAATATAATAAATTCTAGATAAATAAATTATATTGAGGTTTTTAGTTTTTAAATAAGTTTAAAGATATATATTTTTTAAGCTATATTGAAAGATGAAACCCTGCCATTTATTGTTATAACTTATAACTATGATATATTATTGGAAAAACAACTTGAAAGTCTTTGGTAAATTTTGTTGATCTTTATAGGTTTAATGCAATAAAACTTCCTCACTTTCTAAATAAAACTCATTTTTTTAAGTATTATTATACTTTTCTTCAAAATTTGTATTTTTATGTGAATTTTTTTCACTGTGGCTTGTCTACATATATATATATATATATATATATATATATAACAAATGTTGAAACTCTCAAGTCAACTATGTATTATACAATGTGTGAACATTAAATTTAATTATGTGTCATCATATATATAAATATATAATGAGGGATTAATAAACTATTAATAATCTTTGGTTAATGATCGAGTAATGGCTGGTATGTGGTGTCATTTTGGGAAAAAGAACATTAGATTTTTCAAGTTTGTAATTTGTATATTTATTAAATTTTTCCCCTAGTTACAAATTGTTACTAATTTCTCCATTGTTTTTAGGTGCTTGAAAAATGAAAATTATAATTAAAGCTCATTAAAGCTCAAGTATGAGAATTTGATAATGTGTGTGTTTTGGCATTCTACCCCTCGAAAAAGTTGATAATCACAAATTAATTTAAATTAATTTTTAAAAAATCTTTGATATAATTAAAAAAGACCATGGTGACTGCTTATGGTGACTGCTTATATAGACTCAAATTATAAGATATTGAGATTATATATATATATATATAATAATAATAATAAAAATGATAAATCACAGCTTTCAATCATTATTGTAAGAGAAAGTTGAGATGTCAACTAAATTATACACTCTTATACTTTTGATGAAGTTTTAGCATTTTAAATTACAATTATTCATTAACAATTTTAGTTAAAAAAATTAGTTTATTCAAGTGTACCTCTAATGAAGATATTTACAATAAAAAAATAAAAAGTACATGTCTAAATGAACAAAAAAATCATTTTCATATGTTGGTTAATTATTCAGGTGCAAATAATAATAATATCAACAACAATAAACTTTTTAAAATAAAGTTTTGGTAATTTATCACATGATTGTGAACTGGCATTTCTTTTATTGGAACTTTGATACATCACAATCCAAAATTCCTTTTTTTCTTAAAAATCTTGCATGATTTAAAAGATGGGACTGACACTTTGCTTCATGGACCAGGCAAATCTCAATCAGAGCCAAAACATATGAAAAACGAGCATTTATTATGATCCTCATCCACAACCATAGATCATTTTTTTTTCTTCTGATTAAAATTGATGGACATTTAAATACTTTTAATTAATTAATAAATAAATGTGCACAAAAATCAGTTTTTTTTCTTTTTTTCCTGTACACCCGGAAAATTAATCAAATTATATGCATATCTTTAATAAAATTAAATACCATGTACATCACTCAAAATTTTTATTTGTCAACGACAATGTCCCATTTTACCTTCCTTGGTCTCACTTCAGCCATATTTCCGAAGGTTCAATTGAGAGAATTTTTTTCAATTTTTCAATTATTATTAAAATGAATTAATTATTTAATTTTTAAATATTTACAGCTCCACCAAATATGAAGATGCTCAAACTCAAGTAGAGATAGTAATGGGGCGGGGCGGCTCCACGTCCCACCTTATCCTACTTTTTTTTTTTACCTTCTTAATACTATTATTACACCGTAGATTTTGCACTCGCCCTGCCCCCGTTTTACATTTGTTTTTTAATGATAAAATAGATATTTTTCCTATTTTAAGATCATTTACATCAATAATTAAAATATTTACAATGCTACATAAAATAAAAAATATTATAATGCATATATATATATAGAAGCATATAAGTAAATTTTTTTAACGTCGCGGAACGGGGGCAAGGCAAAGTAAAACCAAAACCACCCAACCTCACAAAAAATCTCCTCATGATTCACCTTGCACCCAACTCTCAAAAAAATAAATAAATAAAAAAAAAAATAGTTGAAACCCGATTAGGTCGGAAACTACAAATCGATTAGGGTTTTGCTACATCACTAAACTCAAGCTCTCACTGTTTGCCATCAAGAGTAGTTTTGACTTATGTTTTCCTATCTTCCTCTCTCCTTAATTAGTAATTAGCCCCTCATTCAAAGATCCCATCCAAAGATAGTTTACCCTCTCCACTGCTAAATTTATTATCATTCAGTACCCAATAGCCATCTTTCTACGTGTTACTTGCCTTGCTTTTCACTCAAGAAATTACTATTAAAAAACAGAATATTAGAAACGGAATTTATCTCATTTATTATAATTACAAACGATTATCAACTGGAATAACAATTGTTTTAAATATGATTTTAATAACAACGAGCTTATAAACTGCCATTTAAAAGTATAATTTATTAAAATGTTAATAAATATTAGTTTTAGAAAATATTTGTTTCTATCATTGTTGTTCCTCTTATTTTATTATTATCGTCTTTACTTGAGTTTTTTTATAATAATTTTGTGATTTTACCACCTTCATAAATTATTATTATTATGCGCATTTACCCTTTTACATCATATACTCACTAAAATACATCATTACATGTTAAGTGACTAAAAACATGTGCATATATACCATTGAAAGTTTTTAATAACCATTTACTTAATGTCTGTGCATATATCCAGTTTAAATTTGATTAAGTTAATATATATATTTTTTTAACATATACCAAAGACATCAAAATAGTTTTATTCACAACATCTAAATATAAAGTACCATTACAAGGGTTAAATAAAATTATATATTTTTTTACTATAAAAGTCAATATATTATAAAATTTATAATATATTTTAATAATATATATATGGTGGAGGAGTATATATACAAATAAATTAAATTTAAAAAGTTTACATAGTATTTAATTTTATTGAGAGGTATACATGTAATAATGTAACCCTTTCAAAGAGTACATAGACAAAATTTCAAGATAAGAACATATATATATATATAAAAAAATTAAATAAGAAAGTTTAATATATTTTTTTAAAAATTTTAAAAATTTATATTAGCGATCGTTTATTCTATTGGTACTGACATTAGATTTTCTACATAAGATATTTTTCTGATTGAGAAGACGGTTTCAAGTTGTAGTAGTTTATACAAGATGAGAGTACAAATATTATAAAGCTCAGCTTCTGGTATATGTTATACTACTCCAACCGTTCATTTTTCATCTGTCGTAAACTCATGTTCTTTTTTATATGTCATTTTCTAATATCAATAAGCATTTATTATTTTTTTACAAAAATTACCCTAACACTTTATTCAATTTTTTTCTTGGAATTAAATATGAGAAAGAAATATGAATATATAAATTAGGGGTAATTTTGAAAAGTATAACAAATTTTCTATAAAAGTTTGTGAAATAACTAAATTTATTGATATGTGAGATTCATTTATTCACGACAGATAAAAACGAACGAAAGGAGTACTTGATATGTGATTTGGACATATTTATTTATTTTATTTAATTATTAAAATTTTTAAAAATAAACTAAACTTTTGGATACAATTGAGTTTCTTAGAACCATTTCCAATACGTCATTTATTACTCAATTTAATAAGTTTGAGAGCATAAAGATATTTCTAAATTTTATACCTATATTATATTATATAGTATATATACACAAGTCTGAAAAGAAATGCTCTAATTCCTCGGTCTCAAATTCACATCGAACAACCTTTTCATTTTCTTCCTAGAAAAGCCAAAAAAATAAAAAAATAAAAAATTAAAAAAATAAATAAATCATGAGTTTCTGAATAAAATGAACGGTTTTGAATTGGTCCACCATACCGAGTTTGAGACCGTTCACCACTCAATGGGCCCACCAGTCGCAGCCACGTCACCACATTGGCCTCTCATCGTATGCCACGTGTACAATTCGCTGACGTCAGCCTCGAGACCATGTAACTTCGAGCTCACACTACACACCCTCCCCAACTCGTTTTCAAATTTCGAATCTGCTCCCGCTCTTTCCTTGCATCGGGACCGCGGGGCCCACAAAAACCCAAGGATGGGCCCCACGAGCCTGGCGCGTGACACACGAGGCGTCTAGCGAAGTACCGAAACTACCCAAACCGTGTGTTATATACTGTGCATTTATAATTTTATAATGTACCCAATTGACGAAGGGAGTTGTTGGTTGGTTTATAGAAATTTATTACGTGTTATAGCACCAATGATCGAACATCTCTCGATGAAGAACTATAATTTAATAATGTACCCAATTGACGAGGGGTTGTTGATTGGTTTATAGAAATTTATTACGTGTTGTAGCACCAATGATCGAACATCTCTCGATGAAGAACTATAATTTTATAATGTACTCAATTGACGAAGGGGTTGTTTGGTTGGTTTATAGAAATTTATTACGTATTGTAGCACCAATGATCGAACATCTCTGGATGAAGAACTATATTTCTTATTTTTAACTGTATTCGTAGGAGTTATTATACATCATATTTTTATTATTTATTTAATAAAATTGTTAAATTATTAATGTGTAGCACCAATGATCGAACATCTCAGGATGAAGAACTATATTTCTTATTTTTCACTGTATTCGTAGGAGTTATTATACATCATATTTTTATTATTTATTTAATAAAACCGTTAAGTTATTAATGTGTATTATATATTTTACTGTTTATTCAATACATTCACACTTCAGAAATTTAAAAACATTTATATAAAATATTGGATTGTTTTTTTGTGAATAATAGTATCATTGTGATTATAAATAATAATATAATGAAAAAATGAGATGTACAGTATTTTAATTTGAACCGTCAGATTGTATTTATAACAGTAAAGGGATAAATCTGAATTGTCAAAACTTATTTAGAAATTCAAAACACAGAATAAATTTTTGATCTTTCTCCACGACAAGACACTGTTCCCACTGAGTGGACGTCTAAAGACTTATTTTCCTACATAAACACAAAACATAGAATAAATTTTAATTTTTCTCTACAATAAGATACTATTCCTACTAGTGGATGTCCCAAGACTCTTTTTCCCCACATAAATATATATATATATATATTAGAATTTTGAATTTATGCACATATTTTTGATATTCTTTAAAAAAATATTATTATAAATAAAAAAATAAATAAATATCTGTGTATCAGTAAAATAAGGAAACTAATAATAAGGGGGTATTTTGGTAAATTTAAGTCATGAGTTGATATAAAAGGCCCAACAAGGCAATACTTTTTTTTTTGGAATTTGAGTGGGTTCTCTCGGCGCTCTTCGTCTTCTTTTCTCTCTCTCTCAGAAATCGAGTGAGGTTTCTCCTTTCTTCTCCGGCGCTTTTCTTGAGCTCCACTTCGCTGGGAATCTCACTTCCGGTAACGATCTCCTCAGCTCCTTATCAAGCTCCGATGATGTTCTTTTGCGATCACTCCGATGGGTTTTTGTAGATCTTTTCTTTTCTTTTTTTTGTTTTTTATTGTGGTTTTGTGACAAAGCGAGCGATTTTTTATGTTCTATTAAAAGGGATGAGATCGGAAATATTTCCAAGAAAATGATTGGAAGTTTTAAACAAAAATGGAGGAAATTTTGGTTTTCGATCTCTTGTTGTCGCTGTTTGTGGTTCGAAATCGGATTTTTGGGGTTTTTGTTTGTTTGTTTGGAAGTTTATTAGGTTTTATTTTTACCTAAAGGTTTGTTGTGATCCATGGTGGAATTTCCTAGAATAGGGTGTAAGTCGGTTTCCCTAAAGTTGGTAACTTGATAAAGTGAGCCAGTTGTCTTCTATTTATTGACATCTTGCTCACAATCCTTCGTTTCCGGTAAGTGGAGTTCCTGATTTTCGCTCACTCTGTTGCACATCACATCATGATCAATGGTACGGTGTGTAACCCTCTTTACAGGTTTTTGGAAGTCAATGAATTGCAATTAATTTTTGATTAGGATTGAAGATGTTGTTCAAAGAGATTTTTTTCTTAGCCCTTCGAAAAATCGAAAATTTAATTTATTTTTGCTGGTGTTCTTGTCCTCCGGTTAGTTGAGTTCTTACTTTTGGGATTGATTCCATGGTTAACATCTTGTCAACAAGGCTTTCAATACTCTTTAGTTAGTACTAGAGTAATTTTTCAAAAGTTAAGGGGTTAGAAGCAAAACTCCATTCTATTAATCAAGGTTGTTGTACTTGTCCTCAGCTATGAATTCAATTTCGCTGGTATAATGAGTGAGATTTTTTAGAGATTCAAAAATCGAGTTTTGATTATTTAATCCCAATTTTTTACTAGTTGCTTTTATTGGGCTGCATGTGGTGTAGGGTCCTGTGGCCCCGCCCTTTAATTTTTGATGCATTGACTTTGACTAACTCTTTATTTAATGGATATAGTGCCAATAAGCCCTTTATGAATTTCAATTTTCGAATTTGATGCATCTCTTTTTTTGTTGTGGTGTCTGGGCTGTTGTTATTGTTGATTCAGATGGTACCACTTACTTTTTTATGTGGGTTTTATCTGTCAATCTGATAACTCGCTGTCACATTTGAATAGATGGCAACACATGTCTGGCAGGCACTTGTGTGAGTTGGAAACTTGAAAATAGTAGTTTATTTTTGCTGCTTGTCCGTCACCTAATCTGTTGCTATTTAGATTAGAAGACACTATGCTAGTTCAAGTATATTAATAATTGGTTATTATCCAACCATTTTTTTTTATTATTGAGAATGATTTAAAGGCCATATGTCATAGGAGTGTCATCAATAATGCACTCAATTTCTAGGTGAAAGGTTGATTATTAAAGGTGGTGGCGAAAAAGGGTGTTGTGTTCATATTCATGAAGAGATGAATAATTAGAATGTTCAAAGCCATTAGAAGTCTTTGAGGTGATGGTCATTGTTCATATAAATTTATTGCCTAAAAATATGTTTGTTTTGGCTTTTAAACTGGATTAATTTGTTTCTTTGGGTCCTTTTGGCCAATGTGGTAGCTGCTGTTCAATATATGTTACATGTTCTCCACGAGTCTATGTCCTGCTGAAGTGGCCAAACTTAATATGTTGTAGTTGTATAGTAAGCAAATGACTTCCCTTTCACTTAATTTCAAATAAATCACTGGTATTTTGGTTTCTTTGCTCCACTGTATTTTTTGGTATGAAGCTGTAGCAGGAGGTAAGAAAGACGGGTTTTTGCGTCGAAATTAGGCAATTGAATATTTTTAATCAAAAAGGTTGATATTTGAGTTTGCTTATATAATATTTGATTGATTTGCGCTGGATCTTGTTGCCTTGTGTTTGTACTTTTACTTTAGCCTGTCGTAGTAACATACTTCATTAGGTTGGTGGTGTTTGCATGCTTGTTAGGTTTGTGGGTCCTCTTTAAAGTTTTGGACACTATGGCCTTCTTTCTCTGGTTGCCTGGCTGGTGTTGCTTTTGTGATTTTGTGCTGTAGTCCGTGAATACAAAAGCTCAAAAAAGAAGAAACATCACTTTATGGTTTAAACTTTTTTTATCGTGAGGTTTGCTCATGCCTTAGTTTATCGCTTGCGACCTTTTGTTGGTTTGGTTTATTTAGCTTTGTCTTCTGTTTGTTGTTAGACACCGGGCTTCTATTGTCCACAGTTGTACTTATGGATCGCATTTTTCTTGCCTAGCTAAGTCTTTCCTTGGTGTCTTTCCGATAGCATGAAATGTGCAAGTACTCGGAAAAATAATAATGCAATTCGTCTAGTTTTCTTTTGCAAAAATGATAAGGAGTTCATGCTGCCTTTCATTTTTCTGGTAGATGTCTGATGCTGCGCGAGTCTGTTAGGTGAACTTTACGCTTTGTGCTTCTTCGATGTGGAAGAACAATTGAATTTTTTTGTTGTGTCATTTTCTTGCATATATATAGTCTTAGTTTTCATGTTTCAAGATCTATGATGGTTGTTAAATTTCTTGGGATCTCTTTTTTAAATACCCTTTTAAGAGACATTTTCTTAATTGGTCTCAGTCCAACATGTACCGTTAGTAATGTTTCTTGTAATGGTGTTCCCAAAGGTCTTTAATGGTCGCCAATCCTTCTATTTATTTTGGTATGGAGTTAAAGTTGTCTCTGTCTCCTGTTTTTTACCCGGTGTTCTTATTATTGCTGATTGTCAGGCCTCAATCTAAATGTTGATCTAAGTTGTCTCCGTCTCCTGTCAATGAGGTTTATATGCTACAGTTCTTCCGCCTGGTTCAATTGTTTTCATGCATATTTGTTTAGCTGTGGAATATTTTTTGAATTTTTATGGCATAAAATATTTGAATATTTTACTTGCAACCATTTTGGCTGGGTGAAGCCTGGTGCTTATGGTTGTCTACAGTTGTTTTGGTGTCGAACTTTGCCTGGCATATAGTTTTCATTTATGATTTTGATGAGCTAAGTATTATGAACCTTGTGCCTGTATATGTTCTGTCTTCTTACTCTCTTGTGATCGAAACTTTATTTGCATGTTATTGTTGGCCAAGTAGCTGATCTTTTTTGGTGAAGATGAAGCGCATGATGTCAAAGAAATCTCATTCTTGGTGGTGGGACAGTCACATTAGTCCTAAAAACTCAAAATGGCTGGCTGAAAACCTTGAAGGTAAAAGCATCTGTTTGTATAATGCACCAATGTGTTATCTGTCATAATAAATTCAATGATTCTAATTGTTGTGCTCATCATTATAAGTGATGAGTGGTTGCACTTTAAAATTTTCTAAGATATGATCTAAGAGTCGCACAAATCCCACGAATGCAGAGATGGACAAGCGTGTGAAAAGTATGCTGAAATTGATTGATGAAGAAGGTGACTCTTTTGCCAAGAAGGCTGAGATGTACTACCAGAGGCGTCCTGAGCTGGTCGCCCATGTGGAGGACTTCTACCGCATGTATCGAGCACTTGCTGAGCGGTATGATCATGTCACAGGTGAATTACGCAAGAATATACAATCAGAGCTTCAGTCTCAGGGCTCCGGTAATGTATCAGACATTGGTTCTGAGCCACCGTCACCATCTGTACACTCTCCTGAGCTTATTCCCGAAAGCAAACGATCTCGACCCAAGGCAAGTCCTGGTAAAGCTGCAGGTTTTGACTTCTTCCTTCGCTCTGGGGGCAGCTCTGATGTTTCCAGGAAAGAAAGTGATCCGTCGTCATCATCTGAGTCTTCAGACTCTGAGTCCGAATCTGAAAATGGCAAAGAAATCAATGAACATGATATCACTGAAGGTTTAAATCAGAGGATAGTGGATCTGGAAAATGAGCTCCATGATGTTAAGGAGAAACTTCAAGAGTATGAAGGGAGCAGTGTTAATGGGAAATGTGAACATATGGAGATTGATGAATACAACTCCAAGATTTCAGCATTGGAAGAAGAGCTAGCTGTTGTGAGCAAGAGGCTACGTGTTTCAGAAGCACTGATAGTAACCCTCAAACAGAAACTTGCACAGGGCAATGCATCGTCAGAGGTTGAGCATGTGGAGCTTGATCATGAAAGGAAGCAGGTCTTGGAGATGAAAGAACGGATTGCTGTGTTGGAGGCAGAGGTAACAGATCAGAAGAAAGTGATTGAAAAACTTGATGGTGTGATTGCGGATGCCAATAAGAAATTTGAAGCCGAGGTAACAAACCGTGATCACGCAATTGAAGGCTATAAAGCAGAAATTGCCAATGCATCTGAAAGGTTCTCACAAGAGAAATCTCACCTTGAGGCTGATGTTGCCAAACTTACTGGTACAATTGTCAACCTGAGAGCTGAACTCAATAAGATTTGTGCAAGTGAAGTCAGTGCTTGAAGCTAGTGTGACAGACCAAGAGAACACAATCAAGGAACTGAAAAGCCACTGCAGCTAGTGCTGCAGAGAGATTCTTGCAAGAAAACTCTTCACTTAAAGAGGAAATCCTTCATGTCTCAGAGTTGCGCACTGCCCTCGAGACAAAATCTCATAACAGTAGAGGGTGAATTAAACCTTCTCAAGGCTGAGAAGGCAGAAGCATCTGTTGAGAGTGAGAAGCAGATCGAAAACTTATACAAGTCCATCTATGAACTCAACGTGAAAGTTGAGATACTAATGTCTGTAAAAGAGAATCTGGCAGCAAAGTTAATTGTCTTCAGCAAAGACCTGCAATGCCGTGACGAACGTATAATTGAACTTAATAATCATTTGCATGACTTGCATTTGGAGCATGTTAAATTGATCAAAGAGATCGAAGAGGCACAAAAAACTAGTCTGGAGCTTAGGGGTAAGGTGAAGGAGCTGGAGGAGGAAGTAGATAAGCAGAAGCTTGCTGTTTTAGATGGCGCCGAGGGGAAAAGGGAGGCAATACGACAACTATGCTTCTCTCTGGAGCATTACAGAGATGGATACAAGCAACTAAGGCAGGTGATTCAGGGACACAAGAGGCACACTGTCATGGCAGTTTGAATTGTTGGTCATCTTCCTTGTAAAAATATCTGAATTATGTTGGTGTATCCTTGTATTTCTGTTGTCTTGTCTGTGATGAACTTTGAAGAGGAACTTTGTTGTCTTATGAGATAATTCATCTTTTAATTTTCAATGTCTGGAATCAAAATGGTTTTTCTGATTGATGAATGTAGTAGATTATTTATGTGCAGTGTCAGGTTGTTTACAGTCTAAAGATTTCTTCTTGTTGACAAGAGCTTGCACAGGTTAAACAAGAGTCTTATATACTTTTTTGTAAACATGGCATTTTGATGATTTGAAAATCATGAATGAGAAATTACTTGTCACAGTGGAGATTTGATTGGTTGATTATGAATGATTTGTGTCAATGTATATATTACAAAACTCTGTTTATGATTTCTGTGAACATGATTTTATTATCATGCCTTTCAATGCCTAGGATATGAAAGATGAGTAACTTGTGTACTGTTTCATTTTTCGCTCATTACTATTATTTTGTACCATTGGAGATATGAAGGTGAGAAATATTTATTTATTTTTAATAACAACAAGACAGAAGAAAACTAGAAAGAAAATAACATAACTCTGCTAAAAAAATAAATAAAATATAAAAGAAAATTTTATATTCACCGATCATGAAGGGGAGAGACTGAAAATCACTAAGTTGTGTTAGGTGGTAGAATTAGTCAGATCGCTTTGTGAGATGCTTGGATTATTTAAGATAGTTATCAACCAAGAGTTTTATAAAGCTAAGATTTCTTTTAAGTCATCAAGAATGACTTCCTAAATTCAGCCTTATGAGAGTTTAAAGTTGCATTGATTCCATATCACCAATTTTACATATTGTAATGGAAAGGAAAAAACACAATACAAGAGAAACATTTGACTTAGTAGTTTATTTATTTTTATATTAAAAACATTTGACTTTCTCCCAAAATTCAATCTGTTTTAAATTTATTTTATATCTAGAATTTATTGATATTTAAAAGTTTTTTTACATAATCTGGATTCTGGAAGTTAAGAAAATATTTCTTCCAGATAATTTATTCACATTTAAACCATATTTTTTCAAAATTCATAATCCTAAACTAAACCAAAATTTTGATAACATTTGTGTCACAGACATTGGCTCGTCAAAAAAAAAAAATTGTCCACATTATAAAAATCAAAATAATAGTAATAATCAATTTTTCCCAAAAACACAGCTTTATGAATAATTTAATTCCCATTTTTTAATGAATTTTATTTTTTTAAAAAACTGATATAAATGAGCCTCGCCGATGCTGATTAGATCAAGAGGTCGGACGACCCGCCAGCTCAAAACATCGACGGTCCATTGGATGCCACGTTTTCAACTCAACGGTTCAGATTACTTTCTCAATATCCTCAATCTCGACACATATCTAACCTACTTAGTAAAAGACCAAAATACTCTTCTCCGTCTTCCATAGTTCCTCTTTATTTCCAAAAATTAAAATAATATAAAAAGATATCCTAAAACCTCTCGTTTGTGTTCTTGATCTCAAGCTCTTCATTGAATTCTCAAAATCTTCTCGAATTCCATCTCTGGAGACTGATTCTACAGGTATTCCCTTCGATCTTCTTCGCTTTGTTTGCTCAATTGTTCAAACTGTATCTTCTTTTATGCTAATTTTAGTTTGTTTGCGTTTGGGCGTGGTTATGATTGGTTCTAGGGTTTAAAGATTTGATTTTTAAGCGCCTAGAAACTTCTGTGAATTCAATTTCCTTTTATTTGTTCGCATTGTTCGTCAAAAATGGTTTCTTGGTTTCTGTTTTTCAATTTGTTGTTCAATAATTCCGCTATTCAAATGAGTAAATCTTTTTGGTATAAACTAAATTTTCCTCAAGATACTTTATGTGGTTATTTATGAGCGTGGAAGTATATTCAGTGAATGAATTTAACTATATAAAAATGATCTTTTTCTTGGTGATTATAGGGTATGCAACTATAGGTTTATTTGGAAGCAGTGGGCTCCTCTTTTGGAAAAAGGTGTGATCTGGTTAACCAATTAATTTTTGATCAATTTTGTGAATTCTCTTTTTGTGCAATTTTTCTCACTTTTGTTTTGGAGTTTGTTGTTATGATAAAACCAAAGTTTTATTTTTCTATTTATCGATTTGCTATCCGTCGAAGTATTTAAAAGACCGATTTTTATGTGTTTGCATTTATTTTTATTGAGAATGTGAATTTTCTATTTGCTCATATTATTATTTATTAGACAAATTGATGTAATGGTTCTATTGGACTTGTGAGTTTTTTTTTTTGGCAAGGAATGTCTGTCCTGCCTGACTAAGTAATTTTTGTAGCTATCACTTTTTCTTTATTTTTTTTTTAATTTTTTGTGGCTTTAATTTTCAATTAGTTTGTATTCTCATAAAAACCGCAACAAATTGGCTTGTCACACATTCTTAAATTTTATGGACTATTTACTTCTTCTTTAAAAATTGGATTCTCTATTTGTTCACTTTTTTAAATAAGTTGAAGTAATGGGTTTCTCAATCCTTTCTTTTGAAAGTTTGTGATTTCATAATAATTGTAGCAAATAGGTAGGTTGAGCTTGGCGAATTTTGTGAGCGGTGACTCCTTTTTGTGATTTTGTTAACTTTTTTTTTTTTTCCTTCATGCGAGTTTGCAGCATTTGGTGCTTGAATATGTGCGTTTGGAAGCAGCTTTTTCGTAGTATAATTCCTTCCTGATGCTATGGGTAGAAGAAAAGCCCGGCCAATTAGATCTGAAGGGATATCATCTAACATTGGCGTCCCAGACAGTACTAATTCAGATGAGAAATTGAATAATGATTGCCAATTGGAAGCAGTGAATGAAAATGCTAATGAGCAAGTCTTGGAATCACAGAAATCATTTTATATCAACATTGATAGAAACCATTGTGATTTTGATGAGTATTTTGACATTGCTGAAATTATTCTAAATGACGTGAGGTTTCCTGACGGAGATGTGGTTGATAGATCGTTTGAGGACAAAGTAGATCCTGAATTTTCTCTTCGGTTTAAATTGATTGGCGTAGAGGAATCTAGTGTTAAGTTAGGCCATTGGCCTGTTATATCAGCTGATAATATCTTTCTCGAATGCATTTTTTTAGATAATTCAACTTCTGAGGGTGGTAGCAAGTCAAAGGTGCTTTTATCTGGTGTTTTTGATGGTCCTGATGAGGGTGTTTCTGGGCTTGTTCACTTGGTTAGTCAGAAGTTATTGACGATAAGGCTTGTTTCAGGAGTTGGAAAGCTGGTGGACCTTTTCAGGGTAAGGGTCGAGATACTGAGGAATGCTTTTAATGCTTGTGAATCCCTCTTGGAGATTGTCAGACAGCCATGGAGGAAGAGCATGATCAATGTGATGCCTTGGTTGCGTCCTGAAGTCACAAGCTCAGAGGCTATATATGGAATTACTTTGTCCAAGGAGGAGCAAGCTGAAGTTAATGTAGAAACAACTGATAATGGTTCAAATAACAATTCTGGGTTTGATGCTGCTGGTTTTTATGATGTCATCAAGCCTTCAAAGTGAGCATTCCCCCTATTTTTCTTGTCTCAGCAATTATTGATATTCTGTTCCTTTGTCACACTAAGTGACTTTATCATCTCATTGCAGACTATATTTTGCAAACTCTGTTAGGTAATATAATGTTAAGCAACTGAGAAGGCTATTTATTGAAGTTTTAGTCTAGTTCTAAAGCTGAATTATTAATCAGAAACATCATATTTGATTGACAATTTGATTGGGAAAAAATAATTTGATATGATGATTTATGCATGCAATCACAACAAGCAAATCTTCAGTCTTATAATTGTTATTCTTGTTTATGTTATTATGTGGTCTGCACTTTGTTTCTCTGACAGAGAGGAACCGATGTTAGAAGAAAGACTGCCGGACTTGCTTCCACAACTTAGACCATATCAGCTTCGTGCTGTTTATTGGATGCTTCAGCAAGAGAAGAGAACTTGTGAAACTTCAGATGAGAAAATACAGAGTGAACTGTTTGCTCCATTTTCAGTGGCAGTAACTTTCCTAGAAAAGCACTCCAGAATGTTTTATAATCCTTTCAAGTAAGTCTGCTGCAATTGAAATTCTGCTTGAAGTTCTTGGACTGTAAATTGCTTCTATATTGCCTTTTCAAGACTGGCATTTATGGTGTGGGATAATCTTGCTAATGAGAAAAAGACTTTTGTCATAACTTTGATTTGTAACTAAAAACTTGTTGTATGGCTAATATAGATCAGGAATTTTTGCTCAAGTAAACTAGGGAGTGGTTTTGGTTGGTGGAAGTGGAATTCAAGTGAAGTAGTGGGCACTTCCAATACAGAGGCATTCATGCCTCATGGCAATCCTGTGTGATGCAATTATGCATCTGGATTTCATTCGTGCTGTTGTATTTTACTTCTGTTTTACTCCTTTCTTTCAAGTCGCTATACCTTCATTTTCTGTAAAGTGTATTTAGGAGTATCATCAATGATAATTAGGCGAGTATGTTAGCCTTTGAGTTGTCCCGTTCTTTTAGTCTCTGACCATGATTTGTTTTCCTTTTCAGCGGTAATATTTCATTACATCCTGAATCATCAAAATCTCTTATTTCTGGCGGGATTCTAGCTGGTAAGTTCCTTCCTTTTGGTCTTTCATTTGAACTAGTTAATTATTCTTGCTGTCAAATGACTTGTTCGATTTCTGTTTTTATGTGACTGACCAATCAAAGATGAGATGGGTCTGGGGAAAACCGTCGAATTGCTTGCATGTATCTTCGCCAATCGTATGCCGTCCTTGAAAGATGGCATAATTTCTTCGAGTAATGACTCCCAGTATTCAGGTGGACAGATAAAAAGACAAAAACGGGATCGTGTAGAATGCATATGTGGGGCAGCGACTGATAGCTCAAAATATGAAGGACTTTGGGTGCAATGTGATGTTTGTGATGCATGGCAGCATGCAAATTGTGTAGGCTATAAACCTAAGAAGAAACATTCAGTCACTGATGAAGTTCACAACTTAAAAGGCGATAACAAGGTTTTAACCCGTAGTTCAATGAAGCGAAAGAGCAAGAAAAATGCCACTGACATAATTGAGATGGCTGGGAATTATACATGTGCATTGTGTTCAGAACTTTTTGAAGCTGCTAATTCCAATATATCTACTGGTGCGACTCTTATTGTTTGTCCAGCCCCCATATTGGCACAATGGTATTCAGAAGTTATGCGGTATCGCTCTTCTTTTTACTTATTCTATTTTCTATAGATTTTACTATATACTTTAGATTATATTTTATCGTGGGTATGTGTGTGAGTGAGCTCACTTTTTTTACTGAACACCAGGGTGGCTTTTGGTAGGTGTCGTTAAAACCTAGATTAACTTGGTTTGGAGTTTGGTTGTTTAAATTTGTTTTGGAGGGAAAATTTTATTTGAAGTTGCCAAACTTTGACTCAATTAATTCTAATCAAAGTGGATGCTTTAAAATATACATTCTGATTAATGGGCTGTTTATTAATATCATATATAAATTAATTAAGTCTTGAAAAAAGTTACCAACCCAGATTTTCCTTCTGGTGGAGGTCCTTAGATGACCCAGATCCCCAACCAAACACACCCTGGTGGTATGACATCAGATGGTTTGCTTTTGAAAGATTTGCAGCATTATCTGGATTTTGCTTTGTGAATTTAGGAATTTGCTTTCATGACAGTTAGGAACTTGATGTTTTTTATGCGCATGTGCATGCAAGTGTTTCAGGAGTGCACTTTTCTAGGGACTTGATTTTGGAGGTTGAATGTCAGTTTCAATGAATATTTCATTGGATCCTTCAATCTGTTCAAGTACTTCAACATGATTGAGGGAAGATATGCTGCATGGTTGAAATAATTCTCAGTGGACATTTGTAATAATTCTTGACACGTTTATGTTGTTGTTGTTTTTGTTGCTTTTTTTATTTTATTTTATTTTATTTGTGTCAGACATATGGTAAATATTTGTTCTTGTTCATGAACAGCAAGTTAGCAGCCTATGCCTTTCTGCCCCTTGTTATATTTGGTTTTGGTCATTCAACTATCTTACTGACTACTTGGCCTTCTTGCTACAGCCATACCAGGCCTGGTTCTCTCAAGGTTTCCATATATGATGGTGCGAAAAATGCAGCCTCCTCTGCAACTTTGACAACTGATATGTGCGAGCTTGCTGCAACAGATATTGTGCTAACCACATATGATGTGCTAAGAGAAGATTTATCACATGATTCTGATAGGCATGATGGTGATCGTCGTTTCATGAGATTTATGAAGAAGTATGCACCATTTTTATTGTTTATGAGAAGCTTTTTGTGTATCTTTCTTAAGTTGTTTAGATCTTAAAGTAGTTATTTAGTGCCTCTGCCCTTGCCAGTTTCATAATAATAACCTTTGCTTGGCAGTCAGTCTTTCATCTTCTTTGTGCTTTTGTCCCAGAAGAAACAGTGTGGCATATTTTACATAACTAAGGCACTGATGAATGGATAAAATTCTCCCAAGATCTTAAGATGCTCATGAGTCATGGAACACTGTTTACCAGTTATCTGACTGTACTCTGGCAATTACAGTTTCATCTCCTTAATATAGCTTACTGCCACTAAAGTACCTTGGTTCATAATAGGCCCTATAGTTAAAGATATGGAATTTTTTTTTTATATTAAGAAATACCTTGGCTCATAATTGGCCCTATAGTTAAAGATATTGCAAATTCTTACAGGTTTTTTTTTGGTTATCTTTTTCATTATTTTTGTATTTCACATCTTCACACCAGATATAGTCTTTGTGGATAAATCAGCCAGCTTTATCTATTTGTACAAAATTTCTTTTCTCATCAAATGGTAAAGTGTGGGAGGGGGCACTTTGCAAATGCAATACAGGGTTTTTGCAATTGTTTAATATCAACAGATAAAAGAAGCACCTAAGGGTTTTTTGAAACTACGTTTAACCATGACATTGTCAGGATATATAATTACCCGAGGATGAAGGTATTTGCCTTAAAGGTGCACTACGTTATGAACATCATAGATTGCATGCCGTTTGTTATATGCTGTTGTCATTCTTTGTTTATTTTTATACTGTTGTTCTCTCCGGGTTTTTGGTGCAGTAATGTTGCTATGTAAATTCAGGTACCCTGTTACCCCTACAGTTCTTACAAGGATAAATTGGTGGAGACTCTGCTTGGATGAGGCTCAGATGGTTGAGAGCAACACATCTTCTGTCACTGAAATGGCAATGCGCATACGTGCTCAACACCGTTGGTGTATCACTGGCACTCCTATCCAACGAAAGTTTGATGATATGTATGGACTGTTGCGGTTCCTCAGAGCCAATCCTTTTGATGTTTATCGATGGTGGGCTGAAGTTATCAGAGATCCATATGAGGTATACTTAAATGCCAAGTTTCCTGTAGATGGTTCTTGTTAGTTTGATTTGACATTCTTCCATGGGGCATCCATGATATCATTTAGGATGAAGAAATTTGAATTTTGATTGCTTTGCTTCTTTGAATACTTCTGATATTTCATGGCTTTGGGCTGAAAGCATGTGTATTTAATTTATTCTTGACAACAATTAGAACTAGAATTATGTTAGTGTGACTACGTAATAAGTTGCTCATAGAAAGTTCATAAAGACATGGTACAGGTCACATCAATGTCATAGCATCTTTGTGCCTTCAGGCTTAGACCATAACTAATAAAACAACCAATGTTTTTGTAGCATCTGCATTTTGTGGGTGGGTGGGTGCGTGCGCGTGGGTACCACAGCTAAGAAAAGAACCAATGTTATTTAGGTGGAAATTACTATGATTACAGGCTATATCCTTATATCATATAAACAATTATTGAAAATAATAAAGTAACGGGTTGCTAGGGGTGGACATGGTTAATCCAACTTTGTATGCAACCTCAATCCAAACTTACTTTGATGTGGAAAAAGAAAAGGGAAAAAGAAATTTTGGTGGGAACATGTTGATTTTTTATTGGATTCGTAAAACACATTATATCTTTGACATGAAAGTGATATTTGTTCTTTCTGACTATTTTGACAATTTATTTTTCAGAGAAGGGATGCTGTTGCTGTGAAGTTTGCTCATAGGATTTTCAAGCAAATTATGTGGCGTTCATCCAAAATTCATGTGGCAGATGAGTTACAGTTGCCTCCTCAAGAGGAGCATGTGTCATGGCTTAACTTATCACCAATTGAAGAACATTTCTATCAAAAGCAACATCAATCTATTGTCTCCTATGCACTTGGAATTGTCAGAAGCTTTAAAAATGATATTTGCAAAAGGAGACATCCATCAGGTAATAAGATTTATGGACTTGGGGGTATAAATGAGTGAAGTATATTTATACACTATGGTGTGTTTTATTCTATGCAGGTAACAATGCTTCTTTTGATGATGTTGTTCTTTCTCGAGATGAGGTTGCAAGGCTTCTATTTCCACTCTTGAAGCTTCGCCAGGCATGTTGCCATCCTCAAGTCGGGAGTTCTGGTCTCTGCTCTTTGCAAAGTTCTCCATTGACTATGGATGAGATTTTAGAAGTGAAGTCACTGAGCCTCCATCCGCTACCTAATTTTGCTTACTCCAATTACCCTCACTCTCATGGGTTTCTAAGATCTAAGAATTTTTGGTGTAGGTATTAGTTGGAAAGGCCAAAATTGAAGGGGAAGAAGCTCTCAGGAGGATTGTTGTTGCGCTCAATGGCCTGGCTGCAATAGCTATAATCGAGGGAGGCACCAAACAAGCTGTGTCATTGTACAGAGAATCACTTGCTTTAGTTGATGAACATGCTAATGATTTCCGTTTAGATCCATTACTGAGTCTTCATATCTATCACAATCTAGCTGAGTTGCTTCCTGTTGTCTCTGAATCTACACAACAATGTTCACATCATGTTAGTGTCAATCCTTCTGAAGATGGTGATGAAAAGAAAAGAAAATTGCTTTCATCTGGCAAATTTGATCAATACTATGTGAAAAGACGAAAAATGGGACAGGGCAAGAAACAAAGTACAACCTCCATTGACAAGTCGTCTACTGACTGTAGTGAACATGCTAACTGTGATGAAAATCCACCTGCCTGGCTTAATGATGGCAACCTTGGGACAGAAAATGATGTTCAGTGCCAAATGTCTTCAAGATGCTTTTCAGACAAGTGTCTGAAAAAGGCATGTGAAGATATCAAACAGAAATACTTATCTGTTTTTACCTCAAAACTTTCTATGGCTCGAAGAGACTACACAAATAGTCACTCACAGGTAGCGCTTCCTCTCTCTCTCTCTTTCTCTCTTCATCTCTTCATACCCTGTGGTTTATATATGAAAGAACCGATCAATGATTCTGGATTTTTTTTTGGGCTGTGGGTAATTTCAAATTTTCAATTTGTGAGTTATTTGAGTGTCATCTTCTGGCTATTGGAAATATGGTCTGATAAATGGTAATTTAGCTACAAGTAAGATGCATGGTTCAGTGATTATTGTTTATTGATCCTCAAGTTCGTGTTGTGCATGTTCTTTTATTTTGTCTTGAATGTAGAGAATTTTGGTGTTAATGTTGTGGACTTTTTACAACAGATCTTTCAGGAAGGCTAGGATTCTGTGTTCCGAGTCTCCTAATTTTTTGTTCCCTTGATGTTTGGGCAATATTAGCTTTTCCTCCTTGAAGATTGTAGCCCGAGGCTTTATTGCTGCCGTATAAGATATTATCTATTAAACATTCCTTCACATGTCACTAAATTGTTAAGGCAATTTGAGAAAATCATTAACTAAACAGTTTTTTCCGGCTCTCTAAGTGCGACATGACTATTTTCTTAATATGTACTTTTCCATTTTGAATGACTTGCTGTGATATTTCATCAGGTTTGTAATTTATTGGAGGAATACAAGAATCAAAACATGGCTTGGTATTTGAATACTCTTAATCTTTTTGAGAAGAGTAAAGATTCCTCTGAGGAATTGTTACAAAAGATCGATCGGGCTGTTTCCAATTTTAACAGGAAAACTTCATCAAGGTTAGCCACTTTCTACTACTTCTTATTTGTATTTTTGACAATGTTCCTTCTGTTTTTTTTGGTTAAGTATGAAACTTGAACTGTGCTTTAATTTTTAGATATTGGGTAACCGTGAACATTCACATTGGAAAGTGTCTGACCAAATTGAACTCATTGGAGAAAATCTAAACAATTAATGTTTATAAACTAATAAAATCTAAAGCACAGAACTGGAATTGTACTTTATGATTATAGTGATGATTGAATATGTGTCATCAAATATCATTATAAAGAATCAAATGTTACGGACTGGAGGATTCGATGAACCAGCTACTTATAAGAACTTGAATCTAGCATATATTTAGGGTTGAGATTTGATGGAACTGAAGATGGGGATTATTTGAGTTGCACATGCATTCACTAAAAATATTAAAAGAGCATGTGTTACTTCTATACTGTGCGTTGAATGTTTATAGGTGATATTAAAACCTTTTTGGAGTATTCACCATTGATACTCTATAAATTTATAGTTAATTTATCTGTTTTTTCCTTTGTATGTGTTACTCTATACTTGTATGCTCATTGTACGTCACTTGTCTTCTCTATGTTATTTCCATTTAGATTGATGAATATGTACTCGCACGCATGTCTTTTATAGGCGCTGCATATCTGACTTTGAATTCCTTATCAAGGTCACGAAATATTGGTTTCTTGAAATATACTGTTCAGGCTGGTCTAGATTCTTTGGAACAATCTAGGCAAGCATTACTTAAGAAACTTATGGAAATTGATCAAGCAATTGAGAATCCCAAGGATGATGATATTGCCCAACTGAGAGACTGCCCTGCGTGCAATGAAGGAAATGGCTCATTGTGTGGACCTTGTGAACTCGATGACCTGTTTCAGGTTAGTTGACTCTTCTATCAACTTTAACATAACGCTATATATAACTGGAGAATGATTTTGTCTCCCTTCAAGGCAGGTATACGAGGCCAGCCTGTTTCTAATAAAGAGAGCACATAATGATTCTGTTATCACGTCGGTTGAGGAAGCATTGGATCTGCAGAAGCAGAAATTAGAGTTGCGTCGGTTTTTCCGAGACAAGAAAACTTCGATACAGTCAAGTAGTGATCATGAAAAGATGAAGCAGAGAAATGTGAAAGCAAATGTGCAGGTAAATTTTTTGCATTGAGTACACTTTCTACTCTTCTATACCTGACATTGATTTCATCTATATTTTTTGGATTATTAATTGTTTAATCGCATACATGTTATCTCATTATGTCCTTTGGGCCTCACTGGATTTCATGTAAATGTGGCTCTTTAATGCTTTGAAGTGCAAAAATGGTGTTGAGTGTTTGTAAGATTTAACATGTGAATTGTTATTAAATTATACACTGAGTGCAGTGCTTTACTTTCAGTCAAGCCAATGACCAGAACATGACAAAGGAGTTGGCTGCACCTGTTAGTGATATATGTTCAAATAGCAAATTGAATTCTTTTAGCCAAACTGAAAGATTTACATGACCATTGTAAATTGTGTATAAGCCAAACAAGATTGCTTAGGTGTGGTCAATATCTTCTTATCTGTATGTGTGTGCCCTACACGCCCAGAGTTTTCATTGTTCAAGAAACAATGAATATGCATGTGTATGAACCATTATTTGTTCTTTCATCTTTGGTTTAGAGTAAAACAGCTGTTATGAGGCTTATGGTTTGTCTTCCAATTTTTATTTCATTACTATATAGATTTGTCTCAAAACTACAGTTGGGCTGATTTGTCTTGTATATATAATTTGAGAATACATGATTGACTGCTCAAGCTTCTGTGTTCTGCTTGGCTTATTGTTGTAATTATCTTTGATTTATTCATGCAGGTTTATAGACTTCCTTCTGAGCTGGAGGTCACCCTTGGAGTAATCAAAAGTTACTCCAAATCAAAGTTAAGTAGACAGGACTTAGCTTCTGCTAGAAAGCACTTGCTTCTTTTTCAGGTGTGGCTTTGATGTTCGGATCACCTGCCTTTTACCCTATTGTCTACATCTATTTGAGGAACTTGATACAAAGTTTCTGGTTTTTGTTTTTTTTTCCTGCTTATTTCCTTTGGCTTTATTTTGTATGAGCGCATGCTTAATAGAATGCTTGGTTTATTTCTCAGGTCTGTTTCTTTCTGTTTGACAATGTAGTGTTCCTGTTTCACTATTGGATCTTAGTTTCGTCTTGTTATTATAGTATTTGTACCAGCCGTTTTCCATTTACATTCCATTTAATAGGTTTCTTGAATATTACTAATACTTTCTGGCTTCTTATTTAAGTTTGAATAGTAGGGGAAAAGAAAATCTAAAGGCATTTACTTGGCATAATAATAAGAAAGATTGATCATCATCTGAAGTCATCTTGTGTATATGTGTATATATATAAGGGATTAATTAATATGTATATATATATATATATATATTAATAGCCCATTTTGAGCCAATGAATGACCAATTGAGCAAAAAGGTAGGATGTGCATGTGCTAAGGATCTATAGTTCTATATCGGGCATGTGTTATGTAGAGATTATGCTCACATTCAACAATTCTTTGAGGATAAGCTTTGTCTACATTTTTATCAATCATTATAATTAGAAGTCCAAATTTTGCAGTAGGTATCAACTCATATGTTAATTTGACAAAATTCCCATGAATCAATTCATGCAGCTTTTCTTTTGTCAAGCTTGTTTTAGTACATAACAAGGATTCATCATGCTTCCTTTTGGTTATTTATGTTTAGGCTATGCGTAGGGAATTTTCTCAAGCAAGGGGCTTGTTTGTTGCTCAAGCTCAAATGCTGCATGCTCATGATGAAATTAAATGTGCTACCTCACGATTACGGCTCAAGTTGACTGATGATGAACCTCCTGCAATTGATGTGCTGAGCAAAGAGGAACTAATTCCATCGAGCATGCAGTTTACATCTGACAAATTTTCGGGTTTGTCATCTTTGACACGCATTAGAGGACAACTCCGTTATTTGAAGGTAAGATCAGAAGTTTATGCTATTATATGCCTTCCATTGATCTTTTCCTTGTTGCCTTAGATGTGCTGAGAAGACCTAAAAGTTGAGAGCACTGTTGTTAGACAGTGCAAACTAGGGTAATTTGGTTGTGAAGCATTCTGTCCTATGGAGGCAAAATAGTGTTCACTGTGAAGCATGATTGTTCTAGAGGATGCCTAGTATCACCATTATATATATATATATATATATATAATTATTGTTATTTAGTTTTCATGAGGTAGACACTCACAACTAGTGTTGCTTTGTTAAATTTTTTTCTAGCTAGAATTACACTAACAAAGGTTAAGTGATATTTGTGTTCTTGCTGGTAATCCATTACTTGTGTCTGAGGATTACAATCCCAAGGATTTTGTGCCAACATCTAACTTTAAATAGTATTCCCTCATCATCCAAAACTTAAATTAATTAACTAAATACATGTCCAAAGGGAGAAGCTTTCACAAGCAAAGAGAAAGCTAAAAGACAAAAGCAACATGCAGTTAACGTATACTGATGTTTGTACATTCCAGCTGTTTTCTGTTCTAAGTATTTAGCTTGTAGAATTTTGTAACTTATAATGTTTCCTAGCCTAGATAATAACAAAAATCATATGATTTTCAGGGGCTAGTTCAATCAAATCAGAAAGCGGAGCAACAATGCTGTAATGCGGGGCCTGATCCTCGAGATCAAAATGATTTAGCATCTACTACTGCAAAACATGGTGAAGCCCTTGCTAAGATTGATGAAGATGAGACTTGTCCAATTTGTCATGAGGGCCTGAACAACCAGAAGATGGTATTTCAATGCGGCCATATCATTTGTTGCAAATGTAAGTATTTGTAAGTCGTATTAATATTTCCTGGGAAATTATATAAACCTTGATTATACATTTTCTTCATGAATGAATCTGTTTAAGCGATGCTTTTATTTATATGAGAGCTTTGTGAACTTAATTATTTTATTTAACAATGGCGGATCTTTATTTTTTTACTATATACATAGATAAAGTTCAAAAACCAGGGAGAATGTGATGAAATTATGTAGTGATATTTCTCAAATTAAATTCTGATCTTATACTATGCTGCTGTGAAATGACTACATCTTTAATGTTTATATTGTCTGTGAAGACTTCAATGATGATATCAGTTCCATTTTGTTTCACTTTCCCACTCAATCTCTGATTTTCTGTAGGTGAAATCCATCTTTCAAGTTGATTTTTTGGTAAAACAATTTTAATTTTCTGCAGGTTGTTTAAAATTGACAGAGGAAGGAGCATTTTGCTTTGGAAGGTCCCATCAGAAATGGATTATGTGCCCCGACATGTCGTCAACAAACAGCTGCCGGAAACATTGCGTTTGTACAAGACAAACAAAATATACGCATTGATCTTTCAAAAATTCAAGATATGCCTGAATCTTGTATCACAGTTCAAGGTTCATATAGTACAAAGGTTTGTCTTTAATCTCATCTTTGACGCATGACATCTTTTTATTGTTTGAGATCTTCCATGGATTGGAAAAATATTAACTATGCAATCGGTGCTGTTTTCTTTTTCACAATGTAGATTGAAGCTATCACAAGGAGGATTTTGTTCATAAAATCAACTAATCAAGATGCACAGATTATTGTCTTCTCAAGCTGGAACGATGTGCTTGATGTCTTGGAGCATTCATTGGATGCAAATGGCATAACTCATGTCCGCATGAAAGGTGGAAGGTACATATTTTCCTAGCCATTAATCTTCTAAAGCTCTTGTTTTTCAATTTAAAATCGACCGAGTTGATGAACCATTCATGTCATAGGAAAAAATTAAGAGGATTCAAATTAGTGCTTTTATGTTTTCCATTTTAGTTCTCTAAAATGGAAACCTTTTCGCTCACGCACTTTAATCTTCACACTTTTATTGGCCTTGACTCTACAGAAAATCAAATGTAGCACTTGCGAAATTCAAAGGCCAAGCGAGCAATGTGGGACGAAGCGGGAAGATTGAAGACCAGTCAATCAAAACACAACCAATTCAAGTCCTCCTCATGTTGTTTCAACATGGAGCCAATGGTCTAAATCTCTTAGAAGCAGAACATGTAATCCTTGTAGAACCATTGCTAAACCCTGCATTCGCAGCACAAGCTATTGGCCGAGTCCACCGTATCGGACAAACAAAGAAGACATTCGTTCATCGATTCATAGTATGTGCCAATCCAAACCAAACCTTCAACATTTGCTCAACGTTGCTGCAACAATGTGCTTATCCTTGCATTTCCTTATTTTGGCACAGGTGAAGAACACAGTGGAAGAAAACATTCATAATCTTAACAAGAACAGGGAGGCGATTCCTGACGCCGTGTCGGCGGTGTCAAAGCATCAAGATCAACCTGCGTTGACTCTTAAAGATGTTCAATCCTTGTTCTCTGCTGATATGTCAACAGGTCTTCTACAAGATGGTGGTGGTGGTGGTGATGCTAATGTAAGTGCACAATTGCCCCCTTCTGTTGCTGCAGGTCTTGCTGCTGAGAGGAGATGGATGCAAAGTCAGTCATCAATGTCAAATTTAGGAATAGATTGATTGAGTGCAATTGGCTTCTTTAACTTATCATTGTCTACATTAATGTACAGTTTCTCTCTCTCTCTCTTGTCTTCATTTTCTCATGTTGGAATTTTGAATTCAAATAAGGTTGTTTAAGTTAGATCAAAATAATTCAAATAATTTATAGATATATATTGCTCTTTTGCTGATAAAAATGCCCAGTTTTTTTTAAATACTTTTACATCTATTTTTTTAATCTTTAAAATTCATCAGTTTCTTGTGAGTTTTTTTTTTAAGATGAGTTGTTAGCCGTTAACAGGATTATGCACACGAGCCTTTGCTGTGGCTTATGAGACCTGTGTACATGTGGACGCAATGACTACTCACAGGTTGTTCTCACAACTCTCATATGTCTATTTTTACCTCATATTATAGAGGGTAGAATAAACCTCTCGAGTGAGTTGGATAAACCAAAAGAGAGCTTTTTTTTTAAAAATAATAGATAAATTATATTTATTAAAAAAAATAAAAGTAGAGAAATACAAAAACAAAAACAAAGGATTTAACATCAAAGCTGAAGACGAGAAGAATGAAACAACTCACAAGACACCTTAGATCGACCACCTAAGGTGACACTAATAAAGAGCAAGCTACTCATTGGCTATCTAGCTGTCGACACGTTAGATTGCACTTAACCATTGCATCTAAATCTTCCCATCTGATCATTTTTGAATCAGAAGTAAAAACAGATAAAAACTTGTGAATAATTTTTATAATATCATACAAGTTTTCCAAAAATAGTACATGTATTTCTTTCTAGCCAAATGCTTATATAAAGCTATCTCCAACCCAAAACTCTATATTTAGCGTTTTATTACATAAAAATACAGCTTTTATAGTGAAAGTTTTTTCAACCACCATCTCTATTTTTTACTCTAAAATAGAGTATTCTAAGAATATTCTTCTCACTTCATAATTTATATGTTTAGACCTTCATTAGTTGTATTAGTTGTATTTTGAGTGTTGTGAATTTTTTTATTATTATTATTATCGATGATAATGTATGTTAGATTAGTTTCTATGTTTTTATTTTATTGTTTTGTGTATTTTTTGTTAATTTTAATGAAGTTATATTTTATGTCTTATTTTCATTAAATTTTTATTTTTTATTAATAAAAAAAATATAAACTTAAATTATAAGTTATTAATTTAATTAAAATATAAAATTATAAATATAAATTTTATAAAAAATAGAAAAAACTAAAAAGAGAAAAAATAAACTTAAAAAAATGAAAATTAAAATTTAAAAATAAAAAATAAAAAATAAATATTAAACTGAAAATTAAAACTGAAAAAAACAAAATAAACTGAAAATTAAAACTAAAAACAGAAAAAGAATAGAAAACTAAAATTAAAACTAAAAAAATAAAAATAAAAAAACTGAAATTAAAACTTAAAAAAAATTATAACATTGCTACAGTTACGTGCAATATGGGCGCAACATATTGCGCGTCACTGTAGCAATTTTCATATTAAGCACAAAATTTGACATCAGATTAGAACTGATCCTATGTTAAATATAATTAAAAATTTCAAATTTTAAAAAATTTTCATATTTAGCACATTGACACCAGATTAGAGCTAATCCTACGCTAAATATAATTAAAAACTTCAATTTTAAAAGGCTATTGGAGATGGCCTAAGCCAAATGTTTGCTCACTAAAGTCGGGTTTAATTTTTTGAATGCCAAGTCGGGTTTAATTTTTTGAATAATCACTAAAGTTTAGTAAAATTAGTAATTACAGTTTGCTCACCCAATTTTGATTTGTTTCTAAATAATCACTGAAGTTACTAAATTATTTCAAATGCCAATCACCCGAATGATTACCAGCTTCATTAGCTAACGTGGACACCGTGAAAAGTCCAATCAACATTTAGAAAACTGTGTCCACGTCAGCTAATGAAGCCTGAAATCATTCGGTGACTGGCATTTGAAATAATTAGTAACTCCAGTGATTATTTAGAAACAAATCAAAATTGGGTGAGCAAACTGTAATTTTACCAAACTTTAGTGATTATTCAAAAAAATTAAACCCGACTTGGCAAGCATGGGTTTTTTTTCAAGCCATGAAAGGGATTTTTACATACAAAAGAACTATAACTTAAAACCTAGGATAAAATTATAATTTTAAAAAAATTCCTCTTTATTTTGAAAACAGAGTACATTATGCTTATTTCTTGGGCCATTTAACCAAGTAGCCCCCCCTTTTTTTTTTTTATTAAACCAAATGACCCTAGGTCCATTTTAATTATCAAAATGACCCTAGGATCATCACATCGCCCATGTGGGTGATGTGATCTGCTGATTGGGCGCTGACTCAGCGCCCAGTCAGCACTAATGTGGTATTTTTAAATAAAAAATCTTGATTTTTTTCATTTTAACCCCTGAATTATTTTATAATCAATAAGTTGGGCATTTATTCTTGGGTTTTTAACTAAATTTTTTTAAAAAAATTTATTAAACTTTTAAAAATTTATTAAACTTTTTAAATAAATTTTTTTAAAAATATATAAATGTGTTTTTAATTTAAATCCCTTTATTTGTTTTTATAATTAACAAATTATCTTTTCTCTTTGATTATTTAACCCAAATTTTTATTTAATTATGTACTTTTTAATTTATTAAATAAATTAATTTTAAAGAATATATTTGAATATGAAAACACAAATTTTAAAAATTACGAAATCATCTTTTACAAACCCATATGCAGTTGTCCTTTCTGGGCGTATTCATGTTTCGGGTTCATCCGAGATGCATGTTCTATGGGTTGTAAAAAGATGATTTGTAATTTTAAAATTTGTGTTTTCATATTCAAATATATTCTTTAAAATTAATTTATTTAATAAATTAAAAAAGTACATAATTTTTTTTTGAATAAACATAATATTTAAAAATATCATTATAGGAAAATAAAAGACAAACACTATCCCTTAAAATCAAAATTACGTAATACTTTTAAACACTGCATTCAAATGTACTGACTGGTACACAAAGGTTATTTATTTATTACCATTATTATTAATAATTTTGCATTTTTCACTAGTCATCACGTGATTATCACGTGTCACCGGAACTATCGTCAGTCATCGTCTTTATCCGGGTGGAAACTACGGCGGCGAAGAGCCTCAAAGACTTTGGCGCTCTCATCGAAGATATGAGCCCTCCGATCATAATCCGACGGTTCACGCCCATCATCATGTCCCTCCATGGCCTCCCCCTCCAAGCTCTCCAGCTCCTCTTCCTTCTCTTCAATCCTTTCTTCCTCTTCACCCGAATCCGCTTCTCTTCTCGGATCTGGATCCGCTTGGGCAACTACCCGAATCCGCTTACTAGTATAATCATCAAGCTTGATGTTAATGATGGGCTTGATATCTAATCTGGGCCGTTGAGTTGACATCATCGAAGAAGCTTTAAGATCTAATCTGTGCCATTGGATGGGCATCATGGGACAAGCCCTTTGGAGTGATTGAAAAGAAGAAGAGATGGTTCCATGATCAAGAGAAACTCAAAAATGAGAAGGAAATGTAGATGAGAATGTTTGTTTCACTGGTTTTTATTTATTTATTGTTTGCCACGTGTTTGTAATAGTTGTGAACACGTGTGGTTAATGCCACGTCACAGGTATAGATAAATTTTTTTTTATCTATTTAATTTTCCGGTTTTAGATATTAAAAAACATAATTTTTTTTAAGAAATCCGCATGCAGTGCAATTGATATGTCTCGAGTTGAGAGACCAGTTTGAGTTTCTCAATTCCATTGCACTAATACTTCTCATTCTGTCTTTTAAGATTACATAATAAAAAAGTTTATTTTTAAATAATTATTTAAATCATTGTAATTAGTATTTTTTTTTTATATTTATCACTTTTGTAAATAAAAAAAAAAAAATTAAAAATTAAGAGTCAATCAGTTGCCACTTGCCACCGAACCCTGATTTTATTAAAAAATAATTTTCAGAAATTTTTAATTCTACTTTTTTAAAAAACAGGAATGACATCATAAACCCATTTTCTTAACCATTAAGTCTTATTATTTTTATTGAATAAATTTTCTTTTATTATTATTATTACGAGGATATGATATCATATGATATCATATTATCATATCATATCATTGGCACAGTTTGAATCAGAACCCGCCAAAATAGTAACAAACAAAACTAGCGCGGAAATAAATAAATAAATATCAGAAAAAGAAAAAAGAAAAAAAGACAAGAAAAACCTCATGATAATCAACGACATGGCACTGCACTTTCATGATCAGAACCCAGACTTTTTTCGAATCCCTGTCTGTTCCGAATCTCAAATGCACATCTCACGGTCCATATAAACTAACCGTTGCCACCGTCCCTTCAATTCAAAACTATTTCCCCCCTTTCTCTTTCTCTATGTCCCTCTCTGGAGGAATGGATTCTCCGGCGACCGGAACTCTGAGACCTCGCCGGAGACCCCTACAGCCTCTCAGCTCTCCGGCGAATCATTTGCCTACGGAGAAGATGTCGTCGATCCAGATCTCGAAGCAGATCGATGGCGATGCAGGCAAGGAGAACCACCCGGCGTTCTCTGGCCGGCTGGATGCGTCGCTGGCGGAGGAGCTCGGGGTTGCGCGGAGGAGAAGAGATAGGATCCGATTGGAAAGGGAGAGAACTGAGAGGATGCTTGGAGAGCGGGATTTGGTTCTTGAGAACGGGATGAGAGATTTGGTGATGAGAGGAGAAGAGCAGAGGAGGTTGGAGTTGGAGCTTCTGCGTCTCATTGGGATCAGTGATCTGGGGCTTCTTTCGGTGAGAAACATCTCAAATTTTTTTCTCTTTTTCCCTTTGATTGATGCGAGATTGGGGAAATTTGATGATTTGGGTGTTGGTTTTGGGGATTTCAGGGATCATCATCTCCAATTAGGTCTTTGAGAGAAAGGGAGGAAGAGAGGAGGAACAAGGATGCTGGTAGTGCATTGCAGGTAGGTAGGGTTTGGATCTTCTCTGATATTAGGGTCATAAATGTGCTCCTTTTTTGGTAATTAATGCAAGCATTTGTTCTGTTGTTGTGATCTTTATTGATTAATGTCAAAGATGTGCATTGGATTAATGACTTGCAAGGTGGAGAATTTTTGTTTCAGTGATTTATGTCTTGTTTAGTATGGAAACCATTTGAGTTTAAAGTTTTTTTTTTTGGATATATTAGATGGACAAATTGCTATTTTTTGTTATGCTCTTGTTTGAATTTATTTGTTTAATTATTTTACTTGGTCACTTAGATGAACAAATCAAAATTTTTGTTAAGTATTGATTGATTTTTTTCATTTGATCTCTTAGATTATCATATTACTGAATTTTCACTTGATCTCTTACATGCCAAATTGGCACTATGTGTTAGCTATGTTGAAATTTTTCACTTGGATTTTTTAGATGAGCAAATTACTATTTATTATTGAGCTGTGGTTGAATTTTCACCTGTTCTTGTAGATGAACAAATTACTGTTTGTGTTAACTATGGTTGATGACCAAATGACTGATTGTTATCAAGTTGGATTAAATATTAATCTGATCTCTTTGATGACCAAATTTAGTGACAATGAAAAACTTGACAGAAGGCATATATGTGAAAAAGTTAAGATTGGTTTATGTCATCAGATTTCTTAGATGGCCAAATTGCTAATTGTTTTTAACTTGTGATCAAATTTTACCTTGATTACCTTGATGATCAAATTAGTGACAATGAAAAAGTTGACAGAAAGGCATATATAGAAAAAGAAAAGTTAATATTGGTTCGTTTTATCAGCAAATCCAGCATTTTCACAAGTTTTCGCTAGTTGTAATTTAAGCGTGATAACTTGTCAGACTGAGCAAACAAAAATGTGATCTACTCTTGTCTGAATTGCAATCAACTGTGAATTACATATGTTATGTTTAATTCGAATGATGTAGTTGAATTCATTCATTGTCTCTTGATAAATTATTGCCTAACAACATGGATATTTATTAATTCACTGTGTTTCATGCCCTTCTCTTCTTCTCTTTTCATTAATTTTATCTCAATCAAACTCAAACATCGACGATGTTGCATAGTTATACATCTAACATGTTTGCCCCCCTATTTTATTAAACATAAATGTGATTTACTCTTGACTGAATTGCAATCAACTGTGAATTACATATGTTATATTTAATTCCAATGATGTAGTTGAATTCGTTCATTGTCTTTTGGTAAATTATTGTCTAACAGCATGGAAATTTATTAATTGACTGTGTTTTATGCCCTTCTTCCCTTCTTCTCTTTTCATTAATTTTATCTCAATCCAACTCAAACATCGACGATGTTGAATAGATATACATCTAACATGTTTGCCCTCCTATTTTAGGCAATTGAATTCGAGGATGAAGATAACAAGTTACAGGAGCTCTGTTCATCTGGTGAATCAGGAAAGATAAACTAGATTCAGTCTTCCTATTACCTCCATTGTTTTATTACTTCTTTTTCGTCGTATTAGTATAAGAGATTTCCTCAAAATCACATTCCAGGCATTCTTTTTCTCTTTTTTCTTTGAGGAGTGTATAGCTTGTGATCCCTACAAAAACTTGGTAAGCAAATTTAGTCTCATTTGCATGTGTGATCACATTGACAGGATCTATGAAAATTCAAATGAAGATTATTTGGTGCTAATTTGCATGCAAGTTCATTGTCAATACTTCTGTTCACTGCAACAGAATATCTTTTGAGAAAAAGTTCATGTTTTTTTTTGTATCTGAATAAATTTTTAATGTTTGTTTTTCATTAAATATATAAATTTGAGTTGATACATGGCATCTAATATTGTATATTTCATGCTTCTGTATTGTATGTAATGAATATTTTAAAGTTTTGAAATTTGAATATGTATATTAATTCTTTTTTTTTTAATAATGTAATGCATTTTACAAAATTGATATCCCAGCAAACAAAGTAAGTAAATAAGTAAGTAAGTAAGTAATAATAATAATAATAATAATAACAACAACATTAAGAGGGGAGGGGCACATCATTTAGGGGCATTAATAGATTTCAAATCTAAAGGACGTCCTATAGTACCAATGGACGTAGGGCACCCTATATTTCAAATTTAAAGACATTCTACGGTACCATTGGATTTAGATATTAAATCAGCACAATTTTTTGTATAAGTAATTCATAACCATTAGATATTGATCTAATGACTATCATCAAATATACTTAAAAACAATAACTCTGGGTAGATATGTAGTTGATGTTTACCCTAACAATAATTCTAATACTAATACTAATAATAATAATATAACAACAAGAACAATAATTATTATTTAGGAAAAAAATAACAACAATAACTATTATTAAATCAGAAGTTTATTTCTTTAAAACTTAAGTTTATATCTATAATAATAAAGCAAAAAGGGAAAACAAAATCTTATTTGAAATAAAATTTGTAAATATCCCATTTAAATTTTTTTTTTGGGAAGTAAAATAAAGATTAATTGATTAGATAAAATCTTAATTTTCTGCATGGTTTTTATGATAAATCTCTTTTATTATATGATGATACTATCATTCATTCATTTTTTTTAAAATTAATTAAATCTATTCAAATTAATACAAAAAAATAAATTAAAACCCTACTCATTTAACTCTATTTAATTTTATATGCTTACTCAGTGGGGATGGCAAAACCCGAAAACTGACTCGTGGTTTTTGACCCGATCCGCCAAAAATGAGGTGGCTTTGGGCGAGACGGGGCGGGTTTAGTTTTTCCATGCCCCGCCTCCCTAGCTATCAATTTAACTTATTATAAATATTATATAGTATAAGATTAAATGAATTTTTTTTTAAAATTTTCAATAAATTTCTTATGAGTTTGTTTTTATATGTATATATTCATACCTATGAGTTAGTCCGAATAGGGTTGGGTGGCTGGTTTATGAGAAAAAAAGGTGACGGGGCGGGAATGGTAAAGGCGTGTCCCACCTCCACCTGCCCCATTGCCATCCCTATTACTCATGAACTCTTTATAATTATTTTTTTAAAAAAATAAAAGCTTATATTTCTCTTCATGTCCCCATCTTTCAGAAATCACACTCCTAGAATTTATTGCCCCCTGACTTTAATGAATGCCCTCCCACTGCCACATTATTTACGGATTTTGCCACCACCAACCCTTAGTTATTGGATGATTAGATCTACCCTTTTTTGGGTATGTTTGCCATTTTATGGAGGTAGAACATGTGGCAGTTCATTAATTACAAAAATACCCCTATGTGTCTGGAAAATTTTCAAACGTACCACTGCTATTTAAATAGGATATTATGCTCCACATAAAAATAATGAAAAGCGTTTGATATTTTCTTTTTATTTTGTAAATAATCTTTTTGTGATTACATGAATTAAAGGTATTATTGATTATTAAAATTTGAGCTTTGGCATTATTCTTATATTTAAATCTGATAACTTCCTTTATTTTTATATTTGTTTTTACTTTTTACCATTATGTCTAATATGGTAGCCCAAGTTATAGATATAAAAATGCTGGTTTATGATTTTTCTATTTTAAAATCAATAATTTATTCAGTTATTTGTTTTTCTAATTTGGAATACACATTCTTCTCTTTTTTTTTTTTGACCGAAGAGCAAAAAGCTAAGAAAACGACAAATTAAGTTAAGTTTTGGCATGACTAAGTTAAATAAACTAACTTAATCAAGATTAACTGGATTGAAGTCTTCCAAATGAGGATGAGAGAATTGAGGCAGCATATTAATACAATTAAAGTAGATATGTTTTTATTATTTTTTCCCCAAATTTTTCTTACTTCTACTCATTTTTTTTTTTAATTTTTTTTTACAAATTAAAGACAAGTGCCTCTAAGTTAGAGACACATAGAACACTGCGCTCGATTTGTGTGATTTTGAAATTTGATTTTAATTTTTTTTTAAATAAACATCTTGTGCAAGAGATTCGAGGACAATAGACTAAGAGACCATTAATTTTTTCCTATTTTTTTCTTCTAAATAAATACATCTACGTGAAAAACAAGATTTTTTTAAAATATCTCTCTCGCAATTTTTTTTTAATAAAACTAACTTTAATAAATAAAAATTAATGTTATTTATAACGAGAGTTGATACTTTAGTTATTAACAATTAAAAAGAAACTGAAATTAGTTTCAAAGAATCTAAAAGAAACCAATCCTATTTTAATTAGTTTAATTAGTTTTTTTTAGATGAAATATAGACAAGCTATCTCAAGCCTGCACACATGTGCTTTCATCCCTGCCAGAGCTGAGTTGGAATTCATTTTTTAGTAAAAATACAAACACTATATATAAGGAGTTATGATGTCAATTAATTAAAAAATTGTCGGTTTTTATTATTTTTTTCAAAGTAATTTATGATATTTTTGAGTTATCATAAAAGAGTTTTATTGTTAATTAAAAAATTATCATAAATAATTATGAGTTAGAGAATGAGAACCTTAAAAATAAATAAAAAAATAAAAAAAAATACTTAGGTGAAAAAGAAAAAAAAAGAAAAAAAAAGAAGAGAGCCATAAGCATTTGGTATTGCCGACAATGCCAAACTAATGTTCCGGTATAATTATGCATTCATTTACAAAGCAAAGAAAAAGAAACAAGCACGCTTAATTAAGACATCCAAGATCCAACCAATAAAAATGTTCCACGTGTCACAAGTTAAGTGGGGCCAACCTGACACGTCTGCCAAAAATATAACTCAAGGGCATTTTCAGTAAATATAGAAAAAAGTGAAGGGCATTCTTGTCATAACAAATCAAGAACTACATAAGACCCCCTTCTCTCTCTACATTTTAGAGAGAGAGAGAGAGAGAGAGAAAGAGAGAATCGCGCTCGTCCATCCAGAGTCCTCGTCCTTCTCGTCGGCCTTCAACTCTCTCCTCTGCTCGCCTCGTCGCAGGAGAAGAGGGGAGAATCGAAGAGAGAGTTCGTCCCCCTTCTTCTCCTCGCCCTTGGCTCGTTGCTTTGATCTCAGGGTTATTGGAGGTTGGTGACTCGATCTTGGGCGCAGATCACCAGATCCGGCGCTGTTCCAGTTGGATCACACGCTGTTTGATTCTTGGGTTTTGATTTCTTGGAGGTAGCTGCATTCTTGCTGTTGTTTTAGGGATTGTTGATGCTTGTTTTTATATTTTGTTTGATGGTTTTGGGGGTTTGATTTTGTAGGGTTTCATGGACGCCTGATTTTTTCTTGAATTAGGGGAATTCAAGAAAAGAGGTGTTTGAAGTCTGGAAATCGGTGGAATTGTTGATCGGATCTGGTGATCCGGTCTTGGGTTTTTGAGTGGGGTTTGCCGTCTTCGGTTGAAGGTTATTTTATTTTATTTTATTTTATTTTTTTATAAATTCTGGAATATTTGAGAGTTTGGTGATTGAAATTTGGAATCTTCTGGTTAGTTTCGCGAAAGGATCGGTTGTTACGCGGGTAATTAAAGGGCTGGTTTCTGTTTGATGGGAAATTGTTCAGAAAAATCCGAATTTGAAAATCAGATTGGAGGGTAGGATTTTAAATTTTGATTGCATGCTTGGGAGCAGTGCTATGTGTTTTCCCCAACCTCGAATGCATTTGTCGGATGATAGTCTGTGATGTTGGTGCACATTCTGTTGGCTCCATCTTGACATTGCTGAGTCTTTTTATCGTCAGCGCCTCATTTGGCCTATTCCTGTCTGGTTCTTCCTATATTTCACCTGCATTTGTTTGCTATCGTCATAATTTTGTGAACAAAGTTGCAAAGACAGGGCCTTGCTGTACAGGTTAAGGGTACGATCTCGAAGCTATTCTAATTGGCAGGGTGGTAGTTGTTTTGGTAGTTTCTGAATGCTACCATAATAAAGAGAAGAGCTTGCATTTTGGGTGCCATGGAACTGCAGAGATTTGAATCATCTGTGGTACCGGAAAAATTCAACAAATCACAGCGAGCCCGACCCAAGAGCATGCAGTTTGATGAGCCATTCTCGGTTGATGGAGATCCTCCCAGATTGGTATACATCAATGATCCAAAAAAATCAAATGATAAGTATGAGTTCACTGGAAATGAGATTAGGACCAGTAAATATACTGTCATCACATTTCTGCCCAAGAATTTGTTCATTCAATTTCATCGGGTGGCATATGTGTATTTCTTGGTCATTGCTGCTCTGAATCAGCTTCCCCCACTTGCGGTTTTTGGGAGAACAGTCTCTCTTTTCCCCCTCCTTTTTGTGCTTTTTGTGACTGCTATTAAGGATGGTTATGAAGATTGGCGGAGGCACAGATCTGATCGGAATGAGAACAACCGAGAGGCGAAAGTTCTGCTATCAGGTGAGTTTCGATCAAAGAAGTGGAAGAAGATCTGTGTTGGGGAGGTAGTGAAAATACATGCGGACGAAAGTATTCCTTGTGATATAGTTTTGTTGGGGACCAGTGATCCTAACGGAATAGCATATATTCAGACAATGAACTTAGATGGTGAGTCAAATTTAAAGACCAGATACGCAAGGCAAGAAACAACATCGATGCTTTCTGAAGGGGGTTCATTTTCAGGATTGATTAGATGTGAGCAGCCCAATAGAAATGTTTATGAGTTCACAGCCAATATGGAATATAATGAAATGAAGATTCCGCTTGGACAGTCTAACATTGTATTGCGTGGCTGCCAGATTAAGAATACTGATTGGGTTGTTGGGGTTGTGGTTTATGCTGGTCAGGAAACAAAAGCAATGTTGAATAGTGCAGTCTCACCCTCCAAAAGGAGCAAACTTGAAAAGTTTATGAACAGGGAAACTATGTGGCTTTCAATCTTTCTGCTTTGTATGTGTGCAGTCGTGGCTGTAGGAATGGGAGTATGGCTTAGAGATCACAAAGCTAGGCTTGATACTCTTCCTTACTACCGTAAGAGATACTTTACAAATGGTCGCGATAACGGAAAAGCATACAAGTACTATGGTATTGCCATGGAGATATTTTTCTCATTTTTGAGCTCTATTATTGTGTTTCAGATAATGATACCCATATCCTTGTACATTACAATGGAGCTTGTTCGGTTGGGACAGTCATACTTTATGATTGAGGATAGACAGATGTATGACAGTAGCTCAGACTCAAGGTTTCAGTGCAGATCATTGAATATTAATGAGGATTTGGGTCAGATACGTTTTGTATTTTCAGATAAGACAGGTACACTGACAGAGAATAAGATGGAGTTTAGGAGGGCAAGTGTGTATGGGAAAGATTATGGAAGTTCCACTTCCATGAAGAAAGCAAGCTCTGCAGGTTTGGCTATTAAGTCTTCTGATAGTTGTCCACCATCATATTGTTTTGTTATTACCTTGTCTCTATAATCTCTGTTTATTATGTCTGAATTTATACTTGACAACATGATTATCATGTTGCACTTAATTTGCATCTATGCACATCACATTTTACAGGTAAGATGACCATAAAATTTTGACAGTTGAGTGATTAATTCCTGTGAATTTCAGATGCCTACTTTGCACTTGGTTTATATTCTTGAAATTTGATGCTGTATGATTTTTTATCTGATTATGTTTTTTGTCATCAGCTGTGAGTTATATCCAGAAGGGTCTAGCATTATATGTTCAACTCTTGTATTATTTCCTGGAAAATTAGTTGTTTCAGGATGACAAGTTGTGAACTTTGATTTATAAGTATTTTAGATAAAAAAAATTCCTTCATTCAAGATGAAGGTCATTTTATATGACCCTTCATTCAAGTCACAAACATGTTCTTTTCTAAAAACAACTGGTAAACATAGGAGTAGCACGATGTTAATGGATACAACAAGGCGAAAAAGTTCTCATGCTTGTATAGATAAAGTCATAATGTGATAGTTTGGTACAAGCATTTCTAAGTTGAAAAGCAACATGTGGGAGTGTAAAGGCGGACATGCTTCTTGTGTGAATTTATTGTTGTTAGAGTAGCTAATAGTTCCATGTTGGTTAATATGTAAAACATGGATTTAAATATATATAAGCTTGGGTTTGTCATCCTATCACCTTAAGCTTTTGGGTTAAATCAGACCATATAATATGTTTGGTTTGTATCTCACATAATGTCAAAGCTCTGTTTGCAATGTGTCTAGTTAAAATAGATTAGCATGTATCAAAGGAGTGTGTTAGAGTAACTAATAGTCCCATTTTAGTTAATTTGGAAAATAGTTGAATATATAAATATGTGTTTTTCCATCCTTTTGACTTAAGCTTTTGGGTTAAATTGGGTCCGGATAATATGTTTGATTTACATCTACCAGTTGTAATACCTACAATTTAGGCTATCTTAGTTGTTTCCGTTCAGGGTATTAATGCTATTGTTCAAATAGAACTTAACACAATGTTTCTTCTGTTTTATCTAGTGCATCAAAACATAAATTCTGCATCTATTTTAATAACCTGAATTTATGTTGGAATGATGTGCTTTTTGTTTTCTAGTTAGGTGAAACTTCATAATTTTTGTTATAATTGATGACTCAAAACTTCATGACATGAAAATCACTAGCAAAAGATATTTCTCAAAACAACTTATATTTGAAATTGGATCAAAATTTTTACAGAAATATGATGTTTTTGTCAATTTCATACAATAGCAAATCATTCAACTGTCAAATTTATTTGTTTGCATTATGTATTTCAAATCTATTAATTTGTTTGTTTTATTACATAGGAGTAGCAGGAGACCGGAGATGGAAACTGAAATCAGAAATCAATGTCGACCTTGAACTCATGGAAGTATTAGAAAGAGACTTGGTTGGAGAGGAGCGATTGGCAGCTCATGATTTTTTCCTTGCTTTGGCAGCCTGTAACACAGTCATTCCTATGGCTACCAGTAATTGTTCTGGTGACAATGTGCATGATGAGGTGGAAACAATTGACTATCAGGGTGAATCTCCTGATGAACAAGCTTTAGTTGCTGCAGCTTCTGCTCATGGTTATACTCTCCTTGAGCGGACATCTGGGCACATTGTCATTGATGTCCTTGGAGAGAAATTGAAGTAGGAAAAACCCCTTTTTTTTAGATTTAATTTATTTTTGTTGTAAGCTTTCTATCCTTGTGTTATTTTTTGCTGATTCTTTTTTTTTTTTTTACGTTTCCGAATTTAGGTTGGATGTATTGGGTCTCCATGAATTTGATAGTGTGCGAAAGAGAATGTCTGTTGTGATCAGATTTCCAAACAATTCTGTGAAGGTTCTTGTGAAGGGTGCTGATAGTTCAATGCTAACCATTTTAAACTCGGTGGATGCCCATGGAAATCTAGGGGCCATGCATGCCCAAATTAGACGAGAAACAGAAAATCATCTGAATGGTTATTCATCACAAGGCTTGCGCACTCTTGTTGTTGCTTCACGGGATCTTAATGGCCTAGAATTTGAGGAATGGCAAGAAAAGTATGAAGACGCCAGCACTTCATTGACTGATAGGTCAGCAAAACTCCGTCATGCAGCTGCTCTCATAGAGTGCAATTTAAATCTTCTTGGAGCTACTGGGATTGAAGACAAGTTGCAAGAGGGGGTGCCTGAGGCCATTGAATCCCTTAGACAAGCAGGAATAAAGGTTTGGGTTCTAACTGGAGACAAGCAAGAGACTGCAATTTCAATAGGCCTCTCATGCAAACTCCTGACAAAGAATATGCAGCAGATTATTATAAATGGTACTTCAGAGGATGAATGTAGGAGGCTTCTGGCTGACGCTAAGGCCAAATACGGAATAAAATTTGCCAGCTGTGGTAATACGGCTAATAAGGCCTTGAAGAAAAAGAAGTCGAATGATAATATTGTTGATGGTTGTGGGGACAAAAAGAATTCAAACATGTTGACAGCTAATAATCAATCCGAAGCTTTCACAAACGGTGGAATCAACTGTGAAATGCCTGAAAACCTTCCTGATAACGTTGTGGAGACAACAAATCCACTAGCACTTATAATTGATGGAAATAGTCTTGTTTACATTTTAGAGAAAGATCTTGAACCAGAGGTGAGAATCCTTTTTCGCTTAATTAAGATCTAATAAAAAGGAGGGTCTGTGTTGAGATCTTTATGTTTTCTTTTGAGCATATGAAAATTTTCTTCAGTTTAACCAGACTTCAGTTTTCCCATCTGAATTGATAGGTATTTGTACTTTTATCATGTTTGATAATCTTGAACTGATTTCACCACCATTCCTTTCTTCCCTTTTGCAGCTTTTTGATTTGGCAGTATCATGTCATGTTGTGCTTTGCTGCCGCGTTGCTCCTCTTCAAAAAGCTGGAATAGTTGATTTAATCAAAAGCAGGACAAATGATATGACTTTAGCCATTGGTGATGGTATGCTACTCAGACATTTATTTCTTGCTGGACTGATAATCCTCAGAGTATAAATCTTAGAGTGTTATGGTTGCAATATTATCTAAGTTGCTGATCTTCAAAGAAAACTTTTCCCAGGTTTTTGGTGATTGATTAAAAGCACAAATACTAAGTTGAATCACGTTGGAAGATACGTTGTTAAGTTAAGAAATTATGATGTGGGTGAAGAGTTTGTAATAGGGATATTTGTATTTGCTTATCCAAAATTAGGATATTGAGAATAGGGTCTTCAATATTTAACAAATTTTTTCTTAGCTTATATTATTTGGATTTTATGAATCTTTGAATCTTAGTTCTTTTTTCAGTATGCGCTTATCCAAAACTGGGATATGAGAAAAGGGTTCCAATATTTAACATATTTTTCTTTAGGTTATGTTATTTGGATTTTATGAATCTTTGAAGGTTAGTTATTCTTCTTTTTCTGCGTTCTTCTTTTTCTTTTGTGGGGTGGCCGGGTGGGTATAGAAATCCTTGTATCCAGGTCTTGAATGCTATATTTTACAAATACCCATGTTGAAACTAAGCTGAATAGAATCATAACCAAATTCTATTGACAAGGTGGGAGCCTCTCCCGAGTCAATGTCTACTGTTAATCACAATAATTAGAAGAAGATTTAAATTTTGTAATGCTATAAAAATGCATTAACTGACATTTCTTTTGAGTGACTTAATTATGGTTTTCCATATTTATTTATTTGTATTGAAGAGAATTAAAAGATATGAGCACGATGTGCTTGAGGAGAAATTTGCATGCTTTTGTACTTTTGAGTTTTGAGCACCCTGAAGAACTTCTAACTTTTCTAGCGAGTAGAACCTTTCTTTTCTTGTCTGTCCCTTGTCTTGCTCTAAGGGAAAAAAAGCAGAACTTTTACTGCTTCTAATGTCATTCCTTTACTGTTACAGTTTTTATTCCAGTTGTAGATTTTGGTGAATAACAGTGAGAGATTTGCAACTTGCTTTAATCTCCTAACATCTTCTGCAGGGGCAAATGATGTTTCAATGATCCAGATGGCACATGTAGGTGTTGGAATATGTGGTCAAGAAGGCCGTCAAGCAGTGATGGCATCAGATTTTGCTATGGGGCAGTTTCGTTTCCTGAAAAGATTGCTCCTTGTGCATGGACACTGGAATTACCAGCGCGTTGGCCATTTGGTTCTGTACAACTTCTATCGAAATGCTGTTTTTGTGCTAATGTTGTTCTGGTAGGCCTATTCATTTTGTCATCATTTCTGTGGATTCTTTGTTTACTAGGATTCTCAGTTTATTTAATAATCAGCTTTGCTGTTATTGTAATTTTGCTTCATGTTCCTGGATCTAAAAAAGTACGTAGGAAGTGAGATCACTAGCCACCTAGATGTACTTCCTTGTGATTTAGATATAATGTTTCAGACACAAGATATTATAGAACATTGGCGATGAGTATTTTTAGAATCATCTACAAAAACTATCAGATAAACAAACAAAATATGGTCTGAAATCAAAAGTAGTGATTTATCCGTGGAAAATGCATATATATTGATAATTCATTTTTTTAGGACAAGTTATTGTTGTAAATCTTTTCTGGGTTAATCTGCATCAAGGTACTCTTTAACTCATTTGATCTTTAAATTTTCAGTGCATCTCTCAGAATTTTCACTAGCTTCTTTTATTAGAGAATTAATGAGTTGTTACTTGGTGCTGCTCCCTTGAGCCTTTTCTTGTCATACATGCAAATCTAGTGCATTGTGCTACACTGAATTTAGCCATGATAATTTTTTTTCTATCATCATATGCATCACACAGGTCATTAGACAATACATTTATATCTGAGATGCTAAACTTCTTATTTGATGGCTATATAAATGTCTATATATATATATATATATATATATATATATATATATGGCATGTGGCTCGGTTTCCTTTCAACTGATTGAAAACAAATTCTCTGTGTATTTGAACTGGAAAATGAAAAAGAAAGCAAGAGGAGCTGCTTTATAACTCAAAATTGTCCACTTTACACGTATTTATTATTTCATTTAAAGCTTAAACGCTAGATATAGCCTCGTGTTCTTTCAACTGCTTACATGCAAATCTAGTGCATTGTGCTACACTGAATTTAGCCATGATAATTTTTTTTCTATCATCATATGCATCACACAGGTCATTAGACAATACATTTATATCTGAGATGCTAAACTTCTTATTTGATGGCTATATAAATGTCTATATATATATATATATATGGCATGTGGCTCGGTTTCCTTTCAACTGATTGAAAACAAATTCTCTGTGTATTTGAACTGGAAAATGAAAAAGAAAGCAAGAGGAGCTGCTTTATAACTCAAAATTGTCCACTTTACACGTATTTATTATTTTATTTAAAGCTTAAACGCTAGATATAGCCTCGTGTTCTTTCAACTGCTTAGTAGCATTTATCAAACTCCTAACACCAAGTCTTTTAGAGAAGATTGAGATACATGTTCTTATGGAAACATTTTATTTTATAGTTTAGGGTGCATTCTGATTTAGACTTCTTATTTTCTTACCACCTCTTAATGCAGGTATGTTTTATGTACTGCATTTTCCACAACTTCTGCTTTAACAGATTGGAGTAGTGTACTCTATTCTGTTATTTATACATCTGTACCGACAATAGTGGTTGGTGTTCTGGATAAGGATTTGAGTGATAAAACTCTTCTCCAGTATCCCAAACTTTATGGAGCCGGACACAGACAAGAGAGCTACAATTTAACGCTATTCTGGATCATGATGCTTGATACTTTGTGGCAGAGTCTTGTTCTTTTCTATGTTCCTGTTATCACCTATAGCAACACTTCAATTGACATATGGAGTTTGGGAAGTTTATGGACGATTGCTGTAGTCATGCTGGTGACAGTTCACTTAGCAATGGACATCCAGCGCTGGGTATTTGTAACTCACATTGCACTGTGGGGGTCCATTATCATTACATACCTGTTAATGGTTGTAATTGATTCCATACCTGTTTTTCCCAATTACTGGTAAGAATGCTGTTTATTTTGTTAGCTATTGCATATGTTTTATTTTTGGCTGCATTGTAACATTAGATATTTTGGCAGGACAATATACCATTTGGTTACTTCAAGGACGTACTGGCTTACAATTGTACTCATAATTGTTATTGCATTGCTTCCCCGCTTTCTTTACAAAGTTTTCCAGCAGGTTTTTCGGCCTTCTGATATTCAAATAGCTAGAGAAGCAGAAATTTTCAGAAAACCTGCTAACCCTCTCAGCACAAGATCTGATCAAGACTCATGCTAACAAGTTTGCAACAATAATGAAAGGTTCAATTTAAATGTTGAGTCCCTGACACATTGTATAGCTTCCCCATGGATCTCATTATTACCAATACTTCGGTAAGTATGATATTTTATTTCTTTTATTTCATTATGCTGTTGCTTTACCAAAAAACATGCATGACGTATCACACTTACTGTATGAATTTCTCATTATTGTGCAATCTGCATTTTTTTCTTTTGTCTGTTTGCATTATGTTCTTTCAATGATCTTACCTTCAACTTTTTGCTTCACCTGCTGGTTCCAATGCACTTTCAATGTTCTTGCAACAAACAGTTGTATTGGATTATCAGTAATTGATTTTTTGTATTCTTAGATTTGTCATTTGTGCCTCCATTATTCCATGAAGTAGGAATTTCTAGTAATGCACTAATCTGTGACTCCACATTAAGTAGCTACTTGAAATTGTGTGGTTGGCATAGGAAGTGGAGTTCCAGGGAGGGCACAAGGAAAAGCTAATGTGAAGTTAGGTATAGCAGGCAGACATTCTTAGATTGTTGAAGACAAAATGATTTTCTGTCAATTGACTGTAATTGTGCATAACAAGGCATCCTTCAATGCTGTGATCAGACATCCAATGGACATTTTTTGTGCATGAAGGACAACTTCTAAGTTGATGCAATATCCCAATTTGTCTCCCATTTATTAAAGCCTCTCAATAGTTTCATTTCAACCTGGATTTTTGGATGAAATGATTAATTTTTCAAAAAAATCATCTTGAAAGATAATATTGAAGGTTGCATCAATTTCATGTTCACCACCACCTTTGTTGTTAAAATCTTTGAAGAACTTCCAAAATTTGTGGCTATTATAGGCTGACTAATTCAAACAGAAGTACATAACACTGTTTTATGCTCATTATTAGCGGTCGTCTTGCAGCATCCTGGACAACAGCTATGACTGTAGTGTTTGCTCATCAACTTTCAACCACGGCTGATACATTGAATGTTCTATCTGAACAAAATCAAGTAATATTAGGCCATGGTGTTTGCAATATGTTCAATAAATTGTGAATAATGTTCATTATAATCAAATATTGAAGAAATCTAATGTTATTTATGAGTATCAGGAAAGTGTGTCTGTTGAACTGGATTTTATCAAATTACGAAATTAAGTTTTAAAATTCTAAAAGCTGCCCTCTACCAATTACGTAAGCCTGTTCTCACCTGTATATGAATCATTCATGTTCTCTTGCTGTTTTACTTGTGTCGGAGGTACTTCTAAGCTATTCTTTTCTTCTGATCTCCTGTGATGTTAACTGGTTACAGGAACTCTACATTAGTTCCAGTAATGACTTTGTTTCTCAAATTTCAGAAGATTCACCCAGATTTATGCATCGTGGTGTGCTGATTGGTAGCAAAAGTGCGAGATACGAGATCCATGGAGGAAGTGAGTTAGCTTGAAGCTTAAGAGATTAAGGGTTACTCGGCGTAGCAATAGTTGCGGGGGCTTGTGTTGTGAGATATGGTGACGATACACGGTGTGTTGATCCAAAGAAAAGAGGATATACCCTGCATTTGGTTTGGAATGACCCGAAGCAGTTTGGAAGCGTTTGGAACTAGGACGGCTAAAGATAAGAGTACATAGTTGTGAAAAATATACACGGTCTGTTTTCGTTCTTTTTTTCCGTATTCTTTTTTCCTTTCTAGTGTAAACCTTTGAGGCAATCAATGTACCTCAAAGTTCAATGGCGGAAAATGGTGTTCAAGTCCTACACGCGTGTTGTTTTTTTTCTGAGCCTGTTCCTTTCTAAGCTCTCCAAGTCATGGTCTTTTTCTACATGAACTACACTTGCAAACCCATGTGTTCAGTAATTCAATAAAATTGGTGTAAATATGATGCCTTAAGTTGAACTAGTGTACTGTAAACAACACATACAAGTTTGTCTATGTACTAATTGCATTCTTCACTGGTGCAACAAGCAGTGGTCATCACCTGACACCTTGCCGGTTAAAATTTCGTATTTTACAAGAGACGAGAAACCAAGTAGACATCAAACACCCTAATAGCCATTTATTGATTTGGTATGATACAAAGCCGATAGTTTGTCCGATCACCACTAAGTGTATACATGGATCTTTTTCAACACAGGTTGCACTGACTGTTCAAGTTAAAAGTGATCAAAACTACAGAAAATATGGTCCCTTCCATCATAAAGAGTTAAATATATCTCATCATACAGTACACTTTACAAGAGAAGGTAGTTGTATCTTTGGTACTGAAATTATCAGAACTTCCACCATTTTCATTCACTTCAGTAGTGCAAGTGGGCAATCCACCTGTTTTGCAGATAAGATGTTGTTAGTATAGTACATACCATAATTTGCCTACGAAGAATTGAAACCAGTAGGAATACGAATACGTTCCACAATAATAAATGTCATATTTCATTCATCACAAACAAGATATTATCACAAGCCACTACAAAATTATCCCACCAACAAATTTGTTCTCTCTAACAACCTGGATCAAAAAAAGACATTTTTCCATTAAATATAAACAGGAATGATGATGATTTACTTATAAAATATTGTTGGGGAGAATCACAGCTGAAGGTTAAGAAGACCTGAGCACTTGTAGGGAGAGATTAGGCAACATGGCAAAAATACAGTAATTTTTATAGTAAATAAATCAATGCATATACAAGGAAAAAACTGCTAGTTATGAAGAAAATGAAAGTCATTAAAGACATAAAGACTAATTAAGCAATATACGAAGTTTTTATATATGCAAAAGCATTCATGAAAATTACAAATGACATAATAGTTTCAAAAGCAGGATATGAATAAGGAAATCTTTAAGTTCCATGCGTGTATTTGCAAGGTTAAAATATTTCCTTGCAAATATAAATCTGTCCCAATAAATTGGTCAAGGCAGTTGCTACCCACACAAATAGCTAAATTTGGAGGCATGAGTAGTACTGAAAATGAGCAGATGAACTATCTGATAACTGTAATTGCTTTTAAAAAATAATCAAAAAAGATGATCAGTTACCTGAAAAACAGGATTTCACTCTTGGTAAATTTAATTGTGAACTTTAAAAACACATCAGTTCTACATTTCCCAGGTAACATTTTACTTTTGTATACACAAAACAACAGATGCAAGAACATACCAACATCAGCATAATACAGATAGTCTCCCTCAGGACATGACATCTGCTACTCGCGTTTATCCTCCTCAAGGTCATCACCTAATCCAAATACATGATCTGTGGTTTTCCGTTCCTTTCTTTCGAGCTTACTCATGATATCTCCTGTTGTCTTCACACCACTGCCAGTGAGTGGAACTCCCTCTTCATCAAAGTCATCAGTTGTATCTTCTGAATATGCATATCTATGAAGAAGTAGGAAAAGCAACAACTTTACATAAGATGCGCATAACATGTTTATTCAGTAAATAATATAGAGGAAATATTTCTGAATTATTTTACTTTGATCAAGCACTGACTGTTGTTTGTGTAAGGAGCTGACATCCAAAAGTTTGATCCCCACTTAAGTGTGGGCAGTAATTGACATTATAACATCAGGATATGAAATAAAGAATGCTTAACAAGGAAGACTAGATGCCTTGGGATTAATCTATATACGTTATAAAGAATTGTGGATTAATGGCAATGCTGCATCTAATAAAAGCAAAATGTTATTGGTAGCCACGACCAGGCAGATAGCCTGATGACAAAAAGGAAGCTAAGATGTGTCTTATAAAAAATGCCTGAAGCAAATGCTGACAAAAAATAACCAACTCCAATGGAAAACACATGGTTCCACATAGGCAACATTGAAGTTCAAATTGCACTATTCCAGGCAAGAAAGACTCCCTCTAAGTCCCTGCTACTTGGGTATTATATCTAGGAGAAGCTCTTGTAAAATGAAAACCAAGATGGGCATCTGAATGAAAGGAAATTGTAAAATTAAAAACTGTTGGTGAAGACATGAATAAAAAAAGAAATCCACCTGCAACATACTTTAGAGAAAAATGGTGGTGAGCTATTATAGGAAAGCATGTTACAAAATGCATGCAGAAGAAATCCATGGAAAGCAGGTCAAGAATCTGAAACTTATCCCCATATTTCGACCAAAAAAAAAAAGGATTACAAACAGAAGTGGAAGTAAACAAATATGAACAAAATTATGTACATAAAAGTTGAACAAATAATTTTTTCAGTAACTTTCAAGATAAGACACTAATCTTATGGTCACATATTCATTTCAAACTGACAAAAAATAAACAGAGCGAAGTGAAGTGAAGAGGTTGAATTTTACAGTTAGCAATTTAAATATATATATATATATAAAAATGCAGCGCATATACGCACGAAGAAGCTACCTGGTTGGGTTTTGGGAGGGAGCCCAGAGGATGCAGATAACCACAAGAAGTATATATGCCGAAGCATTCCAAAAGGCAGGTATGATCCAAGCCCATTGCCAAAGTTCACTCAAGGGATCAGTTGCATTGAAATACAACTGCATTGACACAATCACAATTTATTCTTCATTGATGATACAATAGAATTACTAAAAATTCTATACCCTTAAATGTTTTTGATAAAAAAAAAAACATTATTAACCAGCATCATCAATGAACTTGCGAGAGAAAATGCTTAACAAAACATGATATTTCTCTAAGTTCAAAAAATTTTGATGTTAAGTGCCAAACAGCACCTTTGAACTTGGACAACCATCTAACAAGGCAAAGCTAGTTATTTATATGCATGCACTTATGTATGAGAGCTAAGAAAGGTTAGATGTACAACAATAAAAACAATCATTAAAACTCATACATTTCAATTGTTCTTTCTAAATTGTGATGTGGTCTATCAAATTTCCAGGGCACTCTTTTGCTAATTCTGCAGTCCTAAACTGACTAATTATGATGGTTTCCCAAAATTACAGGTACAGTAAAAAAGAATGCTACCTCATAACCAATCCAAGCAACAGAAAGAAGCACAGACACAGCCAATGCATTGGTGAACTTCCGATATAGGTCAAGTTTGGCCACACTTCTTCGCAACTGAAGTGAACCAAAGAGAGAATTAGTTCAATAATAAAAGACAAAAATAGGTGCGAAACTTAAAGTAAAGAACCCCATAAAAACAGTGACTGAATGAAACCATCATTTCATGAAAATAAGAATATCAATAAATCGAGCTCCTTCAATTGAGTATCCAAAACACCTCTGAGGTGGATTACCAATTAACTTACCAGTAATTGTGAAATGCAGACAAAAAAATGAAAAAGTTAGATCATGAACAATGTCTGCATTAAAAAGTCTTCAGCTAGCTACAAAACATAAACATTTGTTACTCGAGAATAATACTAAAACTATAGCTACTTGGCAGCGTGCTGGTTTCCAAAAAAGTATTTTTCCACTTAGAAGATAAGCCACAAGTCATGATGTATTAAATAGCTAGAAGACGTGCATAAATGAAATTGCCAATTTATGGTCAAAGAACAGACACTGTAAGACAATCCCACAACAAAAGGTTGCTGACTGAATGTGCATCCAAATGTTCCGCCTTGTAATATCCAGGTAATAGAACACAGTATAACATACACCAAATCATAAAATAAGAATAAAACAATTAAGATAAGTAAATTGACTTCCGAAATTCGAACAAATAAATCTTTGAATGATTAAGAAGACTACCTGGAGTTTTTCTAGTGTTTTTGATAGCGAAGAAAATATCCAGAGAATAAAGCATGCATCTAGAAGAGCAACTGGCAACACCAGGAATAGCCTTTTTTTACCAGTAAAATCATTGACATTACCCAAATGTTCAACCAATTCAAGTGCCTCTGAAGCAATAAAATAGACCACACCAAGAATAGCAACCTTGGACGATACCCCACCCAATGTTGGCCGGACAACGCCAAAACCCATTGATACCACTAAAAGGAGAAGGCGAGATAAAGTTTTTTTGACAGCAGTAAAAGTCACAGCCCATAGTGTAATAGCAATTGGCCGGGTCCCAGTAGAATTAAAGTTTGCATATTCAAAGTACCAGAAAGCCATTTCACACATGCCTAGAGCAATCACAGCTGTAATATGGTAGTGAAGCTGCAAGATATCTTTCCAGTATCGTACAAACTTCAGAAACCATATGAGGCCAAGCATAAGATATGCCAAAGACATAAAACCATAGAATGTCATCATTGGCGCCATCTTTCCTGGCAGATAACCATCTGGATTCCTCCAAACAGTCCTCCCTTTAATTGTTGTGCCTTTTAGTAGTGGGTCACAATACATAAAATAAAGATAATACATCCCAGTTTTGTTTATATAAACAGTTTTGGTTTCCATAGTAGCTTCTTCATCTGTCCCCTCAAAAAAGGTCTGAATACGTACTGGCCAATCTTGATAATCAGAACTTTTCTTAATAATTACCTCCCCAGCTTCACAAATCTTTTTATCACGAAGTTCAGGCGTACAGCATATAAGCTCAGAATTGAAATATGTACCACCTATCCTCTCACGATCTCGAACTTCCACTACTATGGCTTCCACTAATCCTGTATTTCGTTGCATGGCATGATATCGAGATGTTGATTCCTTTGGCCTTTTAAAGACAACAGATTCAAACCTGAAAAGGACATGACAGATAAAAAGACCTCAGCATACAGTTTGCGTTATTTAAGGCGCTATTTAGTTGTTGTTGGGATAAGATGAAATAAGAGTTTAGAATTTGAATTTGCATGAAGCATGGAAGGAAGAATTTTTATCCCAACTTAGCGTAAGGCTTGACCAAAGCAAGTAATTTTCAATTTAGACTGTATTAAGCGAATAAATGATTAATGAATTTTTCAGTGCTGATTTGTGATATATGAATCTAATTTGGGGCTGTCAAATGAACCCAGATATTCCTGAACTTTTTCGAGTTTAGCTTGAGTATTGGTTCACTAAAGCACATAAATATATATATATATATATATATATTAGTAATTTATTAGCAACTTAAACTAAAATTAATGAATAAAAAAATTACCATGGGTCTTAATATAACTTTTTTTTTAATATGCCGCTATCCAAAATGGAGATGAGATCCAAATTGAATCTAACCCTCAGGCTCATTTGCCTTGAACCTTTGTCCATCTTGACTTACCGCCAGATGTCAAGCTTGGCTCCTCATCTTCAAATAAGCTCGAGTTCAGCTTAGCTCACTCAAGCTGAGCTTGATAACACATTCAGTGTAATCAATCATGTTATAGAAAGAAGGCTTACTTTAGTCTATGCCAATTCCAGGTATTCCATTTGGTTGTCTCTTCTAGAATTATTTGGGGTAACTAGTTAACCAAACATAACAGAACTTTCAAAGAAGGAAAGAACTATTTCAAGAATACTAATTCCAGAAAAGTTCCTCAATTCCGCATTAGATCACATCAAATTTACTCTTGATGTCCCTGTAAAAAGATTTACATGATACAAGAAATGGACCATCAACTCTCCTAACAAAGATGTCAAATAACTCATCCTCAGATGCTTTCCAGCTACTCTTAAGCCCAAAGAAGCAAGTATTATTGAAGTCCACAAAACATTTTGCTTGATGAGATTTTCGACAATTACATGAAAGAAAGAGTTCGCACATTACTTTATTATAAACAAAAAGAAATGAAATTCAATAAAGATAAATATAAAAGGGATTAAAATGTTTTTTCAATGTTGTTTGACTTCATATGAAATAGAAAATATAAAAATGGGTGATATGCAAACAGAAGCTGCTCTGTTATTGATCATAAGCAACTATCAAAAGCACAAGCCATAAACATTCCTGGAATGAAGCAAAATTAGGAAAGGGCAACTTGAGGAAAATGCAAATTTTCTCACTTGCTCATCTGTTTGGTGCAAAGTAATTATCTCTTTCACCATTGAACAAGATAAAATGCTGCAAAACCCAAAGAGCTGTTAAAAACTAACACGCACAAGATCTTCTTGGTCCTCATTCCCTGCTAACATTTTTTTTTTTTCTTATGTTCTTCTTTCTGATGAATGAGTTGCACAACATGGTAGCCCTTAAGCAATAATGATCCAGCACTGCCAGACAAAGAAATTTGCATACTGGGTGTTTTCCATCCAGTTCTCGGTTTCATGCCCTTCTTAAATTCCTAATTTCTGAAAACCCTCAAGAAGGAACAGAACAAAATGATACAACCAAAATTTATCCTACCAATTATTTAGCTGGATTTTCCTCTACCATAAACAAGACAATAAATTCCAAGACTTTCATAAGATTTTTATCCTACCAATTATTTAGCTGGATTTTCCTCTAACATAAACAAGACAATAAATTCCAAGGCTTTCAGAGAACACACATATTACAAGTCATCCATCATCCTCTAAATCCAACATTTAAACACATTTTCAATCAAAAAAGTATTACTTTTGTATTTCCAAGCCCGACTCCCCTCAAATGGTAAACTGATTCCAACTAATGCCTTTCCCAAAGCAAACCGGTGATCAAGAAGATGTACCTAAATCTTCTACCAAGCCACATAAGGCGATAGTCAACTGGCCAGATCTCTTGCAATCAGGCTAATAGTTTAAAAGCTTCGATTTTCACTCAAAATAACTATCATTCACTACGATCCCCAAAAGATTAACACAATAACACAGACCCATAAATCCCTCCATCGTTCAAAAGCAACCAGAATCTCCTACACCTCAATCCAACACTCCCAAAATTCTATATTAAAGAAACGATTCCCACATCCTACCGAAATGCAGCTAAATCAAGAACAAGAAAAGGAGAGATCGCTGACCTGATGAATGAAGTGCGATTGCCACCAGAAGCGGCTGCGTAGAGACCCTCACTACCACCATGGAAGAAGAAGGAGTTGTTCCGAGGGGTGAAAGCACCATTGAAGTACTCATGGATCGAAGCTTGAGTTCCCGACGGGCAGCTGAGGAGAAGGAGAAACCCTAAGTAAAGGCCATGGATCAATCGATTCCTCTCTCTGGGAAGCATCGGAACACTGTGGTTGGCTCTGAGCTTGGTTTCTTGATCACCGGATTCGCTAGGGTTTCGATCGAATGGAAGAGAAACAAGAAAGACTGAAGAGAACAAAAGAAAACGGATTGATGGCCAACTGTCTTCTTGAAAAGCCCACAGCTTCATTTTTCGTATTTATTTATTTATTTATTTAATTTATTTATTTATTTTTGATAAATGTAGATAAATGAATTTTGTGAACGATGAAATATCAACACTGTTATTGTCGGAGAAAGACTAAATGGTCTATAGTTATATTTTGTTGTACATTAAAAATTATGATTATTAAATTAAAAAATAAATTGAATTTATTAAATTTTAAACTTTTAAAAAATAAAATTTATTAAAAGACTATGAAGATTGATTTTTCTTTCATTTTGAACTTTTTATGAAACAAATATGATTAAGTGTGATTGAGTCGAGATTTTTTTTTCAACTAATTAATTAATGACAGTTGAATAGTCTAATGTTAATAATTTGATGAAAAATGTCCGATTTCTCCGTCAAAGACATTGACAATAATTTTTTATAAAAAATTGGGAAATTTAAAAAAAAAAACTTGTGGTTCCGGTTTAAAAAGAATCGAGGTTTATTTTTTTTCGTTTTTAAACTATGTCGTTTCTCCGGCAAGCAAAAAAAAAAGAAAACCCGTTAAAGGCAAAAATCATTAATTTATTTTAAAGCCATCTTATTTGGCAATATATATATATATGGTCATACGTTCCCTGAGGACGTCCCTAGTTTTTAACTCTAGGGATGTTCTCATCACAACCATTGATTCCTCATATGAGGGTTGTGATACTTTTCTCATGTTTCCATACACAAAAATCTTCCCCTGATGTTGCAATCCCTTCCTCCAAGTTATCCTGCACAGGCTAGTCCATTGTGTCGACCCTCGTCCTCCCCTAAGCTCCTCCCTTATTGCCGCCGTCATCCTCTCCCGAGCCTGTCTCATACTACCAAGCTCTTTCCTTGTTGCCGAACTCATCCTCCCCATAGCCCGTCTCACACTACCAAGTTCTTCCCTTGTTGCCGGCCTCATCCTTCCCCGATCTGGCCGGTAATACCAAGGTTTTCCCTCCTTGCTGGCACTAGCAGGCCTTTCTCATATTTCTCTAGTTAGTAAACTTCCAATGTTTGTTAATGATAGTGAAAGCTTGAAAAAAATTATTTGAATAAAAGATGTTAATTATATTCCAATTCTTGAATAGTGATGATAAGCATTCCTTGAATTTAATACAACATTTATTGTGTGTTTTTTATGAACATTTTTTGCCTTTGGATTTCATTTGTAATTAATTAATTAGATGTGTGTGTGTGTGTGTTTCTACTATCTGTTTGTTTTTGTTTTTGTTGTCCTGCAAGGTAATGTTGACGCATTGTTTTTCAATCATGATAATCTACGTTAATCTATGATAAGCATAGTAGGAATACAAGTAATTTTCTCTCATTGTTTTAGATTTACTACCAATGGTCAGATTAGAATTTTGAAAAGTTTTGGAACATGTGAAATAAATATTATTTCAATGATTTACTTTTATATGTTCTAATTAGTTGTATTTTTCTTGATAGAATATTATGGAGGATATCAATGATGATGATTCTATATTTGAGAATATAGAAATTGATTCGAATGAACTCAATCCATGCGGGATAAATGAAGAATTAGAAACACAAAATGGACAAGAATTACCAATGAGACCACAATCTCAAGATAAACATGAATTGGCAAGAACCCTATTTGTTGGTAAGGAGTTCCAAGATGAGGATGAAGCATTTCAATATTATTTGGATCATGCAATGTCTAGAGGCTTTGGAGTAAGAAGAGGCCACGTGTATCACTCATCTTGTTCTCAACTAATTACATGTCGGCACTTTGTTTGTGATAAGGAAGGAACTAAGTGTATGACAGACAAAAGGCAAACGGAAAAAACTATTCAAAGACGTAGAGATACAAGAACAAATTGTCAAACTCTGATGGTAGTGGCAAGAATGGGAGAATGGACTATGGACTATAAAGACATTTGAAGATGAACATAACCATCATTTATTATGTACTCCTTCCAAGGTGAAGAAGATGCGGTCACACCGCCACATTAATGAAACATGTAAAAATTTGATGGAGACATTGCATAAGAGTAGAGTGGGACCAAGCCAAATGTGTCAAATATTGAATGAAACACTTTCAAATATAGGGTCTGCATTAATTACTCGAGATGATTGTTCAAATCATTTGAAGGGAGTTCGAAGCAATAATATTGGACAAGAATGCATGGCAGTTGTTAAGTTCTTCAAAGAGAAAAAACTTAATGATGATTTTTTCTTTTTTGATATGGAGCTTGATGAGTTGGGTCAGACTAGATGTGTTTTTTGGGCAGATGGAAGATTGAGAATGGCATATTCAGAATTTGGAGATGTTGTTGTGTTTGACACAACTTATCAAACTAATAGATTTTGTTTTCCCTTTGCTCCTTTTGTTGGAGTCAACCATCACAAGCAGTCTATTTTATTTGGTTGTGCTCTAATCGGAGATGAAACACAAGAAAGTTTTTTTATGGGTATTTCAGACATGGTTGAAATGTATGTTAGGGAAATATCCACAAACTATTATTACTGATCAAGACTTGGCTATGGGGAAGACAATTGCAAAAGTTTTTCCAAATTCTGGTCATCGGTTTTGCTCTTGGCACATTGGCAGAAAATTCAATGAATTATTTAATAGATTTGAAGAGAAAATATGGCTTCATGAGGGACTACAACAACTGGTTGCATCATAGTGAACCAATTGAAGCATTTGAGAATAGATGGGGTGAACTTAAAACAACATACAATATTGATGATAAACATTGGTTGAGTAAGATGTTTGAAATTCGACACAAATGAGTTTCTTTATACTGGAAAGATATATTCACAGCATGAATGATCTCTACACAACGTAGTGAAATTATTAACTCATTTTTTGATGGCTTTGTTAATGCATAAACTCCATTGGATGAGTTTGTTATGCAGTATGATAAGGCTTTGTGTGCTTGACGAATTGATGAAGAAAATAAAGACTTCAAGACTTTGAATTCTATGGCTAATTTTCACATAGGTCATCCAATTGAGAGACATGGAGGAGAAGTGTATACAAAAGCTATGTTTAGCATCTTTCAGGCAGAGTTGCGAGACAGTGATAGTATGCTTGCTGAACGCATTCGAGATGGATCTAATCATGCTAAATATACAATCTGCAATTAAGTGCTTGTATTTAATAGGCATTGTAGTGAAGATGGAAAGCCAATGGCTACATGTTCTTGCAAGAAATTTGAGAGAGAGGGTGTCTTGTGTTCCCATATTTTGAAAATATTAAAAAAAAAAAAAAAAAGAGGTTGCAAAGATTCCAAAAAAATATATTCTCCGTTGTTGGACTATGGATGCAAGATATAGGTCAAGTGTTATGATGGTTGAGACGGGCAACAATACCTTTACACCCTTGATGAAGTGGAGTGCACAAAATATGTGTTTTCGTATTGCACATTCTATTTCATCTCTAGAGATGTATGAGAAAATTATGCTAAAGCTAAATAACATCCATAAAATGGTTAGTGAAATGTCTAGCACGCAAGGACATGGATTGCGCATCGAGCAAACTGAGGAAAGCCAAGAGATTATTGGATCTTCTTCTATGTCTGGCTTCGTAGATGAAGATGATGTTTATGGGTCACATATCACTATTCTTGATCCAAACCTTGTCAAGAGCAAAGGGCTGCCGAGAGTGAATACAAGGATTAAGTCTGGAATCGATATTCAATTATTAGCCAAGAGGAAAAGAACTTGTAGTAGATGTGGGAAAAAAGGTTATTACATGACTACATACCCATTGAGTAAGACAATTTTTTTTAAACATTGTGTTAAGTTGATTCATATTTTCAATTAGTCATATTGTTTACAAATGAAATTTTTTATCTTTCAATGCAGATCAATCCTAGGAACTTTCATGGTTTTGGACTATTTATCACTATGTATTTGCAATTGATTGTATTTACCTTGCCTACTATATATGTTCAAGGATGAATTCACTGGGATTATGGGTGCAAGTTTCGCAAGTTTTCTTAAGTTCTTCTAGTTTTGTCACTGGGATGGATTCACTGGGATTATGGGTCCAAGTCTTTCTGTAGTTGATTCTTATTTTTTTCTTAGCTAAACTTTGTTTCTAAATGAGGTATCTAATTGTGGTTATGAATGCCATGTTTATGTTTGTAGGTACAATTTTCATGTTGTCAGGTTAATTACAGTTGCCAATTCTTATCCAAAATTATTTTGTGTTCATTGGGATTTATGTCCAATGGTTTTTTCAATTATTGTTCTTCTTCATTTTGCTGAATTTTGTTAGGTTAATTTTTCATGTTGTCAGGTTAATTAGAGTTGGTATTGTTCAAGTCTCATGTTAGGGGTTTTATTGATTGCTCTGGTCAGATTGAGAAGGTCATGTAAAAGGTTTTACTGAATTTTATTTAATTTTCATGTTCATGTGTTTGTGCTTCAACATGGTACAAACATGGGGCTTACTTTTATTCAATGAATGAAGAGGACAAGGACAAATTGAAATGGTTGTAGGGCTTAGTAACACATTATTATTTAATTTTACATGTAATTAATTGTTTCTTTATTAAAAATATAAATCTTGTAAGTAATAATTGCCATTTTAATTGAAGCAACTATTTGATTGTTGTACCAAATTGTATGAAATTCCTTTAAGTTCATGTACTTTGCTTTCAGTTTGAATACATTAAAAGATTTATCAGAAAGTCACATAGCAAAATAAAATTTTCCAACTCAAAGAAGAAGAGTTGGAGATGTAAAAATTAAATGACTGGGCAATTTACCTTTCTTCCATTAAGATTAATCATTGCATTGCACCAATTTTAAACAAATGTATAACTTTAACCATTCAGGCATTGTATTGAACATGTGATGGGCAAGAACAACCACACTGATAATAATAAGATTGTTAACGATATGCTTTCTCCTAATTACATCATTTTCATGATAATCACTTAATTATCACATCACTAACTATCCTAGCCAATTCCAGCATTAGTAATTGATAACAAAATGAGAGAACTTCATGACCTAGACTCCCCCATTTGGTCATTTGCTCGCTCACTCCTTCTGGTTGCGGAGATAAAACCAGTGCATCCGTGTGAAAATGAATTAAAAAGAATATGCCACGCTCCTCATCTGGCTCAAACTCAAACAAATAGTAAAAAAAATCTCGCATTACATTAAAACGGATCAATGCAAATTAATTTTTTAAGATGGAGAGCATCCATGTAAAGATGTTGCCCACGCTCCTCATCTGGCTCAAACTCAAACAAATAGTAAAAAAAATCTCGCATTACATTAAAACGAATCAAGCAAATTGATTTTTTAAGATGGAAAGCATCCATGTAAAGATGTTGCCCATGCTCCTCATCCGGCTCAAACTCAATGCTACACACCAGGCTTCTTTGCGTGTAGGTCATCATCCGACCTGGAAGCATCAGCGAGTGACTCACCTAGGCCACGCTCCACACCCGTCTCCCGCCTTGCTCACTAGTAGCTTTTTAGAGGCAAGATATTGTTTGGAGACCAGAGAAGGCTCAGCATCCAGAGGTGAAGGAATGGATTCTTTGAGATAAGATAACTTTCAGAGGTGAAGAGATTATTTGTAGATAATATAACTTTGAAGTTATGTATTGTTTGAAGTGTTAGAAAAGGGGAAAGGTTTGCAGCCGTTAGATTTTGATCTAACGGCTGCGGCTTGATCCCCCTATATTTTAAAATCTAGGGACGCCCTTAGAATACTGGCCCCCTATATATATATATATATACATATATATTAAATTTATTCTAAAAATCAAACAAAATTATGTTGAAAATAATATATTTTTTTTATGACACATGGCCTTTTTTTAATAATAAATTTACCATTTTGACCATGTGAGTTAACATTGTTAGTTTTTTTTTCTTTACTAGTTGAAGAAACCACATAGTTTAAAAACGAAAAAAAACAAAGCTCTATCTTTTTTAGATTCCTCCTTCCCTAGTTTCAAGAGGGTGAAGGCATGTGCCAATTCCCCGTTACTCCCATGAGGGTTGGTGTTTATCGCCCTACCTAAAAAAAGGGAAAAATTATTTTTTACCCCCTAACAGTTTAAAAAATTCACAGACAACCCCTCTGACTTTTGAATTTGCCGGAACAGCCCTTCCTTTTTTGTTTCACTTCATTTTTTCCCCTTTCAGCTAATTCCGTCTAATTCATTTGATTGAATTCCATTTTTACTCCTCAACAATGGTGGATAAAAGCACATCATCTTTTTTAAAATAACCCAGTTTTTTCCCATCTTTCAAATATTTTTTGAAAGACCTTGAGCCTCACCACGGATCTCTAGTGGCCTTCGACCATTTTCATCACCACCTTCTGTTGCTATGGGTTCTTCGGGTTTGCCTTGACGATGAAGTCGGTGGGAAAGGCTCGGCCTTGAAAAGGAAGAGGCCGACGAGAATCGATATACTAATAAGAAATGTGTTGTACTTTAGAGAACCGAAGAAATCGGATTAACGGAAGGAGGATGAGGAGGGGGAGGGTATTCGTTGTTTTGTAAGAGAGGAAGGAACGATTTAGAACTTATGTCTGGATGTGGCTTTCAGTGTGTTTCTGTTTAAATATATGTGTTTCGGATTAACTTAGGTATGTGTGTGTTTTTTTAATTCAAATTCATCCGATTTATGTCGATTCTTTTTGTATGGATAAATTTGAAATTGTCGGAATGTTTATTATGGGGTTGCTTGCACAAACCAGGATTGATAAAAAGAAAAACAAGGTAATTTAAACAAAAAAATAACTATTGTTAAACGTAAACCAAGACTATTAAACGGAAACGCGATACCTTAAAAGCGAAAACCCGAATTATTAAACAGAAACAAGATAACTTAAACAAAAAAACCTATTGTTAAATATAAAAAAAGTGTATTCATAAACAAAAAACCAAAAACTATTAAACAAAAAAATTAGTAAACTTAATCGGATCACGCATTAACATATAATGTAAAAACTATTGAAACCCAACAAATTAAAAAGTAAAAACATTTAACAATGCACTCTAACATAATCGGATAAACAAAAAAAGCGAGTAAATTAAAGCAAAGAATCGCAGAGGCGTTAAACGAAAAGCGTGTTAGCTTCAACAAAAAAACACGGATTGATAAACGGAAATAAAATAACTTAAACAAAAACAACTATTATTAAACGTAAAACGTTAAAATCTATCTTTATGTTTAATGTACTTCTAATTTAGGAAGAAAATATTGATTGGAATCTACAAGATTTAAAAGAGTACTTGGTAAAAATAGCCTAAAGTTTATAGAACAAGAATTAATCCATGGTAAAAATAGTCACTGATTTATCCATATATCCATAAAAAAGGTGATTCTTTTATGTTCTAATTCCCTAAAGTTCTTATTCCAAGATATTTTCTTTTAAACATTATTTTTGAGCATTTATTTAAAAAAAGACCAATTGAATTTGAGTTTAATTTTTAATTTTAATTTTTTTAATCCAATAATTTCTAAAGAGTTTTGGGATCTAAATTAATCAAAATATAATGTATTATTGTACTAGTAGCTTAACTTAGTCTGCTTCCACTTAATAGTGTATGTTTGTGTGTAACTAACCTAGTTTCAGCTTAAATAACTCGGGTTTACGCTTAAGTAACCCGGTTTTCGTTTAAAATTGTATGTTTGTGTTAAACGCTACTCGAGTAACTTAAACATGAATCAATATTATTAAACATAAACAAATTTTTTTTAAAACAGAAAAATACCTAAGTTACACAAAAAAACACATATATTTAAAGCAGAAACATACTTTAATCTAAAGTGTTCTCCTAATTCATCTCTGCTCTACCTCCTCCAGACTACATTCTCCCTCTCCTTTGTCTCTTCAACCAGAAACTTAGTATGATTCTCTAAGTTCTCACCTTCCTCACTCTTCTCCTTCTCCTCTTCCAATGCTACTAGCTCCTCAACCTCTCCAACGATCTCCACGACCTCTTTCTCCTCAACCCCAACACCAGCAGAGCTTGTCTACAGATCCAACTCTCCACCAACGGAGTCCTCTAAAGGGTTCTCCGACTTCAAACCATTGATCTTTGTGTCTCATCGTTTATTACCGCCAAGAAAAATAAAAACAACGAGGGCAAACACCCATAAATCCAAGAAACGATTGAGGTTCGCTCCGGCGATGGTGCACTTCCATCGAACTCCCACGCTGTCGCCGGCGGATCTAGGTGTCTCCACCATGACTCCGATCTCCAAATCGGATCTACCAACCCAACCCGAGATTTCACAGATTCCAAATGGAACGAGCAAACATGCCAAAAAAGGATAACCAAGACTCGGTTAGAAGAAGACCTTTCTTACAAGTAGATAAAAGCCCGTATTAGTTGCGTTAGTAGATGAAGGTCATTGTTAGAAGCGAGTCAAGCGGGTTGGCGAGGGCGGGCTGAAGCCAAAAATGCCAACCCGACCCGAGCCCGCTTTTGGGTTAGTGGGTTGGGCAGGGTCGGCCCGTAAAAAAATCAAAAATAATTAATTTATTTTATTTTTATAATATTATAATATATGAAACATTGAAACATTCATTATAAATTCATAAAAAAACTAAATTAAAAAAATTAAAACATGCAATAATTAACAAAAAATAAAAAAACATCCATTATAATATTCAAAACCTAACAAAATCAACAATAATTACAAAATCTCTAAATAAAAATACTATTATAAATTTACAATCAACAAAATTTAAAAAAAAACAACAACAAACCACAAGATAAAACATTTATTACAATTATAACATTCATCCATTACAATCAACAAAATTTTAACAAAATTAACAAAGCACAAAAATAAAAACATCCATTGCTAATCATAATATTCATCAAAAATCAACAAAGTCATTAAAAATGTTTTGTTATCTCCATATTTCTTTTTAAAAACATAATTAAATACATATTAAACTTCATTAAAAATTATTTATTTATTTTTTTAATTTAAATCTTAATAATATGTCGATATCAATATATATATATATATATATATATATATATATATATATTATATAAAATACATTATATATATATTAGAGGTGGGCACGGGGCTGACCCGCCCCAACCCTCGGCTCGCCCGCCCAACTCAGCGGCCCGCGGGTTGGCTCTTTAAAGCCCGCCTCCAGGTGGGCCTATAAAAGACTAACCCAACCCGCCAATTTTTATTGGCGGGGCGGGCTGGCCCGGCGGGCCAAGCCCGAATTGACAGCTCTAGTCATTGTTGTCAAAAAAATTCCCACCCAACTCCGTTTAGTCACTTTAACGACTTGAAGGGTTTAAAAATAAGTGGAGAGAAAAAGAGGGTGTTTTGGGGGATACCAAAATTAGAGAGGGGAAAATGTATATAAACGAAACTTTCAAGGGGTATTTTTTTTTTTGCAAAAATGGAAAATCATAATTTTTTAAATTTTTTTTAAAATTTGATATTTATGTTTGACAATGAAAGATGACTGGGAAAGAGTCTGTCTTAAATGATTTATATTTATTTTTATTACTTTTACCAAATGCCATAAGTAGATATATACCTAAAGAGGTGTATATCACTACAAGAAAATTTTATTTTACCCACAATAATTTACCCAGGGACACAATCCGTGGGTATATACATAGAGAACACCCATGGAATAGCAAGGAATTCATAAAATAAAATGATCACACTTACCTAGAGAATAGATACGGAATTACCCACGGATTTACTTAGGTACTATCATCCATGGGTAATTTATGGATAAATAACGCGAGTAATCCCCGCTATAAATTATCCACGACATACCCAGGGACTATTTGTGTGGGAGAATGTTTCATGGGTAATCCGTGAGTAAATATAATATTCCCACGAATTACCCAGCAAAGTTATTTGTGGGTGTTACAATCGTGGATAATCCCTAGGTAACTTAAAAAGAATTTAATTTTGCAACATCATCCACAAAAATACCCATATATGTTATCTGTGGGCAACACATTTGTGAGTAATCCCTGATTAATCAAATATGTGAATTTTTTGCTTAAATTTTATCCATAGATTATCTAGGAAAATATTTGTAGGTAAATATACCATGGATAATCCTAATGTAATAAGTATTAAAAGATATGATTTTGATACTTAAACATGGATCATGATAATTAATTTGAAAATAATATTATAAATTTTTTCTTGATATATTAATTTGTGACATATAATTGTTATGTGATTATATAATTTGTTTATGTATTAAAATAATATTTTTTAAAACATTAATATTGACTATTAGCATTATTAAGATTGATCCATGAGTAATTTACCTAGAGATAAGAAATGTCGTGAGTAATGTTTTACCCACGAGCAATTTAGCTAGAGGCTCAAATCCCTGGGTATTCCTTGGGTAAATGGATTTACCCAGGGATTATTATAGTATCACCCACAGAATTGTTCGTGGGTAAATTGTTATTTTCTTGTGGCATGTGCACCGATTAAGAATTGGATTATTCAGTTTATACACCTTCACACGATGATATATAGGGTTTGGTCTGCAAAACCGCGCCTACAACTAGAGATCTATTACAACAACTATTTTCAGCAAGACTTGAATTCAGAGCTTTGAAATTCTCAAACCACCCACCGCCTTATACAGTGGGGCTAATTTCGCTAGGCTATAAAGCCTTAGGCTAAATATTTCCCAAAAGAATTTTTCCTGAATTTTTTTTTTTCTAAATCAACTAATTAGTCATCATAACAAGAATTTTAAAAAAAACCTTTGACATTTGCTAATGCGTGTCACTTAGTATTAAAATAGCACATCCAAATAGATTACCACCAAGATATTAAATTTTATGCTGCCATGCCATTCATTAATTAACATTGAATGGTGAATCAAACTCAACTAAACTCAACTTTAGTTAATTTCTCCATTTATTTATTGTTAACCCAAAAATTGGAGTGGATAAGTGGGACTTGAGAGTGATGCCACTATAAAACAAAAATACATATAAAAGGCACTCAAATGATAATACCTAATTCTTGATCATCCTTTTATGTTATATATATAGTAGTATCAAGTAGGAGGATTGTTCTATGTGAAGATGGATATGGAGATGTTTAAGTTGGACCTCATATTGGTTCCTTTGAGTCTTTGTATTAGTGCATGCTACCATGCATATATATGGCAGAGCTATAATGCTAAAGAACCAGTGACCAGTATTGCAATCACTTTGGGGAGGAGGATTACTTGGCTTCAAGACATTGTTAAGGTGAGCATGATGATGATGATGCATTATATTCTTTAATATTTTCGAGTTATATGTGTTTTTAAATTTTGGTTCATTTCATACTTTATAATATCTTAGTTTTTTGGTTTTATGTTTCGCATGCACTGTATTATTTTGTCATATTTATATTTTTTTGATGATGTGTCGTTATTCTAATTCTCAAATGATTAGATAAATTTGGTTTGTTCTAGAAAAATATTAAAATCAAGGTTTGATGTCGCATAAAAGGATATATATATATATATATAAAAGTATTTTTTTATAAGGAATTAATTGTGTGGGAGGAGAAAAAAGGAGCAATATCATGAATATAAATTCAAGAGAAATTTGTTTTCCCAGTAAAAAAATGATTAACTGTTAATATTTTTTTATAATCTATTTTTATTTATTAGGGAGAGGAAGGAAGATTGGATGTAAATGCCAAAAACAAATTGGATTTTTTTTCCTTAATTTATACTTTTTAAGGGGTTATTTATGAAAATATCCATTCAAAATTCTAGAATTTTTTCCGTACTATAGCCTTTAAGAATTATTCAAATCTCAATTACTACATTACACTTAATTCTTTATAAATTTTTTGTATTTTATCTCCAATAGAGAATATTTTGTAATTTATATTTTTTATGGGTTTACATATGAAAAACATGTATTCATAAAGTTAAATATTTTTCTTTAGTAGCCTTCAAAAATTACTCAAATCTCAATTATACAGTTATATTTAACTCCCTATAAATTTTTTATATTTATTCTCTTATTGAGAACTATTTTTGTAATTTATATTTTTTATAGGGTTATATATGATAAATATCTATTCAAAAAGTTGGAGTTTTCTCCTTACTATAGCCTTTTGAAAATTACCCAAAATTCAATTATAAAATTATACTTAACCTCCCATAATTTTTTTGTTAATTTTCTAAAAGAGATTTCTAGAATTTATAATTTTTATGGGGTTATATATGAAAAATTCTCATTCAAACGGTTGTCTTTTGTCCCTATTATAGCCTTTGAAAATTATCTAAATCTAAATTTTAAAATTACACTTAGCCCCTTATAAAATTTTTAATTTTATTCTCTAAAATTAAAAAGCTTTATAATTTATACTTTTTATAGAGTTATATATGAAAATTTTCTGTTCAAATATTGGAGTTTTTTCTTTACTATAACTTTGAATATTGTCCAAATCTCAATTACCAAATTACATTTAACACCCTATAGAATTTTTATTTTTATTCTATATTCTATGAAATAGAAAGTTTTTTTAATTATATTATTTTTTCAATATTATATATGAAAGATATCGATTAAAAAATTGGAGTTTTTTTTATTTACTATAGAATTTTGAAAATTACCCAAATTTTAATTATAAATTACTCTTAACCCCCTACAAAAATTTTATTTTTATTCTCCAATAGGATGATTTTTCTAATTTATACTTTTTATAGGATTATATAAAGAAAATCCATTCAAAAAGTTTGTGTTTTTACTATAGTATAACCTTTGAAAATTGGCAAATCTTAATTATAAAATCACACTAATTTTCTGTAAAATTTTTATTTATATTCTTTAAAGGTGAACGACTTTTATAATTTACATTTTTCACAAAGTTATGTATGAAAATTTTTAATTCAAAAATGAGAGTTTTTTTCTTACTACAGACTTTGAAAATCAACCAAATCTCAATTACCAAATTATATTTAACACCCTATAAAATTATTTATTTATATAATAGGAAAAGAAAGACATTGTAATTTATAATTTTTACATGTTATATGCTAAGAGCATCCACACAAAAAGTCAAAGCATTTACTTAATATAGCCTTTTAAAATTTATCAAACCTCAATTATAAAATTAGCACTTAACGCCTATAAAAATTTTATTGATTGAGAAAATATTTTTAAAATTTATACTGTATATAGGATTATATATGAATATATTTATTCAAAAAGTTGGAGTTTTTACCTTGCTAGTTACGTTGCTATATAGCTTTTGAAAATTGCCAAAATCTTAATTATAAAAACACACTTAACCCCAATAAAATATTTATTTTCTCTCTTAAAAAACACTTTTGTAATATATAATTTTCATATATAGGATTATATATGAAAAATATCCTTCAAAAAAGTTTGCTTTTTTCATACAATAGCCTTGGAAATTTGTCCAATTTTTAATTATAAAACTATACTTAACACCCTATAAAATTTTAAATTTTATTTTTTTAAAAATAACAATTTTTGAAATATATATATATATTTATAAAGTTATATGTGAAAGATGTCCATACTATAGCTTTTAAAAATTATCCCCAACTTAATTATCAAATTACATTAAACCCCCTATGAAATTTTTATCTTTTTACAATAAATAATGCTAGCTAAGTTGGTTAATTTGCCGTTGTCATGCATGAGTTTAGGGTGAATATATATATATATATATATATATATATATATATATATATATATATATATATATATATATATATATATATATATATATATATTCTTCTTTTTTTTTTGAAAAAATAGATAAACTACATGCATTAAGAAAAGAGTCAAACAATCAACAAAGTTTATGGTGAATATTTCTGTCTGATCAATGCAATACAAATTATATCAATCTCATTTGTTTACACATCTCAATGATTTATAAAAGTTTCTTATATAATTGTTCTCTAACCATTCAACAGGTTCTACATTAGATTTAATTGTCATATATAATTAATCTTATATCATTTATTATAAATATCACCAGGCTCACAACCTAACGGTATAAAAAGTCATGTTCTTGACAGTGGCTTGTCCGTCTTATTTACTGTTAGAAATGATATTAGAGTTTGATTTGCTCAACGACATGATAAATAATAAGATTCCATGCAGGATGGTGATGGGAAGAGAAGCATGTTAGGAGTTCAAAGCTTTAGGAATTCCTTAATGTCACTAATACTATCAGCAGCCATAGCAATCACAGTGAACTCTTCATTGGCAGCACTAGCAAACAACACATACAACTCAAACCATCTCCTCCACCAACACCCAATCTTTGGCTCTCAATCTGAATCTTTGCTAGTTCTAAAATACTCTTGTGTTTCAATCTTTCTTCTTTTTAGTTTCTTGTGTAGTTCCATAGCAGTGTGGCTCACCATTGAAGCAAATTTCTTGATTAATGCTACACAAGATTATGCTCAAGATCATGCACACAAGGTGATGAAGAAGGGGGTTTTGTTGGGCATTGTGGGGAATAGAGTGCTATTCATGGCATTACCTTTGTTAGTGTGGATGATTGGTCCTGTTGCAATGGCTTTGTCATCTTTTGCACTTCTTTTGGTGTTTTATAATCTTGATTATTAGTTTCTCTGGTTCTTTAGAGATGAGTGATTAATTAAGGATTGAGTTATAAATATTATGAAAAGTTTATTTTTAATGTTGAGAAAAAGTTCGTCAGATGAATGTCATGCTGATGTGTATATCAATGTTTTCTTAATTTGATGGGGGATATTAGTTAGGTGAGTATATATGAGGCAGACAAATTAAGAAGATGAAGTAGATGTGGTAGGTGAGTGGGTGCCCACTCAACCAAACTTGCAGTGGAGTTCATTGCATCATAAGTTTGGAAGTGGATGGCCTAAAATTTAACAAAAGAGACACAAACACTCAATCCACCAAACAAAAGAGAATTAAAAGAAAGAAGATAGAAAAGAAAATATTATCATATAATATATGTGTTGGTGTTTATATTGATTTAAAATAATTTTAAAAATAACATTGATAATGATAGAGATCAGTTGCACCCACTGCAACAAGCAACAGAGATGGGGAGTGATGAGAGAAAGATAAAGAAATAATACTGTAGTATAATACACATTTAAAAAATGATATATTAAAAATGCAATTGCACTAATGATCTCTAAATTATATATAAATTTGGTGTAATGGAAGCTCCAAAGATAACATGCATTTATATATATATATATATATATATAGTTTGACTACAATTAATTCATGTACTTGAAGAAGAAGAAGAAGAGAATGGAGAAAAACAAATATTTATTATCTTAAAGCAAGTTTTGTAAGACAAATGAGTAGCACAACAACATCATAGCCGGCGCACCCATAATTATATGAATTGGCCATGAATTTACAAACATATTAGAGCATGAGACTGCATTGCAATGGATTGAATTCAAAACGCTCTAGGCTTGCACACAATAGTAGAATGCTTAAGAATGTGCAAGCTAAACTGACCACCTTTCTCAGAGGTATCAATCTTCTTCTCGCCGGGAGGAGGCAAGAGCTCAAAGTTCTGAACAAGACGACCAATAGTAATGCTAAGGATAGGAAGTGCAAGAATGATACCGGGGCAGCTTCGCCGGCCAACACCGAAAGGAAGGTAACGGAAGTCATTGCCATTAGCTTCAACATTTGCATCTTCTTCAAGGAACCTTTCCGGCCGGAACTCTTCCGGCTTTTTCCAATGGGCAGGGTTGTTTGCGAGCCACCAAGCATTAACAAGGATCTTGCTCTCGGCGGGGATGTCAAAGCCGCCGAGCTTGGCGTCGTGGAGGTTCATGTGGGGGACGAGGAGGGGAATGGCCATGCGAAAACGGAGAGTTTCTTTGATGACAGCTTGAAGGTAGGGAAGCTTTTGAGTGTCGGATTCGGTGATCGGATTGGGGCCGAGGACGGCGTCGAGCTCATTGCGGAGCTTGTGCTGGATCTCTGGATGGTTCACTAGCTCAGCAATGCCCCATTCTATTGACCATAGTGTTGTTTCAATGGCTGCAAAAGTATGGTCCATTCATTCATTAATGATTATTAATCCATGCAGTTGGACGTAATTGTTAATGAAACCATATTTCAATGGTGATTTTTTCTTTCTGTTTTTTTGGTTGAGAATGGCAAGTTTGACGTAGCCGGTTGAAAAGAAAAGCATTATATATTCTCATGTGTTTGATGGGTTTGTTCAGGTAATAGGCCAGCTAGCTAAACCACCTGTGGTTGAAGTGGACAAGTTTCTAAATCTCCATCCCCATCTCCATCTAACACCAATTGTCGTGGCAGCAACCGCCACCAAGCAAATACTTTGTATTATTATTATTATTATTATTATTATTATTATTATTATTATTATTATGTATATACTGGGAAACTATAAATAAGTTGCATTAAATGAGCTACTTAGTATTTTGGGTGGTTATATTTGTGAATACAAATGGTTGAAATTTATTTATAAAGTAAATATTGGTACTAATCTTTGACAAAAGAATAAGAAAAACACTTTCAAAAAATACTAGGGTTATTTATTTTTTTATTTTTTTGGGACCATAATAATACCATTCAAAAAATCCCAAAACAAATACAAAGTATTGTTATGTATATAGGTTTGGAAATTATAAGTTACAATAAATGAATTATTTAGTATTTTGGGTAGAAATAAATGGTTCGAATATACGTACATATATATAATTATGAGTCTTTTTAGATGATTATTTTAACAAAAAAAAATGATTTTTATAATTAAAAAAATTATTTTAAATTTATTAAAAACAATTCAGACCTCTCAAACAGGAGTGCTTATCATCTATTAATAATAATAATAATAATAATAAAACAATTCAGATTTTAGAGAAAATATACTAGGGCCATTAGTTTAGGACCATAACACACCATAAAAATTCCAAAAACATACTCCTCGTTAGCCTTTTACTTTTATAATAATACGTCTTATTTCAGCCAAACATACTTAACAACCCCAAAAACAGTGTTTCTTTTAAACTTATTCTAAAATATATTTTCTCATCATGTCCAACAATCTAAGCCTTAACAATAAATATGGGGACAACCAATGCATGCAAACATTATTACGTATTGAATGCGCATGTGTTTATGTTTCCAAAATTAAGACTCATGTAAATTATGAAAATACCCACAAATTAAAAAAATTAAATGAATTTATTTGGTTATTAAATAAAACAAATTTAAAAAAAAAAAAAGCGAAGCATGCTCACCAGCAACGTTGATGTTCTCGACGATGTAGAGCACGTTGTCCTCATTGATCTCGCCCTTCTTCTCGGCGTCCAAGATGTGATCAATGGCGCACTTGAGCCCATGGTTATCGGCCGGCTTCGTGCTCGCCAGCTTCCTGCGCGCGCGCACAGAGATAAACAAACACAAATCGATTGTTAGTGAGAATTGAAGCGCGCGAGGTTCTCAGAGGCAAAAACACAAACACTTGATACGCACTTCCTCTCATCCAAGAAGTAATCTTTGAAGAGTTGAAGCCTTCTCTGCTTGACTTCCTTACAGATCTTGAGATAACCACGGAGGAAAGGGCGAAGAATAGGGATGAAATCACCATAGTTATACTCGAAGCTTTGAGCGAGACGGCTGCGCTCGCCGTTGAGAGCTTTGAGGCGTTGGAAGAGAGGATCGTCTTCGCTGTCGAAGCGGCGATCGAACATGATTCGATACATGTTGTTGTACATCATGAGCTGGAGACGGCGACGGAGGATGATGCCATCGGTGGCGGCTTTAGGGTTTGCCTTCACATCGTCGACGACGGCCTGAGCTTCGAATTCCCAACCGGATCGGTATTGCTGGACGACCTTGTTGGTGAAGAAGGGGACGGTCATGATCCGGCGCATCTTGCGCCAGTGATCGCCGTAGACGGTGAAGACCATGTCCTGGCCCTCGCCGGTGAAGATATCGAAGACGACGTTGCGGGTGCGGGAGCCGAACTCGACGCCCTGAGTGTGGAGAACTTCCCGGGCGTGATCGGGGGAGGAGACGACGACGAGATTACGCTGGCCCATGCGGAGGAGAAGGATATCACCGAAACGTCGAGCCAGAGCGCTGAGATTCCGGTGGTTGAGATCATCGCCGACCTGAAGCCAGTTGCCAAAGATCGGGACAGGAAGAGGGCCAGGTGGGAGCTTGAAACGCTTGCCCCGGAGCTTGGAGACGACGATGGCGAGGATTACGGCGGCGAAGAGGGCCAAGAGGGCCTTCTCGACGAGGAGGAGATCCATGGCGTTGTTCTTCTTCGCTCTCAGTGATGCTTTGCTGAGAGCCTGAGAGTTGAGAAGAAGACGAGCTCTATTTATAGAGACGTTTCTCTAACGGAAGACGTTAGATTTAACGGTAACGGAGGAGATGGTGTGGTAGGTAACGTTTGTGGTGCGGTGAGCGCGTGGGTAGGCGGAGAACCAATTTTACTTAATTTTTTTTATTTTAAAATTTTGTTTTATTTATTTATTTATTTATTATTTTTAAATGGAATAAATGAATGTTAAATTTAACGTCTTGTATATATATTTATATATGTGTGTGTGACCAGGAATGTGGAGACTCTTACCTAACAAAAAAATTTGGCAAGGCTTCATGCTTAATGTTAACCAGATTCATGAAGTTTTTGTATGCGAATATATACATTTAAATATTTTAAAGATTGTTTCCTATTTAATGTGTTTAATACCATGTTTAAATTTTGCCATTTGACTTGACTTCACTGGTTTTTTAGTTGTATTTAATTGTCAAAATATCATGTTAAAAAAATAAACAAAAAATGAAAAAAAAAAAAGTCCCTCTCATTTTTAGGAATCTAGACATGGTCACTTGTATTTCAATATTTAAAAAAAAAAAAATTTAAATCATCTTATCTTATCTGGTTCCAAAACAAAATTATTCTTTGATTTCCCCCTATCATAGCTTGACACGTGTCCTCCAACAATAACATAAAAAAATAAAAATATTAGAATGTGATAGAGGAAAATTAAGAGATAATCTTGTTATGAAATAAGGCATGACTTCCTATTTTTTTGTATCATTTACTATTTAACTATTTTATTCAATTAATTTTTATATGAATGGATGAAAATCTCTCACTGTGGAACGAAACCAAAGTTTCATTGTCCACATATTAAAAATGATATAATATTTATTTATATCAACATATTATTCTAATTTTTAGTATTGAATATATGTTACTAAAAAATAAAACTAATACACATAGAAAATGACACTAATTATTTATCTCGATGATATCGAAATATTTTCATGATAATTGTGGTTTTAACTGTTGACCATTTGTTGTTAAATGATGTGAATGATATACATTGAAAATGGTATTATGATTTAATTATATAGATGATGTTTGGATTATTTTCTCAACAACTAATTGTATCTTATAAGATAACGCTAAATGAAAGAAACAAGAAGTTTCCCTTAATTTTAAAGGCTGAACGAGGCCTTGGCTTCTAAACAACTCTAGCTCACTTCCAACAAATTAAAGATCCTTTGCAGCTTAAGACTTGGTCATAAAGTTGCCACTTAGATAACTAATCCATCAATAATTATGTTACAAACTTGTAGCTCATTACCATTCCTAATATTTAAATATACAAAAGAAGAAAATCAAATTAAAAACAAAATAATTGTAATCTCACTTTTATTATTTATTTATTGACAAAAATGGCAAAATTTTTTAAAAATACAAGAAGATACGAAAATACACTAATTACAGTGGCTTAATGATCTTTTATGGATTTATCATATGGCACAAACTAACACGTAAGATAATTAGGGTCTACCACACGCACTTAAAGTAATATATCATTAATCATAAACTCCTAATGGTAAATTATTCTTGTTATGCAATTCTAGAAGAGTGGAAAATAGAACTTATACTATAAGAAATCCACATTAATTACTAAGACTCAATATACAGTGAATGAATATTTTTATACAGTACCAAACCAATAAATAATAAGTAAATAATATTCTACAATATTTATAAATAAATAGTATTCTACAATATTTATGGCGCAAGGTTTTTGACCATGTCTCTAAATGCTGCACTTATCCACTTACGGTTGACTCATTGATGTGAGAATCCATTAGGTTATCTAGTTATCCAGTGGTTCTCTTGTGATCGCACTATATGAAAACCTCTTCATATTTTTCTAAATTTTTCACATTTTAATCCGAATACTTCATAACAATGACGCATTAAAAAAAGTCAAAAAGTCAAACTATTTATTAATAATTGTGTATATAATAGGTACAGTATGATCGATAAGAAAAATTTAAGCTGCGAATGCAAGATAATATAAACCATGCGAATCATTTATTGCTGCATACTGAACTATTTCAAATATATTATTTTTTTAATAATTTAGTATTATTTAGTAAAGTCATTATTATCCGATGATAATATGACTATTATATGCTCTCTAGATATATTTAAAATATCAAACATATTCTAACAGTATATATATATATATATATATATATATATATAGAAGAAGCATCAATTGCAGTGAACGTTCGTAGTTGGACATAATTCACACCAACAAAAGAGACAGAGATATTAAACAGGTTGATTATGTTTAGTTTTTGTTTAGTTTTGTTCATATAGGTCTAGCGGAAATAGGTTTCAACAGCTGTGATAGATTAAAATTATGTCCAAATATGATTGAATGGTGTAGATCAAAATATTGTGCATCTTACTTTTCATTGTGATACTTATAAGTAAAGTGATATGGTTCATGACACAGTACATAACCATTGAAATACAACAATTTTTACAAACATTCGTAGATGATTGATGCTTATATATAATTAATGCTTATATATAGAGAGAGAATAAGCTCTCAACATTTAAGAGAAATCACAAACATAGGTAAAAGCTGAAGAAGGGGCTAACGGAAGCTTATTGTCAAATATATAGATATATTTTAAATATTTAACGAAGGGAGGAGAGGGAAACACCCCTTCACTTTTACTCTCTCGCTCTCTCGTTTTTGTTTCTAATTTTCTTAAAACGCCAATTTTTTCTAAATTAATACTATAGTTTACGAAATAATATTTTGAAGAAAATATTTGTAAAAATTTTATTATTTGATCTGTTGATATTTTATAAGTTAGTTTGTATATATTATATAGTATGAAAAAATATATATTTTTTTAAAAGAATATTGTTAAATTTTATTATTTGACTCCTAATGTTTATAAACTATGATATAACATATAAAAAATATTTATAAAAATATGTTATTTGCTTCTTTGATTTTTACTTGGTTGCTATTTAAAAAAAAATTATAACTGTGTCTCTGTGGCCTTTATTATTTCTTTTTCAAAAAAGTGAATGGGTTGAATAATAATAGCATGTCATTCGACAATCTATATATATATTGAATTTTTTTTAGAGAAACTCTAAAATTTGTTTTAGTTCGTTGAGTTGGGCACCCCTTTTATCTTTCTCCTAATTCCATCACTGGACATAGGCATCGAGTTAATATCTCAACACACTTTTATATATCCTCACCTTATGTGGGCATTAGAGTTTGGTTTCAGCTATAGCCTTAAAAGCAGTGGCGGAGCCAGAAATTATATAGATGGGGGGCGAACTACAAATTTTAAAATAATTAGTTAACAAAATTTTTAAATTATAAAATACATTTAATTTTTTTATAACAATAAGTAAAATCTAAGAGAAATAATTAAAGTTAATTAATATATCAAAAAAATATTTTTTTATCAAAAATTTGGATTTTTATGATTCACGAGCATGACTTTAAGATAACTAGAGGTTTTTGAAATGTTTGTTTATCTTTTCCCATACTACTAAACTCATAAAAAGTACAAGCTTTTATTTATAATTAAAAGAAATAAATATTATATTAAGTTTGGAGAAATAAATGCATAAAAAGCCATTACAAAGATCATAATAGAATTTTGAAAAGTTAGTTAAAGAAGATATGACTGATTAAATATTAAAATAAAATATTTAATATTTTAAAATCTAAAAATTAATTCAGATTAAATTACATTGATTAAATATTAAATTAAAATATTTTTTTTATTATAATAATTATTGATAGTCTTTCAAAATTTGATTTGTTTAATTATTATTAAAAATATCTAAAGATAAGAATTTTAAAAAATAAAGGCCTAAAGTAATTCCTTCATTAGCCATACCCTTGAGTTGATATTTTTCTAATTTATAATTATAAAAATATTGATAATACTTTAAATTAAAAAAAAATTCATTTGCATGACATTTATCTGAATTCATTTAAATAATTTTTTAAAAATTTAATTTTTATAAATTATTTACATTTAAGATCTTAGTAATTACAAAATAAATTAATATTTAAATATTTTTGAAAAATAATAATTTTCATGTATACTTCTATATAAATTAATCATAATTTAAAATAAAATAATTTATTTACTAAATGAAAGCTTTAATATTTCTCCAATCCCTAAATCAATGCACATTAATCAATTATACATATTTTTACAAATTTTCTCAAAATATTTAAAAATAGCAAACTTAACATAAAAATATCTAATAAATGAGAAATAAAAAAAATTAAATCAAATCATTCAACTGATAAAAAAATAATGAAATATACAAATATACGGATATATAAAGATAAAAAAATTATAAAAATATATTTATATATATCTAAAAAAATAAAAATAAATAAAACAAAAACTTTGAATTAATGGGCTGGGCAAGGGAGGGAGGAGGACGAGGCGCGAAGGGGCGGCGAGGAAGAGGGCGAGGAGGGGTGAGGAGTCGACGAAGTGAGCCGCTCCCCTCTCGCTTAAAAGAACATCCTCTTATGTGGGCATTAGGGTTTGGTTTCAGCTATAACCTTAAATGAACATCCTATACAGTTGACCTTGCACCAATAGCCAATTGACAAATATTTAAATTCTCTAATAAAAAATTATCAAATTTATACAGTTATTTTTATGAGAATGACTAGGTGCAGGAATGAACTCTTTTGATATGAAATTAATTTTAATATTATATCTTTACCCATGATTTTTTTGGATTGTTCTGGATGGAAAGATAAATTTATGGATTATAATATATTTTATTTAATTCTAAACAATATATATATATATATTATTTTTAATAAAATATGGATAAATTATATAATGGGTGAGCATATATAAAATTATTACTTCAACACATCTATGCTATCACCCTAGGTGACTCAATAAAAATATAACCGTTCTATAGGTGGACCCGTGCAAATATAACATTGGCAAATATATATTTGTAATATCAAAATTTTATCAAGATAAATATTGAAAAACTCACACATAAATAATTTTTTTTTTTAATTTTTGAAAAAGTCCACAAATGTAAAACCATGCAGCGTTGGATTTGCAGGTGAAAGGTCAACGCGCGTGAGTTGACTTATTGTTTTTTTGAAACAATTAAGGCTTTATAATGTTCCGCGAGGCAACTTACTCTCTCTAACCAACCTTCTTTGTCGCGCACCTAACCCAACGCCATTGCGCCCGTATCATTCTTCGGAAAAACCATTTTACATATATACCCCTAAAGAAATATAAAATAACAATTCTATTACCACACACGCGTAGAAAATAATAATAAATTATAAATATGGTTTCAAAACATCCCAGATAAACCCTCTGGTATTTGAATTTCACAGATAGATCCTCTTTTTTGCAGTACACTTTATTTTCCAGCTTACTCCTTAATTTATTTATCTTACAACATGTACTTCTCACCTAATATTTATAGTTTTCTTTTAACATTGTGTGTTTTTGTGTAACTACATAAGTTTTCACTTATGCTATATTTTCCCATTTAATATTATGAGTTTTCGCTTAAAATCTAACGTTCTCATTTAAAATTATGTGTTTCTGTTTAAAAAACTGGGAGTCAATCATGTCAACATCAGCTATTTATATGTTAACATCAGCCACTTTTATGTCAAAAGGTCTAAAAAATAATTTGCAAAAAAAGACCTTCTAAAAATACTCAAAGTCATTGGATTTTTTTTGTTAATACCTTAATTTCGGAGGGACTATTTGTTCATTAATATAAAAAAAATTTATACTTATATGTACAATTATAATTGGAGTGTTGATAAATGTTGATATTTTATGGAGGTAATACATAGGAAAATACGGTGTTTATTGGGTTTATAAAAAATTATAGACCATCATAAGGGTGTACATGATAAATCTTTATTTAAAAAATAATAAATGCAATTATAAATTAATATAAAATTAAAGAACAAAACAGATGGCACCTACCACCAAGAAAGAGAGAGAAAGAAGGATGGGAAACAATTTTGAGTCAGAGTCACCAACGCCTTCGCCTTCACCAAATGCTCTCATTTGTTGAGTTGGCATAACTTAATAGTCTTAATTGCCCTTTTTTTTAATATATAATTTTTAATGTTCACATAAATAATTAAATAATAATGGCATTAGTGTTGGTGATGGCGTGGGGTTGCTCACATCATACATTTGGTTAAAATTATTGAAATTTATTATATATTTAAAGTTTTCATTGAAAAAATATTTATAATTTGAAGACATGGAGGGTGGTTTTGGGACAAGGGAGCGATGTTCATATATTTTTTTTATTTGTTATTATTTTTTATTTTTAAATAAATTTTAGAAATTACAAAAAAAATAAATTAAAGATTAATGTAATTTATTTTTTTGCAATTTTTAAGTTGACTTTCCACAATTGAAATATATAAACAAAAAAAAAGTTATTTATAAAATATATAAAAATTAGTTATTTTGATTCTCTCGTCCCATATCATTGATATTTGAGAGTTGAAACTTTATCGGTCTTGTTAATTACAAAATAATTAAAGTAAATTTATTTATACACTTCAAAAATATTAAATAATTTTGAAAGAAGGTAAAATATTTAGTTATGATTAAAAGATCAAAATAAACATTTGTGAGCCTTTACAAAAATGTTTTAAAAATATATATATATATAAATATAATTAATTTAGGAGGGCACTTTTGGAAAGAAAATATAATTAATTTGGGATACCAATTGTTATGAGTGATGTATACTAATGCTATGAACCATTGGCATAAACCAATTAATGAAGTTGCCAAATGAGAAAATAAAAATCGAATAAATCTAAAATTTCTTAAAAATAAATAAATAAATAAATAAATAATAAAAACTTATAAATAATAAAAGTTTATTTCTTGCTTTTCAACATTATCAAATTGCAAATCTTAACATAATTTTGTACATAAAAGGACTAAAAAATCAAAATTTATTTCCCAGTGTGCTTAATTAAAAGACTTTTGATCAATTATAAACACATGTGTATGACTTTCTACTTACGGTCATTGATTTCAAAGGAGTTGGTGTGTTTTACCAAGTGACTCAATCAAAGCCTCTCCTAATTGGGAGCTTAATCACATCATTAAAAAATGACGGTAGGTGAAATGCTTTTCTTATTCCAAAATTTACTTTTTAATTATAATCAATTTTAAAAATTAGAAATAATAACATTATTTGCAAGATATATTTACAAGTTATATTTATATATATATATATATATGGTCAAAGATTCATTTTATTTGTGATAGAAGAAAAAGTTTAATGAATGGGTTAGATGGCTATTAGGCTATTAGCTACCTAACATAGTGACCCTCTTTGTTTTTAATTTAGGTTCAGGACCGATAATGACGGGTTGATATATAGCATAGTATGTGATTAATAAATTATAGTTTATTTTAATAATTTTTATATAATAAAATCAAAACATGAATACCCTCTTTTGACTTTATAAAATATTTAATTAAATACATAGTAAAAATTGAAAACTATATCTTTTTAAATTCAACTTCACATTTAACAACATATTGTCATGAGTTTCACCCTTCAATGTCAAAACGATAAAACTTTTCTAATTTCACACGACTTTGTAACAATATCTTTTTTTTATGACCATGATTAAACTATTTAATAATTTTAAATTTATCTTAAAATTCAAGCCGAGTGAGAAAATATAAAAAAATCGAAGTATGAGTACTTTTGACCTTATTTAGGATTTAAGAGAGCTCAAGTTGAAAACCATGACTTCAATCTCACCAACCTTAATACTCCTCTCATAATTTGGCCACTTATTTTTCTTTGAACCAGACTTTAATTCATATATATATATATATATATAATGGGATTTTTGTTTAATGTTGTTGAGTTATTCCACAAAAGGCCATTGGAAAACAAGAAGTTGATGATTGAAAGGCATGTATGCATAGAAAGACACTTGTGAGCCTAATAATATTTCTCCAAAGTTTGGTAGGGTTACACCATCTTCAACTTGTGAACTAAACCTAAGGGAGTCTTTGCCACCTACCACTTTTGCCATCCACCTCTCACTAAACATCCGGGTGGTGCACCTACCACCAATCAACTTCTAAGGGCATAAGTGGGAAACTAGTTTTTCCTCATGGACTAAGTAGGAGGTTATAATTTTTTTCTATTAAATTTATTGGTCCATGTATTTTGGAAAGTGTTTGATATAATTGACCGTCTGATGTAACTCATTTTCTTATATATTAAATGAAGAGGAGAAAAAAAAACATAATATAATAACAAATTCATATGAATAGCATATGATAATATTTTTTATTTTTTATATAATAATGATAAAAATGAGTATTGTATATGTGGGTATTAGGCAAGCATTTTTTTTTAACAAACAAATACAATATTGTTAAGAATATATATGTTATAAATGTAAAGATAGTAATAAGAATAGAAGCAGGAGTATTTACTAAAAGCCCAGCGAAGAATTAAACTTCTCTTCTTTCTTCTTTATTTCTCTCTTTTCTTTCTCTTTCTCTTTCTTTTTATATCAAAGTATCTGAAAATGAGGGGTATTTATAGGGGTTCTGAGAGTTGAATGAGCGGCCGGGATCGATTCGATCCGAGCGGTCCAAAAATACTCACTAGTTGGTGGAATAATATGATGCCGTGGCCGTCTACTGAGTACCATATGGGCGGTGCTACGAGTGTTGCAGTGCCTACTGATGATATCTCAGAAGTTACTATAGTAATCTGCGGTTGCTTATAGTGAAATTACTCTGATGGGCATCCATTAAAAAATATTTGTTTATAACACTCCCCTTTGGATGTCTACGACCAAAAGATATGCCTCGTTAAAACCTTGCTATAAAAAACTCAGTGGGATAGAAACCTAGCTAAGGAAAAAGAGTACACTATCCTTGGCACATTTGAGGGTTCTTTGCCTCATTAAAAAAACCTTGCCTCGGAAAAACCCATTGGGACAAAAAAACCTTGGCGAAGGGAAAAGAGCAGTCTACCCTCAAATAAATAACTTTTTAACTCATATCGAAGTACTTACATCCTTAAGTCTTCTCATCCCGATTTTTGTATATAAGTCTTTGGTGAATGCACTTAGGAAGTGATTTTGTGAATAGATCGACCTGATTCTCACTGGATTGAATCTTTTTGAACTCTATAACGCCTTCTTTCTCGGAGATCATGAGTGTAGAAAAAAATTTTTGGTGATATATGTTTTAGTTCGTCAGCTTTTAATATAACCTCCTTGTATTTGAGAAATACAAGCATTGTTATCTTCATAAATTCTTGTAGCATTTGTTTATTCTGATGGTAATTTGCTGGGGATATTATATATGCCCAATCATAGATCGTAACCATTGGCATTCACGACTTGCTTCATGGAGAGCTAGAATTTCAGCATGATTTGATGAAGTAGTGTAAGAGTTTGTTTTGTGGGAACGCCATGAGATAGACTGTACCATTGTAAGAAAACATGTATCGATCTCGAGATCGCCCTTTATGAGGGATCGAGACGGATACCCGACGATCAAGCAAAACACGTGAGGTTGGATGAAGATTCTTGTCGATAGAATAAACCCGGATCTGTAGTTCCTCGTAAATAGCATGTAGACATCTTTTTACTCCTTTCCGAGTGTCTTCGTGTCGGTGTAGAAGCTGTATCTTGCTAGAAGATTGACTGCAAAAGCTATATCTGGTGCGGTATTATTTGCAAGGTATATTAATGCACCGATTGCACTTAAATATGGAGTTTTCGGACCAAGAATGATCTCTCCTTCTTCGGGTGGGCGAAATGGATCTTCTCGAACATCAAGAGTTCGGACGACCGATTGGGCGTACTTTCGATTGGATAAGCCTTCTCCATATTGAATCTCTTGACGCCTTTTACGTATAGGGTTGATTGATGCACAAATATTCCACGAGGATAAGTGCTCGATTTGTATACCCTAGGCGAATTTGGTCTTTCCCAAATCTTTCATTTCAAATTCTTTTTCGAGATATGATCTTTGCGATTTTGCAATTTCGGGAAGGAGTGCCTACAAGATTTAAATCATCCACATATCTGCTATCACAACAAAACCGTTAGTATAACTTTTTAATAAACACACTGGGACGTATATTATCATTTTGGTACCCCTTCTTTTATAAGATATTCATCGAGACGGTTATACCACATCCAGTCCAGATTGTTTTTAACCCATAAAGAGATCTACTGTAATTTAATAGAGTATAAATGATGATTATTTGTAATGTTTGTTTTCTCATATCCTTCGGGGATTTTTCATATATATGTCATTTTCAAGTAATCCATACAGGATATCTTTGTGACAACATCCATCAATCTGCATATCTAATTTATTACTTCTATGCCATGAGCAATTAAAAATCGAAAAAGTAATTCCATCCATTACTGAGGAGTATGTCTCTTCATAATCGATACCAGGCGTTTTGAGAAAAAATCTTGAGCAACCGAGTCTTGCTTTGTATCTCATAATTTGATTATTTTCATTTCTTTTTCTCACAAACACCCATTTATAACCCGATCGGTTTTATCCCTACAGTGTTGGTACTATCGGTCCCAAACACCTCACGTTTTGATAGGGAATTTAGCTCGACTGGATAGCTTCTTTCCATTTTGGCCAATCATTTCTTTGTCGACATTCTTGATGGATCGTGGCTCGGATCATTATCGATGATTTATTTCTATATCTGCAGCCACATTGTAGATGAATATATCATTTATTTCGGTCTCATGCCGATTCGATCTTTTACCATCATCTACCTAGCAAATTGAATTTTTCAACATTTTCGAAATATCATCCCCATTGATTCTTCGTTAACTTGTTACGAGGGTTTTATAATTTCCTCTTCCTCTTTACATAGGAGATCCTTTTTCTTTTATTTTTTTCTCGCTTCCTTTTTCTAGGAGCGAATCTTTGGCACCAATTGGTCTTCCACGTTTTTGTCGTGGTTTATTTTCTATTTGATTTTCTTTCAATGGATTCTTAGGAATCTCAATTCTTGCAGGAGCATTAGCAGCTGGTATATATGATTTGGTTACCATTTTAGTATCGGTGAATGCATCGGGTATTTTCATTTGCAATATTTTGCAATTTAATGATCCTTTGAACTTCAAGTTCACATTCATTGAGTACGAGGATCATATGTATGTAATCGTGATGCATTCCAATCAATTTCTTTTGGCTCATTTTTGAGTAATCATTTCTCTCCCTAATGCGGGAAGACAGATTCATCAAAATGACAATCTGCAAATCATGCGATAAATACATCCCCTATTAATGGTTCTAAATATCGTATAATTGAAGGGGAATCATAACCAACATATATACCAAGTCGCGTTGTGGACCCATTTTTATGACGATTTGGTGGTGGTATTGGCACATATCTTTGCCAACCAAATATTCTTATATATGAAATATCGGGCTCTTTACCCATAACAAGTTGGTGTGGTGAATATGAATTACATGCGAGTGGGTCGGATCCAGTATTAAAAGTCTGCAGCGATGCAAAATAGCATGACCCCACGCACTTAGTAGGCGGTTCAGTCCTTAATAACATTGGGACGAGCAATAATCTGGAGTCTTTTTAATTAATGACTCCGCTAACCCATTTTAGGGTATGTACATCGAGCTACTCTGGATGCTCAACATGTATTCCAACTGCCATCGATAATCATAAAATGATTTTTGATGAAAATTCACTGACATTATCAAGACGAATTGTCTTTTATGGGATAATCTGGAAATTGTGCTTTAAGCCTGATAATTTGTGCCAATAACCTTGCAAATGCTACATTCCTTGTAGATGCAGTGAAACATGGGACCATCTAGTCGATCATCGATTAAAACCATAAAAATACCTAAATGGTCCACATGAGCGGATGTATTGGTCCACAAATGTCTCCTTGTATTCTTTCTAAAAAAATTTAGGAGATTCACCGATCACTTTTGTTATAGAAGAGTGCGGTTATTAGCTTTCCCATTGAACATGCTCTGAACATGCATATTCATTATGTGTTAGGATTTTTATAATCCTTCGGGTGGGTGTCCATGAGAACTAGTAATAATCCGTAGCAACATAATAGCACCCGGATGTCCAAGTCTTTCATGCCATATTTTAAATATCTACGGGTCATTAACCTTAGGGTTAATCTCGTATGTGATTCCATCACTTTAATACGTGTAAAATATAATCCACGAGGATATCAGGAAAGCTTTGAAGTACGCGTTTTTGGCATGAAATGACTTGTGTAATATAAAAGATATTCTTTTTCCTTCCTTATCAACCGTCTCTAAATGATATCCATTGAGGGCGTATATCTTTCAAAAGCTTAAAAAGGTTCCTCCTAGACTTAGGGGAATAGAGAGCATTTTTCATCTGCAAGGATGTTCCATTTGGCAACATCAATGCTGCTTCTCCAGAACCTTCAACCAGGTCTGATGACCCTGCTATTGTGGCTATATATACCTTTCTCATTGATAAGGATATAAAATATATTTTTCTTGTCAAAATAGTATGCGTTGTCCAGCAATCAATAATGCATTCATCATCAACCATATTCTAACAAAACAAAAGAAAAACATAATTTAATAAAACATAAAGACATATTACAAACTAGTCTATAAGGAAATCTGACATATCTAAATATGTATTTTCAGTTACATTTAAATTATTTATAGAATTATCCTCAATTGGATCAACTATGGGGTTGTCAGCAAAATTTGTCTCAATATCTTTACCTTTCTTGTTTTTAAGTGATTCTTGGTAAAGATGGACAAAATGTTTTTGGGGTCCCTGCAAGTCGGACCAATGACCTTCCGAGCCACTAGCGATAGCATGTATCTTTCTTTGTCTCTAACCCCATCTTGTGGCTTTGTTAGCTTCGTTGATGTACATCAATTCTATTATCGCGTGGTCCGATATTATTTCGCCCCTCACCACGACCGCGTAGTCCTCGACCACCATAATTTCCTCGTCCACCGCGGTTTTTAAAAACTAGCACCGCGACCACGCCCATCTTCTTTGCCCAAAAATTAATTTACGGCGGTGGTCTCGATCCAGGATGGTCGAGATTGATGATTCTGCATCAACAATTCATTGTTTTGCTCCGCCACAAGGAGACAAGAAATTAATTCGGAGAATTTTTGTAAAATTCTTTTCTCTATATTGTTGTTGTAATATAACATTTCGATGCGTGAAATGTTGTAAATGTTTTCTCGAGCATCATTCCTTACATCATTTGTTTCTCCACGGGAGGCAATCTTGCTAAAACAATTTTAAACGACTCGGAATTATATTCTTGCACGCTTTTAAAAATCTTGAAACCCGAGGCTTGACCAATCATTGCGTGCTTTGGGCAAGTAGACCGATTCCCGAGATGTTCAAATCTCTCTTTCAGGGATAACCACAATTCCTGTGGATCCTCAATGGTCAAGTATTCATTCTTCAGGCCATCATCAATATGATGCCTTATAAATATTAAGGCCTTCGCCTTATTATCACTAGGCTCATTGTTATTAGCCTCAATAGTTTTACTCTGGTTTCTTGCTTTCAGATGAAGCTTGATATCAAGGCTCCATGATATATAATTGCTCCCCGAGATTTGAAGGGCCTCGAATTCTCTTTTTGCAATATTTGCCATTTTTCTTCAAAATAATAATATAGCATGTAATTAGAATAGAGAGTATAGAATAAAATATAAATCATCTATACTGTTCATATATATGGTATTGTTCATGTATAGCACTATTCATATATACAGTACTGTTCATGTACGACACTATTCATGTATACGGCACTATTCATGTATACGGTACTGTTCATATACTGCAATTATTGCAGCATTGGGAATTAAAATTTGTTTGAAAGTGATTATAAGTTAAAAGGGAAGAAGAAGCAAAAATAATGGAGAGAAGAAAATAGGGGGCCGACGGAGAAAAGCCGGCCGAGTTGCCGACGGAGAAACTCGAAGGGGCCGGCGAAGTCGTGAGAAGGGCGTCGGAGAGAGAGGGGCCCTGCGAGATCTTTACGGGTTTTTGAATGAGCGGCCGGGATCGATTCGATCGGACGGTCCAAAAACTACCCGGTTGGTGGAATAATAACGATCGCGGTCGCTACGATTACCATATGGGCGGGTTTCACTGATGTTGCTAGCTGCTACTGATGATATCTAGAAGTTACTATAGTAATGCCGGTTGCTACAGTGAAATTGCTACAGTAGGCATCCATTAAAAATATTTGTTTATAACAAATATATCCCTTTTTTTCAGAGTCAGCACTATAACTTAATATACTGTAAATAAATAGTGCATGTGAGAATATTATTGTATAAGTAAAATTTCGAGTTTCTTCTTTGACAAAGAGCTCTTTCTTTGACAAGGATTACCCTTGCTTTCTCAGTATTTTTCAAAATATTTTTTCATAAAATTTTAAGATTTAAAATGATAAATGATCTGAATATATTATTTAGGTTTTCTTAAGTAATTTTAATTAGTTAAAGTACAATTTGTGCCCTCAAGCAAAAGATCCAATATCACTCGGTAAGAGACAGTTAGTAATACAAAATTACTTTACCTAATATTATTTAAAAAACAAAACACGAACCACAAAATTATGTATAAAATTACCACTTCGTGAGCTTTGAGAGCCAAACCTCCCTAACACAACTCAAAGCTATGACAAACATCAGCACTCATCTTCTCGTAATTATCCAAGAGCCTCGTATTTTATTTATTTATTTATTATTATTATTATTAATAAATGTAGATAAACCGAGTGTTAAGACCGTATGCTATATTTTCTAAATATATCATAACTTCTATTTTACGCCATAAAGATTTAACTCGTTTAACTTGTTTACCACAAGTAAAATCCAATATCAATAGGCTATAAAGGTGCTGTTAACAGTATGGTATTTTATAATATATTTTTTAAACTTTTTTTAGCGTCACACACCTTAATATCTCCTTTCAAATCATTTTAAACTTTATAAATAGTTTAGCAAAAATGAAGCAAGAAGACACGAAGAATCCAAACAGTTAAAAATCACTAAATTTTGGGTTATTATACTTATAGTTATTATGAGATCTATTAAATTAGGATTTTTAGATGTCATTTCTTATCCCTACTATGTCTATCTATAATCTATATGTTGAGTATTTATGTGTGAAATATAAAATAATAAATTTATGCTATGGAATCATTTTATTTTATTTTATATATCAAGATATGGTTATCCGATTTTTTTTTTTAACAATATGGATAAGAAATTACATACGTTTAGAAAATATCTGTCGAATCTTTAACCTCTTATATGAGATCATGTTTTTTAACTGTTAGATCACTACAACAATGACTTATGTCAAATGACTTTTAGAGTCCAACATACTATAATTTTGAAAAATCCACCGCCTCCATCAGTATGCATGGCTCAATATTGTGCACGTTTGTTTATACTATCTCTTGAATTTTCAAATGTACATAGACTTCATCTGACCATCAAATTAATGGGAGCTTAATTCCAGCAGCACATGTTTCTTGCGTGCACCCTTGGAGGTGCTAGCTCCCTAGAGCTATATCAAAACTAAATTTTGTTATAATAATTTTTTTATATAAAAGTGAATAACTTATACTTTTATTTAAATAACAAAACAACAAACTAAGTATAGAAAAAGAAGACAGAACATAAAAGATATTGTAATAATAATAATGATATTAATAATAATAATAATAAAAAATGGAATGAGAAGGAAAAAAAACAATGGAAAAAGTCCGAATCTAACTATGATTAGCATGTTAATTACAATCCTATCATCTTAGAAGTCACTCAAATATTTTATATAATTAGTTTAAAACTAAATTTTTATATATTTAAAACTATATTTTCATAATATGAAATTTTAAAAAAATAAATGTGGAGATTTGAACCATGGTTAAATGCTAATATCCAACACTGAGTGAAGATTTGAACCATGGTCGATAGTGATATGGTCAATAGTGATATCTAACACTTCTTGACTTCTGAGTATGTAATTAAGCATTTGAATAGATAGAGCATGATCCAAACTATATAGACCTGTAATTAAATGGGCAGTGGATATTCTCTTCCTTTTTCCTTCCCCCATTTGTACTTATGGAAGAAGAATTAGCATTGTACTAATAAAATTCTAAAATAAATATAAAATAAATAAGAAGAAGAAAAAATATTTAAATACAAGAAAAATACAAAAGAACATGTTCAAGAAGAAGGAGAATAACACTAAGCGGAATAATTATAAAAAAGATTAAAAAAAAAATACCAGAGAAAAAATAACAGAAAAATAAATTTGTGATTTATCCACTTTACTCAATTTTTTTAAAAAAAGTTAGATTTAATATTTACAAAGATTAAAAAAAAAATAACAGATAAAAGTAGTTTCATGTTGGTCAGTGCAAACAATTTGTAAATATCCACTATTCCCTTTTGTAAACTTAATTATATCTAACAAAAGTGCAAATTTAGTCTTGATGCATAATAATTTTTTTTTAAAGAAAAAAAATAAGCATTTTTCATTGAAGATTTGAACATGAATTAGTATTTACTTATTTATATAAGAAAATTGGTATAAATCATTAATGAATTAGAGGGACTTAATTCAAGACGGTGATTAACCAAATAATTTCTAAATTGGTGGAAATAAATAATGAATTAAAACATTACACATTTAGATGACTTAAAAAATATGGCGATTTATATCTAAACTATACAAAAATTATCAATTATCTTTCGTTGTTTTTATTGTATATATTATTATATTGTTTTCAGTCTGGTACGGTACCTCTTCACAATGGTTAACTGTTTTATTTATGCATTATTGGTAATTTATTTTTATTTACTTATCCATCATAATCATCATCATTATTATAAAATTAAAATTAATAACGTTCTCAAAAATTTAATAGTACATTAATATTAGATTAAATTATTGGATTTGTAGATATAACATTCCAATGAAAGATCGTGGGCTACCCCAACTGTGGTTGTGATTAAAAAGTCTTGAGTTCGGACCTCTCATATTATAATCATGTTCAGAATCCCCAGTGAAAATTCTGTGTGAGAATTATCTTTTATTCTCCCTTAGGGTTGCATAACGAGAGTTATCCCTAGGAGGTCAGTCAATCCACCTTAATTGGTGTACCTATATACTCGTGCTAAGCCACCATAATTGATGCACCTCTATACCAGCTTGTTTTTTAATTTGTCAAAAAATTCCAATAAAACCCCCTACAAACTATATGAATGACATATGACAAAATGAGATTCTTATATATTTAATTTCAATAATTTTGATGCTTCAAATATATGAAGCCTCGACATTACCTCAAATGACATAAACCAACACAAAGAGTTGATTTGGGTCATGTAAATCTACTTGAATCATGGGGCTCAGCCCAATTTGTTATAATATGTGGCTCATTTAGCCCAAAGACAAAAACCATTGCATGTTAATTAGCAATTTTCCAAACATTTATAAGTTATGGCAACCTTAATGTGTATATAAAATATATACAACTTTGAAATTAAATTAACTGGACTTTCCCGAAAGTGATACAAGATAAGAAAGGAGCAGCGGAGAGAGAAAAACAACAACATTTTCGGTTTTGGCCTTTGTAGGACATTTTTATAATTTTTTTCTTTGAAGATGGCAATTCATATAAAAAAAATTTAAATAAAAGCTGCTCAATGCACATAATTTTTATAAGGCTACATGCATGTTATATATATATATATATATATATTAAAAAAAAGTTGAACAAGTGACGGGATAAATACTCATAAGAGTACTTTTCAGGGCTAGGCTAAGCATAGGCGACTAAAGGATTGTGCCTAGGGCCCTTTGGCATCATAAATGGAATGGGGGCCCAATTTATTTATTTATTTATTTTAAATTTATATTTAAGATTTTTATTTGCTATTATTTTACCCATGTTATTATATTCTAAACTATTTTTTCCTTAGAAATATAAGTTTTATTATATTTAATTAATTTATAATAACCTTAAATTATATAAATTTTACTGTATCTGATTTACGATAGCATTAAATATCTATTTATAAATGAACATGTTTTAAATATCTATTTAAATATCTATTTATAAACCTGGATTGATCCGGCCAGTTCAACCTAGTTGAGCTAGACCCTGCCAAGAAACCGGGTGGGGTCATGGTATAGTGTTGACCCAGTTGACCTACTGAATACCTGGTGAATAAGCCGACTCAGTTCAGTCGAACTGGGTCGCCCAATTATATTATTATGTGTTTAAAATTAAAACTTTAAATAATAAAAATATAAGTATAGGGGGTTATGTATAAAATTTGCTTCAAAATTAAAACTTAATGGCTGATTCCTAAGTTTTATTATTTATTAGATTGTATTTGTAAAAGCTTGTATTGTATTATTTTTTATTTATTATTATATTGTATTTTATTTGAATTTATATTTAAGGTATTAAATTAATATTTATAAATTATAAAAAACTATTTATTTGTTGAACTTTTCTATTGTTGTTTTTTAAAATTTTTAGTAACTTATAATATTTTTTATATTTATATATAATTAAATTTATAAAAATATATATCATATTTATGACAGGGTCAACCCAGTTCGACCATTGACCCATGATCGGGAAGTCTTCCCAAGTCATACCCGGCGCGGTTCGGATTTCAAAACATTGGTAAATGAAGATCACTGTAGTTTTACATTTCTAACGGCATAATCTTACCAAAAGAGAAAAAAATCCTTTATACCTCTCTTTAAACAGCCATTTTTTTTTTTTTACAACAAATTATTTCCTCTCTTTTACAAGATTCTCATATTATCTTAGTATTTTTTTTTTTAAATTAATATCAATCTCAATCAACATTTTTCATTAATTATAACATAATATTATCAACCTTTTTCTTTGGGTTTTTTTGTTTTTGTACCTAACCATGTAGTGGTTCTTGTACTCTTTTGTTTGTCCCATTTGGGTTGGTGGTTTTTGTATGTTCTGCTTTTACTTGGTGAAGTGGTTTTATCAATCTTTTCAAAAAATTATCAACTATATTAATATAGTTACTTCACCGGAAAAGATTTTTTCAAAATTAAAGTTGATATCTCGACTTAAATATCAAAATTTAATACATAATTTTACATTTTAAAAAACAAGAAAAATGAGTTCTAATTAAGCTTTCGGATGCATTACCGGTAAATTGATTAAAATTAAAAATCGATTAATGAAGGATCTCAAATCTCTATATATGTCTAAGTTTAATGTTTTTATTTTTATAATTATTAATCATGTTTAATATTTTTAAATTTGTTTTTTATGATATAATTAACTAATTAAAAACAATAACAAATAATTTTGGTGTAGGCCCATTTTTACTCATACCGGGCGTGGTACGTTCATGTATGGGATCATTCATTCATTAATATTTGTATATGACCTTCTGCTTCTAATTGTGTGAATTCATACTTGGGCATTATTTGAAAGTCTTAAAAGGCAGCTTACCAAAAACTAACAGAATAAATAAATAAATAAATAAATAAATAGAAGGGCTTGAATCTAGAAGACTTTAACGAATCAATGAGGACCAAGGACTAATTCTCTGGATCATGTATTAATAACTGCCAGTCTTTGGGGGCACCCAAACTTTGGATTCTATCATGATTCATGAATCCCCCTCGCTTGTTTTTTTATGATCACTTTTCATTACTAATATTTATTTATTTATTTATTATTAATTTTTTTTTTACAAAGATAATAAATCAGGTAAAAAATATAGGTAAAAATATAAATGAATCCTTCTGCTATACAACCGTAGGCCGGTAGATAAGAAAAAAAATACTATTCATCTAATAGGAGATTTATAATATTACTAATAAATAGTACAAATAAATACTATTGGCCATAATATACAATGCACGTATTTTATGATGCACTACCAATGTAAGAGTGTTTTTTTTTATTTATAAAATTTAAAGAAAAATTTTAAAATAAATATTGTAATATTATTCTCATATTATTTTATATAATTGTATAACATGTATCTGTTATTCTCTTTAATTTTTTAATTTAGTGACTTAGTCACGGATAACTCAAGTTAGAAAGTATTGATTTTATATATATATATATATATATATATATATATATAAGTGGTTAGAATCAAGTTGATTCTAATAATGTGAGACTTGAGGTTTGAGATGAAGCTGAATTCCAGTCAAGTTCAATATTGGAATGTAATTTGTATAGTAAAGAAAAAGAAGTTGAAGGATTGTTCTTTCATGACCTCCAAAATTGTTGAACAAATTTAGTGTAAGTCTTTAGGAGTTGGCCTTAAAAAATCTTGAGAATAATAAATATATTTTTTTAAATAAATTAATAAATAATATATAATAAACACATTTAAACCATGTTGAAGACTTGGTGATATTTGCTAAGTCAATGACTTGGTGCCAAGCCTTTGATAAAGAAGTAACAGTACTAACAGGTGGATGGTGATGCAGATATTTATTTGCTATATTACTAGGCTCTTGACATTGGACTCATTGCCAACTCTTAATAAAGTTTCACTCTTCCAAAAATAAATAAATAAAAGATTGATATCATAGAATATTATATTAATTAGATTTAATATAAAATTTCAACAAAATATGGTAGTAAATATTAAATGACATAACACATTTACTATCGTACTAGAGTTTATGGTTACGAGTGGAGTCCAACAGAGATAACTTCATATACTTCAGAGGTAAAAAAATATATACTTTATTTTATGGGTCCATTTGATTTGCATGAATATAACATATAGGCTGTTTAGCACGGTACAAATTGTTGAGGTATAATAGTAGGGGTGTAATCAATTGAATACAAACCAAGTAGTAAACTACTCTAGCTCGAACTCAGTTGAAAACTCGCTGTTCGATACTCGGTTTGAACTCAATCGAGTTTTGTTTTTGTAACTCAAGCTTGATTCGATACATAAATCGAGCTACTCGAGCTTACTTGATTAAGCTCAATAAAGACTAATAAACTTGGTTTAATCATAGATATTTTTATATTTAAACTCGAGCTCGAGGTGGGACTCAATTATATATATGTATATAAAACAAATTAATATATAACATATATATACATGCAAATATTCAACTACTCAGTTAAGCTTATAAGCACTCGAGTCAAGTATTAAGATGCTTGAACTCGACTCACTCGACCAGCCGAGCCACTCGAGCTTGAGCTCGACTCAACCGAGGTGAGTTCGAGCTTTCCCCGAATTTAACTCGGGTAGTTTGCGAGTAGTAATGTATCATTTACACTTATACAAGTGCTTGTACTATTTTATATTTGATTTCCCATAATTAGCATAAATTTTTAAAATTTTTTTTGTAATCTTTTCTATTAGATTCGCATAAGTTATACTAAACAAAAAAATAATAAAAACCTTTTGCATTATTCTATTTATGTTTTGCGATTAAAATGATCAAAGTAAATATTTTGTGAATTTTCTCATCTTTTCCATATTCATTGCTTAATTTTCTATGATTAGTAAAATTATTAGTTCATAATTATTATTTTTTATATTTAAAATATATTGATTAATAATAAATTATCAATATATTTAAAGGAATAAATTAATTATTTTTATAAATTTTCAATAAATTTATTTGTTTATAAATTGTATACATTAATTTCATAAAAATACTATGAGGCATTATAGTAATTTTTTATTTTAAATGAAGCCAATTGTGTGTTTTTAGAGAGATTGTACTTTCAGTGAGTTATGTTGTATTCACAAACACTTTATCGATCTGTCATATTCTCACTTTATTTGCAAATTAAATAAGAGATTAAAAAATGGTACTGTCATGTATCTAAAAATTTCATATATCAGACACATTTTATGATTTATAACGAATAATTGTTTAAATTTTATTTAGCACTAGCATATTTTATCGACCAATTAAACAAATTAATCTTCATATATACAATAAGCATATTTCTAATTTAATTATGATTTCATCCAAATTAATTATGAATACAAATTATTTTTTTGCTAAAAGAATATTTTTATATAATTTAACTAATAAATATACATAAATTCTCTATTCTTATTTATTAGCATAGAATAAAAATAGCATCCTACTAATGCCATAATTCATTTTAATTTTATATTATGCTTTATAAATAAGTAATTCTTATTTTAAAAAAAATATGAATAATTCATCCTAATTTAACACCCATTTTCTCAACAACACCGACATATATGAAATACCAACTCTTTAGCGTACAATATATTAATTTCTTCCTCCAAATTTTCGACCATATAAAATAAAATAAATAAATAAATAAAAATTGAAGAATAAGAACTATTCTTTAGAACAAGACTAGTTATAAGGACTTATAAGGAGCTAGAAAATTCCACAGGTCAGCCTTCTTGGAGAGAATTCCAAGTCCAAGCTCCAATTAAGCCTTCTTCAACAAACACAAGTCTTCTCCATGACCCAAAACCAAAGAACACCACAAAACCCTCAACAAGGTCTAAAGACCAAGTCCTTCTCCATTCTCTTCTATATTCTATTGAGCATTGCATTTCATCTCTATATCTTCTTCCTTCTTTCTTAGTACTCCCCCATAAAATCTTTGAAAACCATCCCCCCTTCCTTCATATATATATATACACTGTCTCAACCTTAGTTTCTTCTTCAATGCATAGTCCCACAATCATATTAAATATATATATATATATATACACATATTTTTCGTCGATAAATTATGATTCTTTGCTTCTTAGATTCTATTAGAAACGAAGCACCCATGGATGACATCTTAGCTCAAGTGCTCAATGGGTGCAAGCTCGCCGGAGAGCTCGAAGGCTGCCTCGCAACTCTAGCAAACCAACCCCAACTTCTCTTGAGCTCTTGTGAGAAAGTTGTAGATACATTCAATAAAGTTATCTATAGCCTTAGCCTTCAAACATCTCAACACTTGGTTCTTGGAGAGCCACTTCATGGTGGACCACGCTTGGGCTTAACAATGGGAGAAGGTTCAAGTAGTCATGGATTCATGCAACCATGCATGGACGTCATGAATCAAGAGAATGAAATTGGAGGCTTAGGAATAGGAGGAGGGAGCTCAAGAAGTATGGGCATGATAGAGTTTGGTTTTAGTCAAAGTGTGGAAGATGTTGATGTGTTTGGCCGGAGAGGAGAAGCTCCGGTCACCGGCGGGAGGATATCAGATGAACCATCGTCCTCTCACAAGCCATCATCTCGCAAGAGGTAAACTAGTTTATTCCGATAATTAAGGCTTTACTAAAGTGTATATATATATACAGAGAGAGAGAGAGAGAGAGAGAGAGAGAGAGAGATACGGTAAATGGGGATCGGGTTCCAAACTGTGGTAAGTTCTAATAGAAATATGGTCGAACAGTTTAGATAAAAATACTATATAACCTACAATTTTATTGTTAAGCCTCATTAGAGGGACTATACAACCAAAATAAAATTCATTTGATTTAAATTAGATGGTTTAACAAAGTTAACAAATTTCTATTTACATTAAATTCAATATGGGGAAGAGATTCTAACTCTCATGGCTTACTAATGATCACTTCATCGATGTTGGTTTTTTTTTTCCGTATTTTGCTACATATTTTATAATAATTGATATGTTTTAATAGGGTTTAGTCGTTTAGTGATGGTATGATTCTTAAAATAAATAAATTTATTAATTTTATATTATTGATAAAATTGAATAATAATTCAAATTTTAAGATAATAAGTGGTTTTAATCATAGTAAGGCATAAGCTAAAATAAGACCACTTCCTCCATATTCTACGTTAGCTCTAAATTAATTTAAAAATTAAATGTAAATATGACCCATGAGAAAATCTCCCAAAATTCTTTGTTCAACAATGCTTTTTAGACTTTTAGTCATTCGACTTGTTCTTAAGTTGAAAAAGATATATATACGTCTAAATATTCTGAGTTTGACATTTTAAACTGCTATTTTTGATTTTTTTTTTTAAACATATTAAATTTTGACATGATGCATATACACGAGAATAGTCAAATTAAATATTAACATTCATCCAAATTTATGATGGTGATTGACAAACACAAGAAATATAAACTTGGTCTTTCCTTTTTGTAATCTTTATAAGATATTACATAAATTATCAGTTATTTTTAGAAAAGAAATATTTTAAAAAATTGTTTCAACCTCAATTATTATAAAGGTAGCATTTTAAAAAAATAGTTGGATTTCAGGAAAGATGGTGCAGGAGCGCGCACAATGCGTGTGGCAGCACCGCGTATAGGAAATACAGAGATCCCACCTGACGATGGGTACACATGGCGGAAGTACGGTCAAAAAGATATTCTTGGCTCCAAGTTTCCAAGGTATTACTTATATCTATTATGATACTTATATATTTTTCTGATAAATGTGACATCTCATACATTAGAAGAAGCGTTTATAAATAAAAAGATAATATTTTAATATATTTGTATTTTTATTTTACATGAGTTGAGATTCAGATTTACCTCATCAATAAAAATATAACACATTATGTAGAGGATCCGATCCGATGCCAATAAACTAAGAGTTTGTTAATATCTATTATTTATATGCTAACAAAAGTTGTTGTTGTTATTTTTATTATAATTATAATTATTATTATGTTACATAAAATAAATAAAAAGTTAAATATATGCACGTGTATGCATGGACAGGAGCTATTACCGTTGCACACACAAGAATTATTATGGTTGTGAAGCAAAGAAAAAAGTGCAAAGATTAAATGAAGATCCATACACATATGAAGTGAGCTACTGTGGTGAGCACACCTGCCAAACCTCCACCTCTCCTCTCGTTATCTCTTCTCTACCTCCTCCTCCGGTCACCGGAGCCACCCTAACTCCTGCAACCTCTCTATCAACTTCTATCAACTTGGGAAGTTGGTTTTCAAGAGAAGTTGACAGTGGCCGAGTTCCGGCAGCTCTGCCTTCTTCTGAAACTCCGGCCGGCAGGGACGGAGATTATCCGGTGGCCGATCTCGCGGAAGTGATGTTTAACTCCGGCAGTAGTGGAAGTAGCATGGATGCCATTTTTAATTCAAAGCAGGAACATTGGAAAGGATAAGATCATGTTTAGTGATTAGTTTAATTACGAAAGTGTTTAATTAATTAGCTTTTTCATTGATATGCTATTGATCACTAGTCATTCTTTTTTGTTACTAATTAATGTTGTATGTGCTTCCTGATTACTTTGCTTCCTGATTACTTTGGATGGTTATACTACTTACATGGTATTAATTCTTTTTAGTCATGATTGGCTTTGTAATAAATTAAATCACAATTTTACATGTTTGGTTTCTTACTTAATGAATCATGATGGTGGTTCATTTGCATAAATAATACTTTAAAAAATAAAATAAGGGTAAATCTTTGTAAATAAATAATTATGATACCAAAGGGCTTACCGCGTAGAGGTATTTGGCCTTATTGTGAAAAATAAAAGTATTACTTGGGCCTTATTGTGAAAAATAAAAGTGTTACTTTCGATATATAGACAATCTCATTATTCTCTATAAGGGAGGGATAGGACTTTAGAATTTTAAAACTCATTTTGTAACTTTTTAAAGGGTTATAAGGTATGATAATTAACCTTTAGAAGTGTTATCTTTATTCATCTAAGTTTGGTTCAATCCCTGATATTGCAACAATAATAATCTTGTATCGCTCCAGTTGTATTATGACCCTTACTTATCTAGGAGTACCTATATTTGGCAGGTCATCTAGTCACCAAAACTAGATGAAGCAGATTTCAATGTTACAATCTAGATTATCATCATGGAAGATTGTCTCTTGGTCAAAAGAATGGCGCTTTTAAACACAAATGTGATTTCATTAATATCAAAATATTAGATGTTGGTGTTTAAGCTGTCTAAATGGATTACCCAAACAATTGATCGGATCCTTTGCCATGGATTGACACTTGATAGTCGAGGTGCCAACTCATAGCTTGGCGATGAATATGCAAATTCCTAGACTATAGGGGTGAGGCATTCCTTTGGAAGTACTTCCCAATGGTTAAGTGGTCTATTGGTAGCGAGATCCTTATTAG